>NC_092097.1:20517472-20842890 GCF_045679555.1 Salvelinus alpinus
GGATCTTTTCATAATACATCATTCATTTTGAGTGCAGTTATAGATTTTCTTTTGTAGTTTCTATTTTCGAGTGCAAATAAATAACTGGTGTTTCTTTCCCCCTCTTCAATCCATTTTGCTATTGATCTGACAAAAGCACACTTTGCCAGATCTGTGTAAAACTGTTCTAACTCTAGTTTTAAAGATTTAAGTTCAGACTCTAATTCTTGAGATAAATTATCTTTCTTTAGAAGACTGTCAAGATTCCTCATTTAAAAACATTATCTAAGGGCGGTGCACAATTGGCCAAGCGTCGTCCGGGTTAGGGGAGGGTTTGGCCGGCCTGGTTGTCCCTGTCCCATCGCTCTCTAGTGACTCCTGTGGCGGGCCGGGCGCAATGTACGCTGACACAGTCGCCAGGTGTACAGTGTTTCCTCTGACACATTGGTGCGGCTGGCTTCTGGGTCAAGCAAGTATTGTGGCAAGAAGCAGTGAGGCTTGGCGTGGTCATGTTTCTGGGGACGCACAGCTCTCAACCTTCGCCTCTCCCGAGTCCGTACAGGAGTTGCAGCAATGGGATAAGACTGTAACTACCAATTGGATATCACGAAATTGGGGAGAAAAGGGGGGTTAAATAAAATAATAAAAGACATTAAAAAACATTATCTAAGGTGCTTTAGGTGCTTCAGCTCTTTGGCATGTTTAATAGATTAAAACGCTGACTTTAAATTTGAAGAATTTCCCATTTACTTCCATGACCCAATTCTTCTCTCGCAAAAATGTATTTGGCTATTGATTTGATGTTCCCATTGAAAATAGGTTATTTAAGAAGTGTGTTGTTTAATTTCAAATAGCCTCGATTACCCTTAGATAATCTACATCTACAACAAATTGTAACAAAGAGGGGGAAATTAGGAATACATTTATAATAGATTTTAGTGACATAATTTTGTTGGTCCAGGTATAACCCCTTGCATCCAGATTGAAATAAGACCAGGCATCAACAACAGAGGGGGGTTGGAAAGTGTTCATATAAAGTTATAGTTCGAACGGTAAATTTACTATTGGCAGTACTCACAGTTCAAGTGTGGTGTCATGTCACAAGAATCAACCAGCAATCTTTCATCCTTCAATGAACACGTGGGCCCTTGAACCCAGCTTATTGCCCTCTTGTCGAGCATTCTGTATTAGCGGCCACAGCTTCTCCCTAGGAGTCTGATCCTGCGGTATACAGAGCCTCTTTGATGCGAAGCGTCTTCTAGTCCAGCAACTTGTTCCCCTTGGCCGCTTTCCAGATGATCTCCCTGTAGTGGCGCATGGTGAAGCACAGAATTACATTGCGAGAAGGTCCATCAGAGTTTCGATTCCCAAGTCGATGAACCACATTGATCACATATCTTAGTTTGTCTTTGATGCACGGAGCCACCTGCCCCAGGATATGATGACGGCTTCCCTGATGTCCTCTCGCTCTACCTCTCTTACACCTTGGATTTTCAGATTCCACCTGCGAGAGTAACATTGAAGTTCAGCTACACTCTCACTCAGCTCCATGTTTTCTGACTGCAGTTTCTTCCCCTCATTCTTTAGAAACGTTATCTTTTCCTTGTTCCCGCTCACATCTGTGTGAAGCTGACGGACATTTTCTGACAAACCATCCATCTTCATTGATATTTCTTTGGTAGCCCACTCTATGGTGGACACTTTGGAGAATGTGGCGTCTTGTTTAGTAGTTAGGGTCTGGATTGCAGTGAGAAGTTCAGACATGGAAATGTCCATTTTCACTTTTTTCCGCCGGTGGACTTTTGCCTGAGGTAAAGAGGTTGCAAGTATCTCATCCTGGTCCATTTCCTTCTTTGCTTGCTTGAGCTCGCACCATTTTGTGTGTCCATGTTGCTCTAGCTGTCATCGTTGCTATCTAGCATGCCTGCCATCTTCTGTGAGACTTAGGTATGTCGTCTTCTGTTGTCTTTCTGTCGTGTTCTGCCCATTCAACTTGAGGAAAACAAACTCTAAACTAAACTTGCCATATATAGCTAAAACCAGTAATAGTTAGTTTAATGCTACATTGATAGCAAATATTGGACGAGCTAAATGTGCGTGCATTGCACTCATATGCAGACTTGACGATAAATGTCCACATGGCAGCTGGGGGCAGAGCAAAACATGTTGTCTCTGGGCAATTGGGTGTCATTGGCAAAAGTGGGCATGTAAGTATTCCATACTAGAGGTCTTCACGGATCCACCTTTACCCAAATACCCAAGACCCGAACTTGGACCCAAGCGGGTTCGGATCTGAGATGATTGTCGGATCTGATATGATTGTCATAGGTCTCGGGTATTTGTAATTTTAACTGACTTGTCCGGAAGGGCCCATACAGATCCAAACGCGTCTGCTGCAGTAGAGAGAGAGAGAGAAATTATATAATTTATGCTGCTGCTCTTGCTTTTCACGAGCACTTGTGGCACTTGTAGCTTGTTGGCCAATCATAAATCATCAAAGCGGCAATAGGCAGTCATAGATGATGAAACACAGAGAGATGAAAGATAGATAAATTATTATTCAAATTTTTTGGTACATTTTGGGGAGAAGGCTGGCTTCCCTTGGCATCCATGAATACACACCACTGAGGCTACAACAACCAAGAGCCAACAGGTAGGCAGGCTGCTACTAAATATTCTGAATTAAGTTATTTCTAACTGTAGGATGATAAAGATCATGCACTGCAGCCTCAGTTAGCTAGCTTAACTAGATTTTCCCAGTTTGATGCAGTCCAAGACAGGTACTACGTAATCATATTGATGTTAAATAACCTAGCTGTGGCAGCTATTAGTCTACTGTAGCACAAGTCGGCTTGATCGGTTGCGGTCTCTCGTATCTCCCTCCCTCCTCCCCGTGTCACTCGCTCACAGTACGGCTCCTCCCCCTCCCGCTAGAGTGGCACCTCTCTCCTTCTATGGCTTTATCAGCTCTGGTTAATAAAGTAGCTTAAAAAATTACTTTTCTGCTGCTTCCCTAACTCAGACCTGGTCTGGATCCGACCAGGTCTATATGGAACGGGTCTAGTTGTCCTCGGGTACGTTCGGAACAGGATCCGTGAAGACCTCTAATCCATACCCAACCCTCCAGTAAATTGTGATGAACTCACTTACAAAACTCAGTTTGACAAGACTGACTTTATGACCAAAATTATGCTATTTACACTTTGTAGTCAATTTTGACACTATAATTAATATTGCTGACTCATATCGATGCCACATAGGCCATTTTAAAACCAGAGAAGTTGGTTCTAAGGGGCATTTGACCTTTCATATAAGGAATTTGATTTATAGCATTTACTTTGACTTAAGCATGACAATTTAGTACTTTTTCCACCGCTGTACTTAAGTACATTTAAAACCAGATACTTTTTTACTTTACTCAAGGATTATTTTACTGGGTGACTTTCACTTGAGTCATTTTCTTTTACGTTTACATAGATCAGACAGACAAGTGTGATACCTCAGATTCAAGGGTGTTTATTTAAAACAATAAAGAAAAAGAAGAAACAGGTTTCCTCCTGGTTACCGCATTCTGGGCTCCAGGGAATGCTGTCTCCTCTGGGGTAGATCACCGAGCCCCTCGGATCTAGCAGACCTTGAGTACATCTATCCGGTAGCAACCTCTCACTATCTCCATCCCTCCCGTGTGCTGCCCTCATGGCAGCTTTATGGGCCCCGTACGGGTGGTGAGCAATCAGCCCCAAAACACCTCATTTGGTCTTCATCCACCTGGGGAGGGTCCTTTAGCCTGGCTGACTGTCGGATTGTGGAGTACGGTGGTCGGGTCGTCCTTAAGTCCCCTCCAATGGCTCCCGGACTCATCCTGCGTACCTTCAGCAGAGCCTCGGTATTCTGGTGCGTCTCCACGGCTCCCAAGAGGTCCTCCAAGGTCTGGGGCGTGCATAGGCTCGCCATCCTCTTCATTTTGCGAGGTAGCGTCTGTAAGAAATGATCCATGACCACTTTGTCAGTAACGGGGAGGGTGGTTACGTCGATTAGGAGCCATGGCCTGGTGATGCACAGTAGGTCGCTCATCTGGGCTCAGGGGGAAAGCGTCGGCCACGAACCTCTAGTGGTGGACCAGTTGGGCCCGACGGGCCAGGCTGTACCGGTAGCGGCTGAGTACCTCCCTCTTGAGACCGTCGTAGTTAGCCACCTGTTCGGTGTTGAGGTCATAGTACGCCTTTGGTCGTCTCCGGACAGGGACGGGAACAGCAGACTCGCCCACTTCGCCTTGGGACATCCTTCCCGGAGTGCTGTCCGTTCGAACGTGCAAAGGTAGGTCTCGATGTCGTAATCGTCCATTAGCTTTATTAAAAATTGATTGGAATGCAAATCGATCTGCGTTTCTCCCCACAGCTTCCTGACTTCCTCAAGCAGGCAGACTTTCTGTAAAAGCTGTTCTCCCAGCGATCATTCCTGAATGTCCTGTTGCGCTTGTTGGGCCCAAACGAACTGAGCTATCAACCCGTCCATGCTGATACCGCGTAAATGTCAACCCTGATCCGACCACGTTGTCAAATGCCGCGTTCTCCACCACTTGTGGCAGATCAGTGGTTTACTCACCAGCCTCAATCAGCCCCAATTAGTCCTGGCCGGACCCGTCGAGACCTGGCACATCCAGCAGAGGGAGCCACTGCCGCTTGATGTAGACTCCGTCTGTCACCTGACTTCAACGAGTCTCCCCCTGGTGGCTTATCCACTGTACGCCACATAAGGTATCGTAACTTTTATTCAAGTATGGCAATTGAGTACTTTTTCCACCATTGTGTGGCCGCATCATGAACCAACCAGCCAGCTTGTTCCATTTCGGTAGGGCAAAACTCACCAGTCAAACCATAAAAGAAAAGCTAAGAAATAGGAGAGAGGCTGCATTAATTAAACCAACATGCTTTTGACTAAACAAGGTTATGACGAGAGGACAAGCTTTCCTATGAAGGAACAGGGTTTTATGTGGAGGGATGGGAGAGAGAGGGAGGTGAGCTGTTTAAAGTTGGGGAATTTGAGAGGGGATGTGAAAAGGGGTCTGAGGGTTTGAAACAAAGGATAATCCCTATAACTGCTGTCCCATTGACTCTACTGTATGTAGTTGATACCTTATGCTGAGGGTGTAATGTAGATGATACGTTGGTTTGGTAGAACTGCGACAATATAGCTAGCTAATACAGAAAGCGCATCCAGGATATTACTTAGCTAAGCCAGCATTTTTTCTACAACCATTGCCTGGGGAACTGTTTGGGAATGTACACAAGTGGTTGGGGCTTAATTATGTTTCTGCTAAGTGCCATGGAATTTGTAGAAGCTGAGTAGAAATTTAAACCAGTGGAAACATTGGCCTGTATTTACTAGTGCTGGTTGACATTAGTGCGCCCTCTGTGAGTATTTGATTGGTTTATACATCAGCTTGTAATCCAATAGGAACCAAATGTCCGGAGACATAGGCCTCATGCTAGACTTGAGAAGTAGGGGAAACACTGGCCATATGCAACAGAGCAAAGAGTGAGAGAGGAATGGATGGAGGAAGGGTGAGAGAGATCGGGCAAGGGATGGAGGAAGGGAGAAAAAAAGGGACAAAACGTACGGTTCATGAATGATGTGGTATAAAACAATCCACAAAGCCATGCTTGTCAGGATGGGAAGTATCCATGTCTCAGGAGCATGGAATTAATTAAAACCAGTGCATCAGTTATTGTTTTGAGGGAGATATTGGTTCCAGCGTCCTTCAAAATATATAGTTAAATTAATTTCAAAGCTATTGAAATGAGTACACACAGACGTTCTCGGTGGTCTTGTATATTGTGAGCGTGTTATTGTGTCTGTACAAAATAGTTAATTAGAACCATATGCATTTTTTGGGGGGACCAACACAGTCAAACACAGAGTGTTATTCGCGCCGGATCCTCTCTCACCAGCCACATACAGTGCCATCGGAAAGTATTCAGACACCTTACATTTTTCCACATTTTGTTACGTTGCATTTTCTAAAATATATTAGATAGTTTTTTTCCCTCATCAATCAACACACTATACCCCACAATGACAAAGCAAAAACAGGTTTAGACATTTTTGCTAATTTACTAAAAATAATAAACAGAAATGTTACATTTACATAAGTATTCAGACCCTTTACTCAGTACTTTGTTGAAGCACCTTTGGCAGCGATTACAGCCTCGATTCTTCTTGGGTATGACGCTACAAGCTTGGCACACCTGTATTTGGGGAGTTTCTACCATTCTTCTCTGCAGATCCTCTCAAGCTCTGTCAGGTTGGATGGGGAGCGTTGCTGCATAGCTATTTTCAGGTCTCTCCAGATATGTTTGATCGGGTTCAAGTCCGGGCTCTGGCTGGACCACTCAAGGACATTCAGAAACTTATCCCGAAGCCACTCCTGCTTTGTCTTGGCTGTGGGCTTAGGGTAGTTGTCCTGTTGGAAGGTGAACCTTCACCCCAGTCTGAGGACCTGAGCACTCTGGAGCAGGTTTTCATCAAGGATCTCTCTGTACTTTGCTGTGTTCATCTTGGCCTCGATCCTGACTAGTCTCCCAGTCCCTGCCTCTGAAAAACATCCCCACAGCATGATGCTGCCACCACCACGCTTCACCGTAGGGATGGTGCCAGGCTTCCTCCAGATGTGATGCTTGGTATTCAGGCCAAAGAGTTAAATCTTGGTTTCATCCGACCAGAGAATCTTGTTTCTCATGGTCTGAGAGTCTTTCGGGGCCTTTTGGCAACCTCCAAGCAGGCTGTCATGTGCCCTTTACTGAGGAGCGGCTTCCGCCTGGCCACTCTGCCTGATTGGTAGAGTGCTGCAGAGATGGTTGTCGTTCTGGAAGGTTCTCCCATCTCCACAATGGAGCTCTAGAGCTCTCTCAGAGTGACCATAGGTTCTTGGTCACCTCCCTGACCAAAGCCCTTCTCCCCAGATTCCTCAGTTTGGACGGGCGGCCAGCTCAATGATGAGTCTTGCTAGTTCCAAACTTTTTACATTTAAGGATGATGGAAGCCACTGTGTTCTTGGGACCTTCAATGCTGCAGAACTGTTTTGGTACCCTTCTCGAGGTCTGTGCCTCGACACAATCCTGTCTCGGAGCGCTACAGACAATTCCTTCGACCTCATTACTTGGTTTTTGCTTTGTCATGCACTGTCAGCTGTGGGACCTTATATAAACAGGTGTGTACCTTTTCCAAATCCTGTCCAATCACTTGAATTTACCACAGGTGGACTCCAATCAAGTTGTAGAAACATCTTAAGGATGATCAATGGAAACAGGATGCAACTAAGCTCAATTTCGAGTCTCATAGCAAAGGTATTTCTGTTTTTAATTTTTTATAAATTTGGAAAAATCTCTAAAAACCTGTTTTTGCTTTGTCATTATGGGGTATTGTGTGTAGATATATGAGGAAGTTTTTGAAAATTGTAATACATTTTAGAATAAGGCTGTATTGTAACAAATTGTGGAAAAAGTCAAGGGGTCTGTGTTGCCTCTGCTAACATTCCAGTGCCGGAGTTGGCCATCATTATCAACGTTATGAGTGACCCCCACCGTAGGGACAAAACATCAGGCTATCTGGGTCAGACAAAAACATACAAACATAGAGTTCACGCACACGCACACACATACACACACATACAGTGGGGAGAACAAGTATTTGATACACTGCCGATTTTGCAGGTTTTCCTACTTACAAAGCATGTAGAGGTCTGTAATTTTTATCATAGGTACACTTCAACTGTGAGAGACGGAATCTAAAACAAAAATCCAGAAAATCACATTGTATGATTTTTAAGTAATTAATTTGCATTTTATTGCATGACATAAGTATTTGATACATCAGAAAAGCAGAACTTAATATTTGGTACAGAAACCTTTGTTTGCAATTACAAAGATCATACGTTTCCTGTAGTTATTGACCAGGTTTGCACACACTGCAGCAGGGATTTTGGCCCACTCCTCCATACATACCTTCTCCAGATCCTTCAGGTTTCGGGGCTGTCGGTGGGCAATACGGACGTTCAGCTCCCTCCAAAGATTTTCTATTGGGTTCAGGTCTGGAGACTGGCTAGGCCACTCCAGGACCTTGAGATGCTTCTTACGGAGCCACTCCTTAGTTGCCCTGGCTGTGTGTTTCGGGTCGTTGTCATGCTGGAAGATCCAGCCACGACCCATCTTCAATGCTCTTACTGAGGGAAGGAGGTTTTTGGCCAAGATCTCGCGATACATGGCCCCATCCATCCTCCCCTCAATACGGTGCAGTCGTCCTGTCCCCTTTGCAGAAAAGCATCCCCAAAGAATTATGTTTCCACCTCCATGCTTCACGGTTGGGAGGGTGTTCTTGGGGTTGTACTCAACCTTCTTCTTCCTCCAAACACGGCGAGTGGAGTTTAGACCAAAAAGCTCTATTTTTGTCTCATCAGACCACATGACCTTCTCCCATTCCTCCTCTGGATCATCCAGATGGTCATTGGCAAACTTCAGACGGGCCTGGACATGCGCTGGCTTGAGCAGGGGGACCTTGCGTGCGCTGCAGGATTTCAATCCATGACAGCGTAGTGTGTTACTAATGGTTTTCTTTGAGACTGTGGTCCCAGCTCTCTTCAGGTCATTGACCAGGTCCTGCCGTGTAGTTCTGGGCTGATCCCTCACCTTCCTTATGATCATTGATGCCCCACGAGGTGAGATCTTGCATGGAGCCCCAGACCGAGGGTGATTGACCGTCATCTTGAACATCTTCCATTTTCTAATAATTGCGCCAACAGTTGTTGCCTTCTCACCAAGCTGCTTGCCTATTGTCCTGTAGCCCATCCCAGCCTTGTGCAGGTCTACAATTTTATCCCTGATGTCCTTACACAGCTCTCTGGTCTTGGCCATTGTGGAGAGATTGGAGTCTGTTTGATTGAGTGTGTGTACAGGTGTCTTTTATACAGGTAACAAGTTCCAACAGGTGCAGTTAATACAGGTAATGAGTGGAGAACAGGAGGGCTTCTAAAAGAAAAACTAACAGGTCTGTGAGAGCCGGAATTCTTACTGGTTGGTAGGTGATCAAATACTTATGTCACGCAATAAAATGCAATTTAATTACTTAAAAATCATACAATGTGATTTTCTGGATTTTTGTTTTAGATTCCGTCTCTCACAGTTGAAGTGTACCTATGATAAAAATTACAGACGTCTACATGCTTTGTAAGTAGGAAAACCTTCAAAATCGGCAGTGTATCAAATACTTGTTCTCCCCACTGTACATGAGGTGCCTTTTTATTTTGTATTTTTGTGCCATACTCGATTTTCGTTCACTACCCTCAAAACCCAATGTAACACTTCTCGCATGCAGCTACTGTCACTCATAACCTAGATGGAGTCTAGACATGGGCTGGGGTGGGGGGGAGGGGTTGGAAGCTGTTGATTGGAGAAGATACTGTAACATTTACTGTTCCGTGATATACTGTTTGTTCTGTGCTGACCGTCATTATTTGTACCTAACAGAATGCATGAGAAAAGTTTTCTCTGAAGAACACTGGTTCAAGCATCTGTCAGATGTTGATTGCTTGAATCATTTGAAAAACACAGCTGTTTAACTCCTGATAATCACATTAAAAAACTATCTGTTTGTACAAACACACAATTTCCTTCCAGCTTTATAATTCAAAATTATGTCATACCAGCCCATTGAACAGTTTCCTGCATTTGGAAACAATCCATGGAACCCACTTGTCCTTCCTTCACCGCAATGTAGGCTTGATTATTACTTATAATAAACTCTGCAGGCCATTTCGTGATCTATTCTCTGAAATTAAGTAGCTCAAACATAAATCTGAACTTTTCCTCAGGCTTGCCCTTGGAAAGCAGCCAAAGCTCACAGTAAAGAAAGGAGCAGTGCCCTTAACAAGAGGCAGACCAAATAAGTGTGTTATTTCTCCTCCTTTTATGCCAGGGTAACCATGGTGTTGTATTAATATGTATTTTGCCACCTTGAGAGATGTGATAACAGACTTCCTTCATTTGATGGGAGGCGTGCGCGTGCGCGTGCGCGTGCATATATGTGTGTGTGCAGATGTCTGCTTGGAGAGGTTATGAGTGACATTTTTTAAACACCACAATTAATAAAAACAACAGAACGAAAGAAGAGAGAATGTGAGACATAGAGAGAGTATGCCACTTAGTTTAGATGAGTTTGGATGTGACTTTCAATGTTTCACCTGGAGGTAAATGTAATTGTGCTGCCAAATGCCTTTGTAATGCTTAAGTAATTTTGTGTAGCTGCTGAAGAATTGTCATAATATTTTACTGCAGGTGCTCTAACTGTTATGCTACGGGTATTCCCCTCCGTGTCACACGATTGGAGGTTTTATTAGACAGCTGTGGCCCAAAGCATAGTTGAGATAAACAGATACCAAAGCCACACACTGAGGAGGCATACATGTTATTTTAACCCTGTCTGACACCCCAACAGCCGCATCACAAAATCTGCCACACTTCAGTCTCAAAGCCTTACAGTGTGTGTGTGTGTGTGTGTGTGTGTGTGTGTGTGTGTGTGTGTGTGTGTGTGTGTGTGTGTGTGTGTGTGTGTGTGTGTGTGTGTGTGTGTGTGTGTGTGTGTGTGTGTGTGTGTGTGTGTGTGTGTGTGTGTGTGTGTGTGGAATTCAAATGCAATGTATGTTGATCCCCTGTCTCTCTGTGTTCCTCAGGATGGATGAGAACTACAACATCATCCCCCATGGTGTTAACTTCCAAGATCCAATCTTCCCAGACACACCAGAGAACCACCGCATGTTCGCCAGCCTCTTCCAGTTCTCCAACTGCACGGCCGGAATCACAGTCCACACCTACACCCCAGAGTGGGAGGCTCAGGAAGACAGCCGGGTACGAATTAATCTTATCTATCGCTCTTGTTTTTGTGTGCCTTTGTTATAAAAGTCTTAACAGCACTGCTTAAACAGCAGCTCCTAAACCACCAAAGAGCAAGACCGGCAAAGAAAAACAACCTAGGTTGGAAGAATCTCATCAAAACACATGCAGGAAACCTTTGACAGACACACTATAAACAGCTGATCAAATTTCCTTGCCATTCCCCATGGCTGAGGTAGCATGCAGCGTTGCATATTGTAGCAAGTCTTCCATGATCACCTGCACTTGATAGACAGGAAGTTTTTAGCAAAAGGTAGCGCTGCATAGTATTATGTTTAACTTAAACTCCCCTTAACCCCCAATCAGGGAACAGTGCCTATAATGAAACAGAATGCAATAGGAGCAGTGGTGTTTTGAACCCCACATTTGTAGCCCCAAAAATATTAATGATACTTGAGTTAATAAAGCCTCCATACAAACATACAAACATGGTCTCTTTTTTGCTTTCTTGAGTAAAGCAGCTCCAAAATGCAGGTGTTTCAGCTTAGCTCAGTGCTTTCTGTGGTGGAGGGGCAGCCAGCGGAAAATGCGGAGCGTAGGGGTTGGTAATGTTCTCTAGTTGCGCCGTGATTGGTTTAGTGTTCTGTCACACATGGGGACACTACATCACTGACAAATCTAAGGGTAGAGCTACAAAATTCAAGCCCCTTGGGAGCTGCCATAGAGTTACATTATAAGTGCCCATCCAAGAAGGCTCAAGGTCATTGGCCACAGATAAAATGATGTCAAATCACATTATATCTACAGTAGCTTTGATTGGACATACTTTCAAAATCTTAGCTAGAAGTTAAGGGGTAGGTAACACATTCACCACGCTGATCCTCAACACGGGGGCCCCTCAGGGGTGCGTGCTCAGTCCCTTCCTGTACTCCCTGTTCACTCATGACTGCACGGCCAGGCACGACTCCAACACCATCATTAAGTTTGCCGATAACACAACAGTTTGATTTGATTTGAGCATCATGAATCAAGTCAACAATCTACTGGCAAATCCTTTTTAATCCTTGTCATATGAAGCGAAATAATGAAGAGAAATTATATATAAAAAGTATCGGTGCTCATTGGGCATTGGACATAAACATTATACAGCAAGTTGGAAATCGTACCTTCAACAATGAGTGGTTTGGAAGGAATCAGTGGCTAACTGTAAGCATTGCAAAGCAATCACTAGCCTGTTATTCATTGGAGTGGGTATGTGGTCCCAATTCTCGGTTTAAGGTTCTCTTTTCCAAGCTTAAAATTATAAACATTCAACATTGGCCATGCTGTCAATCCAGCATGATTTCTGTCGCGCTCATAACAAGTGTTAACTCAGAACTGGGAAATCTGACTTCAGGGAGTTCAAGACAACTGGGAACTCAGGAAAAGACTAGCTCCGACTGGGAAAATACATTTTGAACGGTCATCCAACTTCCAAATTGGAATTGTAAATTGGAAACTCGGGCCTCATTCTAGAGCTACTCCAGGAAGATCACTGACATCCTCATGATTCAACCTTGTTTTTCCGAGTTCCTAGATGTTTTGAAAGCACCATAAATCCACAGAATGCCAAACTTTGATGATAAAGTTTGACAAAATTTGCCAACAGAGGACTGCCGCGCCTCCTTCCTGTTCAAGTGAGTACAGCACAACAAGGTGAGTCCATAAATGTCTTGTATGCTGCTGCACAAATTATGTAATATGCCAGGGAGATATGTATACTGTAGCTAAGAAAGTAATACTAAGTGTATGTTTTGTAGTAAGCTGTTAGTAGCCCATGTGCCTCACCCTAATAACTTGGTCTATTTTCCCCTCTGAATTTTGCCTACCGTTCTGACTTGTTGGTGCACATGTAGCCTATAACCTGTTTTAGAGGAATGTAATCATCAAATATTGTAAGAGCTTTCATTGTCGGCTTATATGCTCCCTTTATTTATCCTACGGTTCTGACTAGATGTACAGGGAGAACACTGTAAAAATGTTCTGAACAAACAGTTATATTGACCAAATCCGTCCTAGCTCGCTCATTAATGTCTTAATCAAAATTACAGATTGCCTCTTATCCGCTTGTCGTCCCCTTATGCCATAGTTTGTACATCTCAATTGTCAGTAGAAACTACATTTGTTTTTAAGCATGTCAGCCGTATCAGATATGTTTTTTTAAAGGCAGTACATTTTTTACATCTGATTTCCCACTAGCTGATCATTGACTGCAGCGAGCTCTGTGCGTAGTGTAATGAGACAAACAGGGAGAAGTGGTCAAGTCGATTATCCACGCTTATAAACACAGGGTTGCTACTGTTATTGTTATTTGTGGTGGTAATCATTCTTTTTGAGTACATTTTATGAGGGGGGAAGGTATGTAAATAATTTTTACAGTACATGGGGATGGCCATGTGAAAATGTTTTTTACATCCCTAATAGTGGCTTTGTAGTCAGTGCTAACCACAATCTTCAAAGGTCCACTGAGGAGGGGCTTGTAAGTGTAATTTGTTCTTTGTGGCTGGGAGACCAGAATTCTTTAGGTGGTGGATAGAGGCCTTGCTCTGATGGTCCAGACAGTCAGACTCCCATTGGTTAGAGCTCTGCTGTTCTTCTCTCTAAAAGTGTCAATGCAGAATAGAGTATGTTGACTGGAGAGTAGGATTTTTATTTTTTTATTTTTTTTATTTCACCTTTATTTAACCAGGTAGGCTAGTTGAGAACAAGTTCTCATTTGCAACTGCGACCTGGCCAAGATAAAGCATAGCAGTGTGAACAGACAACACAGAGTTACACATGGAGTAAACAATAAACAAGTCAATAACATGGTAGAAAAAAAAGAGAATCTATATACAATGTGTGCAAAAGGCATGAGGTAGGCAATAAATCGAATAATTACAATTTAGCAGATTAACACTGGAGTGATAAATCATCAGATGATCATGTGCAAGAAGAGATACTGGTGTGCAAAAGAGCAGAAAAGTAAATAAATAAAAGCAGTATGGGGGGTGAGGTAGGTAAATTGGGTGGGTAGTTTACAGATGGACTATGTACAGCTGCAGCGATCGGTTAGCTGCTCGGATAGCAGATTTTTAAAGTTGTTGAGGGAGATAAAAGTCTCCAACTTCAGAGATTTTTGCAATTCGTTCCAGTCGCAGGCAGCAGAGAACTGGAAGGAAAGGCGTCCAAATGAGGTTTTGGCTTTAGGGATGATCAGTGAGATACACCTGCTGGAGCGCGTGTTGCGGGTGGGTGTAGCCATCGTGACCAGTGAACTGAGATAAGGCGGCACTTTACCTAGCATAGCCTTGTAGATGACCTGGAGCCAGTGGGTCTGACGACGAACATGTAGCGAGGGCCAGCCGACTAGGGCATACAGGTCGCAGTGGTGGGTCGTATAAGGTGCTTTAGTAACAAAACGAATGGCACTGTGATAAACTGCATCCAGTTTGCTGAGTAGAGTATTGGAAGCTATTTTGTAGATGACATCGCCGAAGTCGAGGATCGGTAGGATAGTCAGTTTTACTAGGGTAAGTTTGGCGGCGTGAGTGAAGGAGGCTTTGTTGCGGAATAGAAAGCCGATTCTTGCTTTGATTTTGGATTGGAGATGTTTGATATGAGTCTGGAAGGAGAGTTTGCAGTCTAGCCAGACACCTAGGTACTTATAGATGTCCACATATTCTAGGTCGGAACCGTCCAGGGTGGTGATGCTAGTCGGGCGTGCGGGTGCAGGCAGCGAACGGTTGAAAAGCATGTATTTGGTTTTACTAGCGTTTAAGAGCAGTTGGAGGCCACGGAAGGAGTGTTGTATGGCATTGAAGCTCGTTTGGAGGTTAGATAGCACAGTGTCCAAGGAAGGGCCGGAAGTATATAGAATGGTGTCGTCTGCGTAGAGGTGGATCAGGGAATCGCCCGCAGCAAGAGCAACATCATTGATGTATACAGAGAAAAGAGTCGGCCCGAGAATTGAACCCTGTGGTACCCCCATAGAGACTGCCAGAGGACCGGACAACATGCCCTCCGATTTGACACACTGAACTCTGTCTGCAAAGTAGTTGGTGAACCAGGCAAGGCAGTCATTAGAAAAACCGAGGCTACTGAGTCTGCCGATAAGAATATGGTGATTGACAGAGTCGAAAGCCTTGGCCAGGTCGATGAAGACGGCTGCACAGTAATGTCTTTTATCGATGGCGGTTATGATATTGTTTAGTACCTTGAGCGTGGCTGAGGTGCACCCATGACCGGCTCGGAAACCGGATTGCACAGCGGAGAAGGTACGGTGGGATTCGAGATGGTCAGTGATCTGTTTGTTGACTTGGCTTTCGAAGACCTTAGATAGGCAGGGCAGGATGGATATAGGTCTGTAACAGTTTGGGTCCAGGGTGTCTCCCCCTTTGAAGAGGGGGATGACCGCGGCAGCTTTCCAATCCTTGGGGATCTCAGATGATACGAAGGAGAGGTTGAACAGGCTGGTGATAGGGGGTGCGACAATGGCGGCGGACAGTTTCAGAAATAGGGGGTCCAGATTGTCAAGCCCAGCTGATTTGTATGGGTCCAGGTTTTCCAGCTCTTTCAGAACATCTGCTATCTGGATTTGGGTAAAGGAGAAGCTGGGGAGGCTTGGGCGAGTAGCAGCGGGGGGGGCGGGGCTGTTGGCCAAGGTTGGAGTCGCCAGGAGGAAGGCATGGCCAGCCATTGAGAAATGCTTGTTGAAGTCTTCGATTATCACGGATTTATCGGTGGTGACCGTGTTACCTAGCCTCAGTGCAGTGGGCAGCTGGGAGGAGGTGCTCTTGTTCTCCATGGACTTTACAGTATCCCAGAACTTTTTGGAGTTAGAGCTACAGGATGCAAATTTCTGCTTGAAAAAGCTGGCCTTTGCTTTCCTGACTGACTGCGTGTATTGGTTCCTGACTTCCCTGAACAGTTGCATATCGCGGGGGCTCTTCGATGCTATTGCAGTTCGCCACAGGATGTTTTTGTGCTGGTCGAGGGCAGTCAGGTCTGGAGTGAACCAAGGGCTATATCTGTTCTTGGTTCTGCATTTTTTGAACGGAGCATGCTTGTCTAATATGGTGAGGAAGTAACATTTAAAGAATGACCAGGCATCCTCAACTGACGGGATGAGGTCAATATCCTTCCAGGGTACCCGGGCCAGGTCGATTAGAAAGGCCTGCTTGCAGAAGTGTTTTAGGGAGCGTTTGACAGTGATGAGGGGTGGTCGTTTGACCGCGGACCCGTGGCGGATACAGGCAATGAGGCAGTGATCGCTGAGATCTTGATTGAAGACAGCAGAGGTGTATTTGGAGGGCAGGTTGGTCAGGATAATGTCTATTAGGGTGCCCATGTTTACGGATTTAGGGTTGTACCTGGTGGGTTCCTTGATGATTTGTGTGAGATTGAGGGCATCAAGCTTGGATTGTAGGACTGCCGGGGTGTTAAGCATATCCCAGTTTAGGTCACCTAACAGAACAAACTCTGAAGCTAGATGGGGAGCGATCAATTCACAGATGGTGTCCAGGGCACAGCTGGGAGCTGAGGGGGGTCGGTAGCAGGCGGCAACAGTGAGAGACTTATTTCTGGAGAGATTAATTTTTAAAATTAGAAGTTCGAACTGTTTGGGCATAGACCTGGAAAGTATGACAGAACTTTGCAGGCTATCTCTGCAGTAGATTGCAACTCCTCCCCCTTTGGCAGTTCTATCTTGACGGAAAGTGTTATAGTTGGGTATGGAAATCTCAGAATTTTTGGTGGCCTTCCTAAGCCAGGATTCGGACACGGCAAGGACATCAGGGTTGGCAGAGTGTGCTAAAGCGGTGAGTAAGGCAAACTTAGGGAGGAGGCTTCTGATGTTGACATGCATGAGGCCAAGGCTTTTTCGATCACAGAAGTCAACAAATGAGGGTGACTGGGGACATGCAGGGCCTGGGTTTACCTCCACATCACCCGAGGAACAGAGGAGTAGTAGGATGAGGGTGCGGCTAAAGGCTATCAAAACTGGTCGCTTAGAGCGTTGGGGACAAAGAATAAAAGGAGCAGATTTATGGGCGTGGTAGAATAGATTCTGGGCATAATGTGCAGACAGGGGTATGGTGGGGCGTGGGTACAGCGGGGGCAAGCCCAGGCACTGGGTGATGATAAGAGAGGTTGTATCTCTGGACATGCTGGTCTCAATGGGTGAGGTCACCGCATGTGTGGGGGGTGGGACCAAGGAGGTATCAGAGGTATGGAGAGTGGAACTACAGGGTCCATTGCAAACCAAAACAATGATAATGATAACTAGCCTGAACAACAGTATGCAAGGCATATTGATATTTGAGAGAGACATACAATAAGGCATAAAGTGATTGCAGGTCTTGATTGGGAGAGCTAGCTAAAACAACAGGTAAGATAACAGCAGCAATAACAGGTAAAAATGGCGACGACTAGGCAGAGAGGGTCGGATTAACTACACACAGATCCTGAGTTAAAGCACAGAGCCGACAGATAAAACACAAATAAACAGAATGGAGTACCGTGAATTAATGGACAGTCAAGCATGCATCAGCTATGTAGCCAAGTGATCATAGTGTCCAGGGGGCAGCCGTAGATGGAGCAGGGAGGCCTCCACTAAGCTAGCACGCGGCGTTTAAAGTTAGTAGCCCGGGGGGTGGTCTGCTCAGACGGAGGGGGTCTGCTCAGACGTGGTCGTGTCGACAGAGAATCCAAGCCAGATGGCGATGGCGAAAGAGAGGTTGTGAATTGTAGAATTGTGTTTGCTAACTGGTGCTAGCTTCGTGGCAGTGGCGCTAGCTGCGCTAGCCGCAAGCTAGCTGTGAGGATCAGAAGCAGTGGCTCAGGGATTACGGCAGGAATCCGGCGTTGTTGTCGAGAGACAGTCCGATGCTGGTAAATTGGTGAGTAATATCCAGGCTAATAACAGGGCTGGTGTCTGTGCAGAAGGTAAAAGCTACTAACAGCGGCAAAAAAATGGCTAAATTAGCTTGTAGCTGGTATTGTAGCCCAAGAATTCGCTGGTAGACCTCTTCAGCTAGCCGGCAGATGGGCCTAGCTCGAGGCTAGCTCAAGGCTAACTGGTGCTTGCTTCGGGACAGAGGTGTTAGCCAGTAGTAGCCACTCGGTTGCAGCTAGCTAGCTGTGATGATACGGTGTAATTGTCCAGAGCTTGCGTCAGGAATCCGGTGATGTGGTAGAGAAAAAGCAGTCCTATATGCTCTGGGTTGATATCGCGCTTGCAGACTGGCAGGTATTGGCCCGGTATTGAAGCTGGCTGTGTCCGAGTTGAGGGTGAAGACCGCAGCAGTGGCTAACTGACTACTAGCTAGTAGCTAGTTATCTGGCTAGCTTCTGATTGGGGTTACGGTTCTAAAGTATAAAAAAAAATAGCAGGTCCGTACCACATTGGGTGAGGCAGAATGTAGGAATGTATATTCAGTTCCTAGATGGAAAGTGAAATTAAAATATATACGAAATGTATACGAAAAATACGAAGACTATTTACACGGGACAGGACAAAACAAAGACTCGTCCGACTGCTACGCCATCTTGGATTGGGGGATGTGGGATGCGGCTGAGAGACAAGGAGAGGCATACAGGTTTTTTATCCATCTATGGAGTTTTCTACAATGAGCACAGAACAGAAATCTATTAGACTGTACTTCTTGTAATGGCTATTTGACCAAGAAGGAGAGGGATGGAGTGCTGCATCAGATGACCTGGCCTCCACAATCACCCGACCTCAACCCAATTGAGATGGTTTGGGAGGAGTTGGACCGCAGAGTGAAGCAAAAGCAACCAACAAGTGCTCAGCATATGTGGGAACTCCTTCAAGACTGTTGGAAAAGCATTCATCATGAAGCTTGTTGAGAGAATCCCAAGAGTGTACAAAGCTGTCATCAAAGCAAAGGGTGGCTACTTTGAAGAATCTCAAACATAAAATATATTTAGATTTGTTTAACACTTATTTGGTTACTACATGATTCTATATGTGTTATTTAATAGTTTTGATGTCTTCAGTATTATTCTACAATGTAGAAAATAGTCCAAATTAAGAAAAACCCTTGAATGAGTAGATGTGTCCAAACTTTTGACTGCTACTGTAGGTAAAACCTTTTGGTAAAACTTTATTTGGGTAGTCCATCTGTAGATACTCTACAGGCTATCAGGAACATTTCAACTTAACTCTTAACTTCTTATGGCTGGGGGCAGTATTGAGTAGCTTGGATGAATAAGGTGCCCAGAGTAAACTGCCTACTACTCAGTCCCAGAAGCTATGGGTATGCATATTATTAGTATATGTGGATAGAAAACATTCTGAAGTTTCTAAAACTGTTTGAATGATGTCTGTGAGTATAACAGAACTCATATGGCAGGCAAAGACCTGTGAAAAAATCCAACCAGGAAGTTGTAAATCTGAGGTTTGTAGTTTTTCAACTCATTGCCTATTGAATATACAGTGGGATATTGGTCATATTGCACTTCCTAAAGCTTCCACTAGATGTCAACAGTCTTTAGAACCTTGTTTGACGCTTCTACTGTGAAGGAGGGGGGAATGAGGGCTCTTTGAGTCAGGGGTCTAGCAGAGTGCCATGAGCTGACCACGCGCGTTGACGTGAGAGTTAGCTTGCGTTCCATTGCATTTCTGAAGACAAAGGAATTCTCCGGCTGAAACATTATTGAAGATTTATGTTAAAAACATCCTAAAGATTGATTCTATACATTGTTTGACATGTTTCTACGGACTGTAACGGAACTTTTGGACTTTTCGTCTGCTCGCGCCTCATGAATTTGGATTACTGGGCTAAACGCGCGAACAAAAAGGAGGTATTTGGACATAAATTATGTACTTTATCGAACAAATCAAACATATATTGTGGAACTGGGATTCCTGGGAGTGCATTTTGATGAAGATCATTAAAGGTAAGTGAATATTTCTAACGCTATTTCTGACTTCTGTTGACTCCAACATGGTTTTGTTGTCTGAGCGCTGTACTCAGATTATTGCATGGTTTGCTTTTTCCGTAAAGCTTTTTGGAAATCTGACACAGCGGTTGCATTAAGGAGAAGTCTATCTCTAATTCTGTGCATAACACTTGTATCTTATATTAAAGTTTATGATGACTATTTCTGTAAATTGATGTGGCTCTCTGCAAAATCACCGGATGTTTTGGAAGCAAAACATTACTGAACGTAACGCGCCAATGTAAACTGAGAATTTTGGATATAAATATGCACTTTATCGAACAAAACATACATGTATTGTGTAACATGAAGTCCTATGAGTGTCATCTGATGAAGATCATCAAAGGTTAGTGATTCATTTTATCACTATTTCTGCTTTTTGTGACTCCTCTCTTTGGCTGCAAAAATGGCTGTGTTTTTCTGTGACTAGGTACTGATCTAACATAATCGTTTGGTGTGCTTTCGTCGTAAAGCCTTTTTTGAAATCGGACACTGTGGTGGGATTAACAACAAGTTTATCTTTAAAATGGTGTGAAATACTTGTATGTTTGAGGAATTTTAAATATGAAATTTCTGTTGTTTGAATTTGGCGCCCTGCACTTTCACTGGCTGTTGTCAAATCGATCCCGTTAACTGGATCTTAGCCGATCTCAGCCGTAAGAAGTTTTAACCTAACCCTAATCTTAACCCTAAACCTTACTCTAACCCTTTTTCTAAACCTAATCCTAACCGTAACCTTAGCAAGCAGTTGCTTAGCAACAGATAGTTTGTTGATAGTAGGACCATCTTTAGAGCATTTACAGATGAACTATCTGGACTGTTCAAATTAAGTGTGACCAAATTATTGGATCAGTTTCAAAGCCCTGTCCCGTGGTCCTGATTTGAAGTAGGTTGAGGGAAAAGTGTGCCTCATACGCATTGTAAGATACTGAATGCTAGTAAACATGACTATGAAGTCTACACATTTCTCCATAACCTATCCATGGTTCACCTCAGAGTTTCAGTGTCAAGATCAACGCCAGTGATTACATCATAGATTCCTGTACGGTCCCTTTATAGAAATGAATAGTCTTTAGACGCCATTCATTGAATTCAAGATTTACATCAGTCTTCTCTGTTTCCAATCATGTGCTGACTGCACATAAAAGCCTTCTTTCACGGTGAAGGAATAAGAATTGGCTTATGTTTCCATTAATGACTACATCTCAGCTCAAATCTGTAATCAGAGTCAAAGCGAAGGAAATGCACAATGTTTTTCTTATGATTACACTCGTATTACAAAATAACTGGAAGGAATGGCTCGGCCCACAGGCTGCACTGTGTGACAGCACAACGCAATCATATACTGTCATCATGCCACACAGACATGACTGTTACTGCTGTGTAAGAATGACATTCTAGGGACTTCACATGTAAAACGAATGATAATTACCCAACACACATGCTGTTATGATTATAGTCGTCATTTTCCTGCGCTAGACTGAAAATCTCATGCCCATGGAGGTATCTTCAACTGGGACCCATAGCTGTTTTCCCTCAAAAACCTTTAAGATGTCCCTCTGATAACATGGGAAAATGTTCCACTAAGGCTGGAAATAAATGTATTAATGAAGAGATGAGTGTCAAAATTGCATGTTATGTCAATGATTCTATGGAACCTGGGTCCCTACCATTATGACCACAGTGATACATCATTCATCTGCCACTTGTGATTAGTGTTTTTTGGTTTGGTTGCGTAAACATTTGAATGTATCAACATTTTTCTAACTGGGTTGGCTGCCATGTGAAAGATATGATAGGGATAGCATTGAAATATGTCTACGGCTATTATGTAGCTGTGGTGCAGGTGTGGACCATACGTTGGATAAAGATGCACAGATCACAGTCCAGATTTTTCAACTCCAGACATTTTCAAGGGCAATTAAATAGGTATGTGTCCACAATGGAGCTTGTTCTGGAAAACCATAGCATTTCCAATAACAATGACAGAAAGATGTGGAAATGGGGACTTTACTGTGGGTACCTCTGGTCTGAATGAAACACATACTCAGGCAAACAAGCTCCATCTCTCCTTCCAAATGTTTTGGTTACCTGGAATTTGCTGTTAAGAGTTACCTGCTGAGTGGCCTGGCTGGTCTAGCAGTAATGACGCAGCCTCCAGCACATACTGTATATACTATATACTGTATACAGTGTCGGCATAGGTTCGAATCTGGCCTACTGCTATTTGACAAAACCTCATTGTTTTTTCCCTATTTACTCAGTGGTCGATAGAGCTATAGATACCATATCTTATGACAAACAACTTACAGTGCCTTCAGAAAGTATTCATATCCCTTTATTTTTTCCACATTTTGTTACGTTACAGCCTTATTCTAAAATTGATTAAATAAAAAATGGTCCTCATCAATCTATACATAATACCCCATAATGACAAAGCAGAAACTGTTTTTTAGACATTTTTGCAAATGTATTAAAAATAAAAACTTAAATATCATATTTAAGTAAGTATTCAGATCATTTACTCAGTACTTTGTTGAAGCACCTTTGGCATCGATTACAGCTTTGAGTCTTCTTGGGTATGACGCTACAAGCTTGGCACACCTGTATTTGGGGAGTTTATCCCATGCTTCTCTGCAGGTCCTCTCAAGCACTGTCAGGTTGGATGGGGAGCTTCGCTGCACAGCTATTTTCAGGCCTCTCCAGAGATGTTCGATCAGGTTAAAGTCCGAGCTCTGGCTGGGCCACTCAAGGACATTCAGAGACTTTTCCCGAAGCCACTCATGCATTGTCTTGGCTGTGTCGTTGTCCTGTTCGGAGGTGAGCCTTTGTCCCAGTCTATGGTCCTGAGAGCTCTGGAGCAGGTTTTCATCAAGGATCTCTCTGTACTTTGCTACGTTGATCTTTCGCTCGATCCTGACTAGTCCCTCAGTCCCTGCATCTGAAAAACACAGTAGGGATGTTGCCAAGTTTCCTCCTGAATCGTGTTTCTCATGGTCCTTCAGGTGTCTTTTGGCAAACTCCAAGCGGGCTGTTGTGTGCCTTTTACTGAGGAGTAGCTTCTGTCTGGCCACTGTCCATCAAGCCTGGATTGGTGGAGTGCTGCAGAGATGGTTGACCTTCTGGAAGGTTCTCCCATCTCCACAGAGGAACTTTGGAGCTCTGTCAGAGTGACCATCCGGTTCTTGGTCACCTCCCTGACCAAGGCCCTTCTTCCCCGATTGCTCAGTTTGGCCGGGTGGCCAGCTCTAGGAAGTGTCTTAGTGGTTCCAAACTTCTTCCAATGAAGAATGATGGAGGCCACTGTGTTCTTGGGGACCTTCAATGCTGCAGATATTTTTTGGTACCCTTCCCCCGATCTCTGTCTCGACACAATCCTCTCTCGGAGCTCTACGAACAATTCCTTCGACCTCATGGCTTGGTTTTTGCTCTGACATGCACTGTCAACTGTGGGACCTTATATAGACAGGTGTGTGCCTTTCCAAATAAATGTCCAATTGAATTTACCACAGGTGGACTCCAATCAAGTTGTCGAAACATCTCAATGGTGATCAATGGAAGCAGGATGCACCTGAGGTCAATTTCGAGTCTCATAGCCAAGGGTCTGAATTCTTATGTAAATAAGATATATATATTATTATTTTTTAGACTTTTGCAAACATTTCACTTTGTTATTTTGTTATTTGTTATTTGTTATTGTGTTATTGTGTGTAGATTGATGAGGGGAAAAAAATATTTAATTCATTTTAGAATAACAAATTGTGGAAAAAAATCAAAGGGTCTGAATACTTTCTGAATGCACTGTATATAGGAGAGGTCGCAATTTACGCGATCAACAGTCCATGTCAACAGCCAGCCACAAAATAAAATGAGCCAGGCTCTTTTACGCCCTCTTCCGAATGGTAGCTATAAAGGCAGAGGTTGCGCACAGTGCAGCAATATGATGAAGTGTGAAAGTTTCTGCCACCCACATAGAGGAAAACAGTTCCAAATAAATGACATTGTTACATGCTCCACCACCCATGTTATCTACATGATTATATGTCCATGTGGGCTGTGTAGGTAAAACCTCTCGTTCTCTGAAACAGAGAATTAGTGAACATCAGGAGAAACGACAGGGATTTTCCAGTCGCAGTACATTTTAATGACCAAAAACATGACATTTCTACCTTTTAGATTTTGTGGCACAGAGAAAGTTAAGATATCAGACAGGGGGGGGGATATAAATAATACCCTGAGCGACAGAGAATGTTTTGGGATTTTCACCCTCCAGACATTATTTCCTGAAGGACTTAATGATGAAATGCCCATGCATGTTATGTTGTAAATGTGAACATGAATTAATGCCACCACTTCAGATGACTCTGACGTTTTTCTTGCGCTGTACCCAATGATTTGTGAAAACTTGCTTGATGGGTCGATGTCCTCATTGTGGTTTTACAGATGTGTTTAATACGTTTTATGTACACACTTTATTCGAATATTTATGAAATGCGCATTGTTTTATTTGGTAACACTTACTTATTTTCCCTTGACTCCAACCACATTCGATGTATTGAACGGATGTGGGTGGAGCTATGTCTACATAAGGGTGCTAATTTAAAAAACTCACAAAAGCTTTGACGAAGACCGATACATAAAGCTTAATTAATAAATAGCAGTGATACTATCAAGAGCAGTGTGCGGGTTTCTTATTTTTTCTCATCTTATTCAACTGTTACCATGCACCTGCAAAAAAGCTAGCTCAGATGTGCAAGTGTCTTTTGAATTTTAGAACTACTGGCTATAAAGTATCCAAAAGAACCAGGGAATCTCTTTAAATACAAGTAGACTTTACTGATGGTCTTAGAAGATTTGACACTATCAACAAACATGATAGGTTACTCTCCTCAGTACTACCTGTCATCATTCTGAAGAAATGACCTTGTGTTTATCGTTAATCATTAAAGTTGTGCGTCATGTGTTTTGAATGAAGGGAATATTCTTCAGTTGGATGGTATGTTCACCTACAACTTAGCTGTAGAAGTTTCTCACTCGTTCTCTTTGAGATGTACTTTATCTCATACCAACCTGATTTTTTAAAATTAAAGTAAAAACACAGTAAATTAGCAGATATCTTTCATCCTCAATCTCAGTGTATTCTCT
This sequence comes from Salvelinus alpinus, assembly GCF_045679555.1. Taxonomy (NCBI): domain Eukaryota; kingdom Metazoa; phylum Chordata; class Actinopteri; order Salmoniformes; family Salmonidae; genus Salvelinus; species Salvelinus alpinus. The sequence continues at coordinate 20,542,462 of NC_092097.1, forward strand.
TTCAAAGGATTAGGTCTAATTCGTGACATATGAGGTGAAAAATTATTAGAATCTGTCTCAGACTTTCCATCACTGAAGTGGAACAGTTTCTAGGTTTTAGTTTTCCATCTCTATTGTTTGGCACAGAATAAATTGTGGCTTGACATGACCATTTTAGCATATCCCCCCTACAAGGCAAGCATTTGTTTTCTGAAATATGTTTCAAAGAAAGGAGATGAATATATTGGCCTTTTGAAGTAAATTATAAATTTCCAAACATTAAGACTGTATCAGGAACTTGAGTAACCATAGGATCTAAAGATTCAGGACTGAATTAGTGTAACAACTTGGTTGGGGTTTGTGCAATGGATCATCAAAGGTCTAAAACAATAATGGGAGCAGCAACAGCCTGAGACTTTATTCTCTGAACTCACACAACATTTGAATCAATTATGATCAACTTCAATCTGGTAAATTAGCATTTTTCTCACTTCCTGTTGACTGACTTCCTGCTTCCTGTTTCTTCCAGCTGCTGTGCTCGACGGTGCAGAAGGCCCTCTTTGAGGAGGAGGAGCGTGTGAAGACTCTCTCCCAAAAGGTGCGTTCTCTGGAGAAGGCCAACAGCCATCTGCGGGACAAGGTGAAGAACATGAAGCGCCTGCTACGCCAGGCCAAACGAGACACCAAGGACCAGAAGACCCTTCCAATGAAACAGCTGCACAACCCCGAGCCCCCCCACCCACACCAGGACACCACACAGGACCAGAAAAGACCCACCCTCAAAAAGATCCTCACCAAGACGCTAAAAAACTGAGCCCAAACCCGCCCCTACCACCACCACCTGTTGCACTGCAGACATGGACAGGCATAAAAGGATATAAGAACTGTATAGAATGTGACATCAGGAGAAGGATAAGTAGGCTATAGACAGGTATTGTATATAATAGTGTATCATGTCAAAAGCTTTGATGTTGGAGGAATTGCATACCCTTAATGTGATGCAGACTAGGCACACCTCTGTTACAAGAAAGTGCATTCAGCAAATCAGAATGTTTTGTATCCTGAAAAAAACAACGATGCAGTAAAACAACGATGGAGGTTTCTTATTATTTTTCCCTTCAATAATATAAACCTATAGAATAGCCTTCATAATTTCTAAATATAAATCAAGTTATTTCACACACATATACTCGGTATGGATCTATAAGGAATGCATACACTACAATGTGATAAGCATTTATTGTCATTGCAATCACATTGTGTCACTCTGTTCTTACCACAGGAAGAGTAGCAGGACAATTTGAGGAAACCCAGCTAGCAATGAGGAATCGGCCCAGAAAGGGCCCTCTTCCGGGGGGGCGGAACTGATTGAATCGGCTGCCCAGAATCGGCCCAAGTACATCGGCCGTTTCTGTCTACCGGAATTCAGCCGACTTTGCCGGCATCTTACCAGAATCCCCCCAGAAGCGGCCTGATGCAAATGTAAATAAATGCATTCAAAATTACCCAATTTCGTCATTTTAAATATTACTATTATACATTTTATACATACAAATTATACCCATCCACAAAAAAAACACCATACACCTGGTGACCGTGTCAGCGAGTCGCTACAGCGTGATGGGACAAGGACATCCCAGCCGGCCAAACCCTCACCTAACTCGGACAACGCTGGGCCAATTGTGCGTCGCCTCATGGGTCTCCCGGGCGCGGCCGGCACGGGTCTCAGACCAACATCTGTAGCTCCATCCACAAAGTTTTTAATGCTTATCAATTGCCTTGCACAAAGTAGCAAACTTCTAAAATACTACACAGGACTCTTAAAGAATAAAATAAAAAAATTGTATCACAGAAACAATGAGAAAATATGGAAAAAATGTATAATGAAATGTTAATTATATAAAGCAGCCCGTGTAATCATCTGCCAGAGAGTAGCCCCAATCGGCCTGAGCCTAAAGTAATACATTTGGGCCAGATAACTCTCACCGGAATCGACCCGAGCACCAAGTTATACATTTGGGACAGATAACACACACCGGAATAGGCCCGAGCTCAATCCCCGCATCCTAGCCATAAGTAATACTGCCAAAGGCCGGCTCAGACTCAGGCCACATGACGTCGGCCACATGACTCTCAGCCGAGTGCCCCGACTCTCAGCCGGAATCGGCCCAGATCCACTGTGCTAGCTGGGAAACGTTGTCTTGGATCAAATGTGATTTCCACACACAGGCTGAGACGGCACTCTTGCTTCATTACGACTCAGACGGGGGTTCGCTTCGATTGTTGACAACATGTAAGCTGTATTTAGTCTCCAAATGATTATTGAAAACATAAATACATTTGCACAATGAGGACTTCTCTCAAACACATCGTTACACTTTTTGGATAGCAAGCTAGTGAATTTTAGCCATTTTGGCATTGACATGAAATCAATGAAAACACCTCAAAACAAGATATGTTATCAAGAACAAGATAAAACTAGCTGAAACGAGCCAGCTACGAATCGCAAAAGGGCATCTTCTTGTCATTTTTGCTAGCTATCTGATCATTCAGAATCATAACAAAGCAAGGCCACATTGATGCACACTCATAATTTCTGTGACGTTGTCAGCCAACCCGTCTATACAACTGCTTTGTTACAAAAATGTATGCTGGGGGATATGGTAATCACAATGTCTCATCCCACCGGGCCTTCGTGACCCCCTATCTCATCCAAACTTTGCTCCCATATCCCCTCCCCCCCCAGGTCCCCTCATCTCAGTACCATAGAGTAGAGGTCAGTGCTGCCTCTGTGAAGCCTTATCCTCCTGTGAGGGTATAATATTGAAAAAATTAATAACATTCTGATAAATAAGGTGAGGTGTTTGAGCTATGTTGGCAGGTCAAAGTCTCCCCCTGTAATTTTACACACCTCTCACACCCCAAACATGCCCAGGCAAAATATTCTGCCTTCCCCAGAGTGGAGTTCGATGCCAGTCTCCATGCCAGGTGAGATGCTGCCATGGTAGCTGACACCTTTTGGAGAACTAGTGGGAAAGTCAAAGAAAGGCCTAAAGGTGTGCTGGCAAAACCATGTCAAGGACCTCACACTGCTGCCCTGAGGATGCGAAACCCAAAACAGTCATACTGGTTAAGAACATCTGCTAAATGACTTGAGAGTTACATGTAAAAGGTTACATTCTGTCCTTAACTTAACTGATGCTGGATCACCTCTACAGAGTACAGGGAGTTTGATTTAGTGACAACACAGACGATAGACAACACAGATGCTAAACTCTTAATACTGCATCTATGGCTCTGATAAGCTCTCCCGAACCTTCCCTCCCCAGTCCCAACTATAACCATTACACACTAAACAACAAATTCTGTTGAAATCTAGATGTTTCTCATTTTGCCAGTTATATGGTTATTATTAACCAATAATAACTTTATCCCAAGGGCTTCCAGGTTTATTTGTTATTTTTTTAAGATCCCAGCTTTTTGTGGGTGGTTTATACATTTCTATTGAGTGAAACATTTGTTTTTATATTTGAAACAGGGTGCTGAGCACTCAATAAATACAACCACTAGCCAATGAGGTGTGATGTGGTACAGTAAAATATTTTTCTGTGTCAGAACTGAGAGGCGTCCCTAGTCTCCTATTATGTGTTGTACTTGGCTTTTATGTTTGTCCTCTTCAAACAATAATCATTTGGTTGCCTTTAACCTTAGTGTATTCATGTATGACAGCAAATAATGAAAAAAATAAACATACATTTTTTTACATTTGTATTGCCATCTTGCAGATTCTCAATAGTATGAGCTTGTAGTTTTATTATTAGCGAAAATGTTGTGATTGACTTCCAGGCGTCCATATCTACTGTAGCATCGCAAAGATCAACATTGATCATTCCCTAAATCTGATCCTTGCCACATACAGTATCTCATTAAAGACCAGTACTGATTAGCAACAAACAGGTCACTGCATCCCAATGGAACAAGATTGTCATAATCGAGCAAAATAATTAAATTCAATGCCTGCAGGACGTTATTATTTGGCACACTTCAGACACATTGAGGCTCTTACGATATGATAGGTGTTTGTTATGTCAAGCCCACACTTCTCGCATACACTATATATACAAAAGTATGTGGACACCACTTAAAATTAGTGGATTCGTCTATTTCAGCCACAACCTTTGCTGACCGATGTATAAAATCGAGCACACCGCCATGCAATCTCCATAGACAAACATTGGCAGTAGAATGGCCTTACTGAAGAACTCACTGACTTTCAACTGTCATAGGATGCCACCTTTCCAAAAAGTAAGTTTGTCAAATGTCTGCCCTGCTAGAGCTGCCTCAGTCAACTGTAAGTGCTGTAAGTGCTGTTATTGTGAAGGGGAAACATCTAGGAGCAACAACAGCTCAACCACAAAGTGGTAGGCCACACAAGCTCACAGAATGGGACCGCCGAGTACTGAAGCGCCTGTTCTCGGTTGCAACACTCACTACCGAGTTACAAACTGCCTCTGGAAGCAACTTCAGCACAAGAACTGTTTGTCGGAAGCTTCATGAAATGGGTTTCCATGGCCGAGCAGCCACACACAAGCCTAAGATCACCATGCGCAATGCCAAGTGTCGGCCGGAGTGGTGTAAAGCTCGCCACCATTGGACTCTGGAGCAGTGGAAACCCATTCACTGGAGTGAGGAATCAGGCTGGACCATTTGGCAGCCGAACAGACAAATCTGGGTTTGGTGGATGCCAGGAGTACGCTACCTGCCCCAATGCATATTACCAACTGTAAAGTTAGCCGTCTTTCATGGTTTGGGTTAGCATTTCGCTACACCCGCAATAACGTCTACTAAAGATGTGTATGTGACCAATAAAATTTGATTTGATTTGATGAGGGATGACGCTTTTTTTTCTTCAAAGTAGCTACCCTTTGCATTAATGACAGCTTGTACACTCTTGGCATTCTCTCAACCAGCTTCACGAGGAATGCTTTTCCAACAGTCTTGGAAGTGTTCCCACATATGCTGAGCACTTTTTGGCTGCTTTTCCTTCACTCTGCTGTCCAATTCATCCCAAACCATCTCAATTGGGTTTAGGTCGGGTGATTATGGGGGCCAGGTCATCTGACGCAGCAATCCATCACTCTTCTTCTTGGTCAAGTAGCCCTCACACAGCCTGGAGGTGTGTTTGGGGTCATTGTCCTGTAATTTCTTTTGAATGATAGTCCCACTAGGCGCAAACCAGATGGGATGGCATATCGCTGCAGAATGCTGTGGTAGCCATACTGCTTAATTGTGCCTTGAATTGTAAATAAATCACTGACAGTATCACCAGCAAAGCACCACCACACCATCACACCTCCTCCTCCATGCTTCACGATGAGAATCGCACATGCAGAGATCATCCGTTCACCTACTCTGCGTCTCACAAAGACACGGCGGTTGGAACCAAAAATCACAAATTTGGACTCATCAGACCAAAGGACAGATTTCCACTGGTCTAATGTCCATTGCTTGTGTTTCTTGGCCCAAACAAGTATTTTCTTCTTATTGGTGTCCTTTAGTAGTGGTTTCTTTGCAGCAATTCGACCATGAAGGCCTGATTTACGCAGTCTCTTCTGAACAGTTGACGTTGAGGTGTGTCTGCAACTTAAACTCTGTGAAGCATTTATTTGGGCTGCAATTTCTGAGGCTGGTAACTCTAATGAACTTATCCTCTGCAGCAGAGGTAACTCTAGGTCTTCCTTTCCTGTGGCGGTCCTCATGAGAGACAGTTTCATTGTAGTGTTTGATGGTTTTTGCGACTGCACTTGAAGAAACTTTCAAAGTTCTCTAAATGTTCTAGATTGACTGACCTTCATGTCTTGAAGTAATGATGGACTGTCGTTTGTCGTTGGTTATTTGAGATGTTTTTGCCATAATATGGACTTTGTCTTTTACCAAATAGGGCTATCTTCTGTAAACCACCCCTGCTTGTCACATCACAACTGATTGGCTCAAATGCATAAACCTCTACGGGATCGGTGTCCCTAACCTGGGATGGTTGTTGCTAAAGTGCGCTAATGTGACTAGAATGATGTTATAAGTAACAGCCAACTTTCCAGGACATATACATGTCTTGTTAAGGCAAAAGGCTTAAATTCTTGTTAATCTAACAGGACTGTACAATTTACAGTAGCTAGTACAGTAAAGAAATACCATGCTATTGTTTGAGGGGAGTGCACAGCAACAAACGCTTTTATCACGCCAACTGGTTTGATACATTCACCTCTGAAGGTAAATAATGTACTTACAGTACATTCAGTAATCTTTTTGTTTTGTTTGTTTGTTAAAATCAATTTTTAAATTCAAATGTAGGAACTGGGTTCTACAGTTTGAACCCCTGCTGTCTCTGTTTGTCTATTGTTGTGACCTAGATGAAAATCAGATTAAACTTTATGACCAATTTATGCAGAAATCCAGGTATTCCCAGAGGGTTTACATACTTTTTCTTGCCACTGTATACAGGTCAGAGTGTCTAGCTAGCTACATTTTCAGATAGCATACATTTCTAATTTTGTCAGAAAGTAATTTTCATTGCAAATTAAAGCGTACTGTTAGCTAGCTAACATTAGCTGGCTGGCTCACTAGCTAACTTTACGTGTATGATATGTGTAGTAATATTATTTGTCTCTCAGAAAGCCATTTGCATTGCTAGTTATAGCCTAATATTAGCTAGCTAACATTAAACCTAGTTGGTTAGCTTTAGCTACAGTGCCTTGCAAAAGTATTAATCCCACTTGGCTTTTTTCCTATTTTGTTGCATTACAAACTGTAATTTAAATAGATTTTTGTTTGGATTTCATGTAATGGACATGCACAAAATAGTCCAAATTGGTGAAGTGAAATGAAAAAAATAACTTGTATCAAAGAATTCGAAAGAATTTAAAATGGATAAGTGGTGCGGGCATATGTATTCACCCCCTTTGCTATGAAGCCCCTAAAAAAGATCTGGTGCAACCAATTACCTTCAGAAGTCACATAATTAGTTAAATAAAGTCCACCTGTGTGCAATCTAAGTGTCACATGATCTGTCACATGATGTCAGTATATATATACCTGTTCTGAAAGGCCCCAGAGTCCGCAACACCACTAAGCAGGGGCACCACCAAGCAAGCGGCACCATGAAGACCAAGGAGCTCTCCAAACAGGTCAGGGACAAAGTTGTGGAGAAGTACAGATCAGGGTTGGGTTATAAAAAAAGATCAAAAACTTTGAACATCCCATGGAGCACCATTAAATCCATTATTAAAAAATTTAAAGAATATGGCACCACAACAAACCTGCCAAGAGAGGGCCGCCCACCAAACCTCATGGACCAGGCAAGGATGGCATTAATCAGAGAGGCAACAAAGAGACCAAAGATAACCCTGAAGGAGCTGCAAAGATGTTTGGTGTTCGCCAAAAGACATGTGGGAGACTCCCCAAGCATATGGAAGAATGTACTCTGGTCAGATGAGACTAAAATTTAGCTTTTTGGCCACCAAGGAAAACGCTATGTCTGGCACAAACCCAACACCTCTCATCACCCCGAGAACACCATTCCCACAGTGAAGCATGGTGGTGGCAGCATCATGCTGTGGGGATGTTTTTCATTGTCAGGGACTGGAAAACTGGTCAGAATTGAAGGAATGATGGATGGCGCTAAATACAGGGAAATTCTTGAGGGAAACATGTTTCAGTCTTCCAGAGTTTTGAGACTGAGACGGAGGTTCTGCTAAAGCAACACTCGAATGGTTTAAGGGGAAACATTTAAATGTCTTGGAATAGCCTAGTCAAAGCCCAGACCTCAATCCAATTGAGAATCTGTTGTATGACTTAAAAATTGTTGTACACCAGTGGAACCCATCCAACGTGAAGGAGCTGGAGCAGTTTTGCCTTGAAGAATGGTCAAAAATCCCAGTGGCTAGATGTGCCAAGCTTATAGAGACATACCCCAAGAGACTTGCAGCTGTAATTGCTGCAAAAGGTGGCTCTACAAAGTATTGACTTTGGGGGGTCGAATAGTTACACACACACTCAAGTTTTCATTTTTTTTGTCTGATTTCTTATTTGTTTCACAATAAAAATATTTTGCATCTGTACCTGCATATTCATGCATGGTAGTAACGATATGAGTTGGGATTATGGTTCCTTGTTTATCTAGCTAGCTAGCTACATGTCTAAACAAAAGACTCCACTACGCAAGTAACTGTTCCGTTTACACCTTCTGTATCCTGTTCATGTGACAAATAAATGTTGTTTATCAAACACGGTAATGTGAAGAACAACATGACCTTCACCAAAGTTAAATTAGGATATAACATTAGGCCAACAAGACAGCGTCCAAGTTCTAAAATTCTCTGGTAAAATGCCCTGCTTTTATTTTGTCACACTCGCAACCGTAAAACATTTCTGTAATTAGCTCACCATTAACTTGTAAATAATGATCGTGTTGTGAGTTTATTTTCCTGTAATAATTAACCAAAATTTGCTGAAGTTAAGACGTTGTCAGCTATGATATGGTCATTATTTAACTTAACCTTAGCTAGCTAGCTATCAAGCTAGAAACTAACCAAAACATTGTTTAGAAAGTTGATTTTAGTTGCCTGGTTTGCTAGATTGACATATACAGAATACATTTTTAAACCAATGGGTTAATTGGTGTTAAAATAGACCAGTTATGCTATTTTGGACCACCAGGATGCTGATGTCATGCAGCCTGTTGTTTTTGTGTTTATACTTTTTCATAAAGACAATGACAAGTTTGATGTTGGATGACAATAGAATGTTCGTGATGTCTGTAGACAGTTGTCGCAGTGACATGTCAATAAACGTAGTATAAACCAGGCTTTAGTCTTGAAATATTTGGTTGTTTAGTACACTACCATAATCACTCTGTTTAGCACATAGTCTCACATGTGAATTCTTAAAGATGAGTGGGGATAAGGCTTAAGAGGGTATGAATGATGCTGAATGGGTGTAGACAAAGAAGAGCTCTTCAGTAGGTGTATCAAAACATTCAAGGGCCATCTTCTCATAAGTGGGGTTACAAGTTTATCAACTTTCAAAGCCCTTTGTTCCTCAACTGTAGTGTATGATATTTCATTTTCTAGCTCTGAGTCTCTACTTTTATCCAATGTAAAAATAAAAAATAAACACATAAGACCGAATCGAGCCGGTCGGTCACAAATGGTTTGTTGAGATCGGTTAGGAAGAACTTGACTGGCCTGCACAGAGCCATGAACTCAACCCCATTGGAATGAATTGGAACAGCGAGCCAGGCCTCATTATTTATTTTTTTAACTACGCAAGTCAGTTAACTTTTTAGGGATATGACTGCGTGCTCCTCGTTGTTTTTCTCCGGTATTGGAAACAGTTTATTCCGTCTTAAATTTTATTGATTATTTACATATTAGGGTACCTGAGGTTGGATTAGAAACGTTGTTTGAAATGTTTGGACCAAGTTTACAGGTTACTTTTTACATTCCTTTGTAGGCATGTTGGGCGAGTTGGAACAGGTGTATTTCTGAATCATACGCGTCAAATAGACTGACATTTTTGGGATATAAAGAAGGACTTTATCGAACAAAACGACCATTCATTGTGTAACTGGGACATTTGGGATTGCAAAAAGATGAAGATCTTCAAAGGTAAGTGATTTATTTTATCTTTACTTCTGGTTATTTATCTCCGGTATTGAATATACTATTTTCCGTCTTAAATTTTATCGTTTATTTACATATTAGGGTACCTGAGGATTGATTAGGAACGTTGTTTGACATGTTTGGACCAAGTTTATTGGTAATGTTTGGGATTCATTTTGTATGCATTTTGAACGAGGGGAAACCGGTGGATTATTGAATGAAGCGCGCCAAATAAACATACTTTTTTGGGATATAAAGAAGTACTTTATCGAACATAATGACCATTTGTTATGTAACAGGGACCCTTGTGATTGCAACCAGATGAAGATCTTCAAAGATAAGGGATTTATTTTATCGCTATTTCTGACTTTCGCGATGCATCTGCTTGGTTGGAAAATGTTTTTAATGCTTTTGTTTGCGGGGCGCTGTCCTCAGATAATCGCATGGTGTGCTTTCGCCGTAAAGCCTTTTTGAAATCTGACAACGTGGCTGGATTAACAAGAAGTTTATCTTTTAAATTATGTATGACACCTGTTTTTTCATGAAAGTTTAATATTACGATTTCTGTCATTTGAATTTGGCGCTCTGCAATTTCACCGGATGTTGTTGAGGTGGGTCGCTTGAGGCACGCCTAGCCCAAATTAAGATCAAATCCTTATTTTCAATGACAGCCTAGGAAGAGTGGGTTAACTGCCTTGTTCAGGGGCAGAACGACAGATTTTTACCTTGTCAGCTCAGGGATTCAATCTTGCAACCTTTCCGTTCCTAGTCCAACGCTCTAACCACTAGGCTACCTACCGCCCCATAATTGCCCAACATCAGTGCCTGACCTCGCTAATGCTCTTGTAGCTGAATGGAAGCATGTCCTCGCAGCAAAGTTTCAGCATCTAGTGGAAAGCCTTCCCAGAAGATTGGAGGCTGTTATGGCAGCAAAGGGGGGGACCAACTCAATATTATTTCCCATGATTTTGGAATGAGATGTTCGATAAGCAGGTGTCCACATACTTTTGGTCATGTAGTGTATGTGGTTGGAAGGAGAGACAAAACAAATATTGCTGAAAAATATAAATGCAACATGTCAAGTTTTGGTCTCATGTTTCAGGAGCTGCAATAAAAGATCCCAGAAATGTTCCATACGCACAAAAAGCGTATTTCTCACAAAGTTGTTTACATCCATGTTAGTTAGCATTTCTCTTTTGTCAATATATTCCATCCACCTGACAGGTGTGACATATCAAGAAGTTGATTAAACAGCATGATCATTACACAGGTGCACCTTGTGCTGGGGACAATAAAAGACCGCTCTAAATGTGCAGTTTTGTCACACAACACAATGCCACATATGTGTCAAGTTTTTAGGGGGCGTGCACTTGGCATGCTGACTGCAGAAATGTCCACCAGAGCTGTTGCCAGAGAATTGAATGTTAATTTCTCTACCATAAGCCACCTCCAACGTAGTTTCAGAGAATTGGCAGTATGTCCAATTGGCCTCATAACCGCAGACCTTGTGTAACTATGCCAGCCCAGGACCACCACATCCAGCTTCTTTACCTGTGGGATCATCTGAGACCAGACACCTGGACAGCTGATGAAACTGAGGACTATTTATGTCTGTAATAAAGCCCTTTTGTGGGTAAAAACTCATTCTGATTGGCTGTGCCTGGCTCTGCAGTGGTTGGGACTATACCCTCCCAGGCCCACCCATGCCCAGTCATGTGAAATCCATAGATTAGAGCCTAACTAATTTATTTCAATTGACTGATTACCTGATATGAACTTTAACTCAGCAAAACCGTTGAAATTGTTGCATGTTGCATTTATATTTTTGTTCACTATATATAGTGAAATAACTAGATACTGTATATTATCTACAGATTATCACCTCCTATTCCCAGAGAGCTATATAGAACAGTGCTGATATACAGATATGATAACGCAGTCAGCCAAAGAGCTTTCAGCAAAGAGATGAAGTGAAAGAAGTTCCATGTTAGACTGAGGCATGAAAGCAGTCTCGTCCCTCTACTCCCCCGCCACTTGGAGCAGATTTGTGGTGTACACTATACCCTAGAACTAGACTGGAGGATCAGTGAATCCATGGGATTTCCTGGAGCCATTGGTAAACAGTTGAGGAGAATTTGTTTGGGATTTAGAATTCCAAGGGGTACCATATTGACACCAAAGGTTACAAAACGATTACATACATATTGTCATGGAATGTTTGGTGCCAACAAGGATAGTTTGCCAAACTCTTTTTATCTATGGATCTGTTATTTCAACATAGATGAGTACAGCCAAATGTTAGAGCTACCACCGGGAGAACTTAGTTGCAAAGAGAGCATACAGAACAGACTCAAATCAAAAACAGACAAGATGTTTCCTCTGTTCTGCTGTGTGACAGCTTGTGATAGATTCCTTCTGGCAATTATGGGGTCTGCAATGTGATACAAAGTGAATAAATCATGATTTCTTTTGCATGAATACAAAGCAGGATTCTAAATAGTCAGCCCAGATTTGGACCTTTTCCTCGAAAATATCCTTTTGTACGGAGTTAGGTATAGCGACGGAGGAAGGATCATTTCCGATCTGGAATAATCTTGGCAGACAGTTTTCTATAAAAACTTTCAACACAATTTCCAGGAGAGAACTGAACCCAATCTCTTCCATATAGGCCGTTTCATAAAAGAGAGGGAAAGGGGAAGTAAAACTCAGAAATGACAACATTAAAAACACATTTTGCAGTGTGTAAACCTCTTCCAGTGGTGAAAAGGGAGACATATCACAGATAATATGAGTGTGGGCGACTTTTACGAGCCCTTTCTCTCTGTTTGGGGCCTCTGGCAGGCCTCGGTTGACCTCCGAAGGGGAGACAGTTACAGAATATAACTCTCCATTTCTCCTCTCCACTCTCTCAAAGCACTACATCAGACAGTTTTGCCTGCAGGAATATGTCATAGCCCTGTGGAAGTGGGCCAAAGATGATACATGTACATACACTGCCTTTTCAACATAAAACCCTCGCGCCCCGGCAAGCTGCTGCAAAACAGATGTCAGACAATATGGCCGCATTTGTGGTGGTCCTCCCTGGCGCATTCAGCCTAATTATAGACCTGGTTTATTTATCTTATTTTATTTATGTGGTTTGGGATTTTGTTGTTTTTATGTCTCTTCGTAAACTGTTTCATACAATTTAAATGTTGGAGTATTCTGATTACTGGTATAATAAACGGTAAGGGGATTTCTGTCAGTCTTCTCTTGGAAATATAGCATTAATTATCTATGTCAAATAGCTAGGTTGGTTTCAATCCGATCTCAGGTTATTGGCATGAAGGTTTTTAAAGAAATGTTCCCATTCATGGTAAACGCTGTTTATGTTTGCTCAATCGGAAATTACCTTTGAAAGCTGCAATGCCTATAGCCCATGATCGGATCGAATCCTGGCATAATTTCATGCAATATACAATTCCATACACATACAGTTCGTGAGAACCTCATTAGGTTCTCAAACCATCTTTGTATCACTTCTATGTATATTTTTGTATCTCTCTCTCTCCCTCTCCTGTTTCCTCCTGTCATCTGTCTCAGGTCTCTACCTTGTGTTATTAGACAGTTGAGAAAAACAAATGATTGAAGAAAATGAGATGGCCCCCTGTTCCCTATAAAGTGCATTACTTTCGACCAAAGCACTATGGGTCCCCGTATGATACATGTTTCATTGTGTAATGGTTGAACCTGTGATACATCACCTCCTGAAGGTATTATATGAATCGCTTTGGCAACAGTGCAGTTTGGCAATGTCAGTTGTTACATACAGACATGCTAATGAAGCATTATTGGTTTGAATCTACTCAAATGTATATTATGGTAACCCTAACCCTGACAAGCTCAGCTCAGATTTGAAGTGCATGCATGCCTTTTCCAGCTGAGTGTGTTTCCGTGAGGACTAGGTGATTTCCATCATTGCTTGTCTGTGTCTGTTTCAATAAGGAGCAGGGAAGTGTGTATTTTTCCTCTGGTCAAAAGTAGTGCACTATGAAGGGAATAGGGTGCTATTTGGGATGCGGTTATGGAGATATTATACAGATTATTTATTTTGTTGGCAAATATAGTGTCTAGTCAATAAGATTCCTCTCAACTGGCTCAACCAACTCCCTCCCCCCCAAAAAATGCAGACAATTACAGTTTAGAATCCTTTTCATGGCTTCTAAATTCTGCTAAGTGGTTTAAAAGATGGTTGGTGTCATTGATCAAATTGACTGTCTAGTTAATAGGAGAAATTGTGACACTGAAGCACTGAAGGAAACACCAGGGTTGCATTCCAAATGGCACCCTTTTCTCTATGTAGTGCACTTATTTTGAAAAGGGACCATAAAGCTCTGGTCAAAAGTAGTGCACAACGTAGGGAATAGGGTGCCATTTGGGTGTCACGATCGTCATAAGAAGCGGACCAAGGCGCAGCGTGAAAGAAAGACATCTTCTTTAATTCAATGAAGACAAAACAACAAACAGACAACCGTGAAGCTATATTAAACAAAATAGTGCTGCCACTAAACACTACACATAGACATACACAATTACCCACAACAGCCCAATGCCTATGGCTGCCTTAAATATGGCTCCCAATCAGAGACAAATGAATGACAGCTGTCTCTGATTGAGAACCATTCAGGCAACCATAGACATACCTAGATACCTACACTCAACACAAACCCATACACTCTAACACAAACCCCCTAGACACTACAACCACCCAAGACAAGACAAAAACACAAACATCCCCCCTGTCACACCCTGACCTAACCAAAATACTACAGAAAACAAAGATAACTAAGGCCAGGGCGTGACATTGGGACATAAACCAGCTCGTCACCTACACCACGAAGTTCAAAGTGCTTTACCCAATATACAATTATCTTTGCTCCAACAGGCATCCATATCTTCAAAGATAAATTTTACTTACTCGTTATGTCATACAGAATAAAGTATATTAATTCAATATAATAAATATGTTATTTATCCAACCTAAGAGACATCTACCATGTGAACATGAACAGTCTCTGGTCTAGGTCACATCTGCTTCTGTTGGTAATAACTCAAATATGTACCATAGGAGCCAACACTTCCTTTTATGCACAGGAATTCCAGTTCCTTTAGGTTTTTAATCACTCACCCTACAATAAAACCCCAGTCTCTGGCACACCAGTGTGATTTTCCTACATTCCTTCAGGCGCACTGGCAAGCAGCGTGTACAGCTCCAAAGCTGTATGATACATGTTTCATTGTGTAATGGTTGAACCTGTGATACATCACCTCCTGAAGATATTTATAATCGCTTTGGCAACAGTGCAGTTTGGCAATGTCAGTTGTTACATACAGACATGCTAATGAAGCATTATTGGTTTGAATCTAAGCAAATGTATATTATGGTAACCCTAACCCTGACAGGCTCAGCTCAGATTTGAAGTGCATGCATGCCTTTGTCTTTATCTTAGCGCTTTTCCAGCTGAGTGTGTTTCAGCGAGGTCTACTGTAGGTGATTTCCATCATTGCTTGTCTATGTCTGTTTCAATAAGGAGCAGAGAAGCATGTCTTTTTCCTCTGAGGCTGCTGTCATTCCTATAGTTCTCTGTCAGACGATGATTACAATACCAGGCCTCCTAAAAGGAGAAGAAAAGAGCAATACCCATCAGGCCGAGACAAAAGCTGCTCTGACCTGAGCTGTATCTCTCTTTACAGAGTAGGATACTGGTGCTCTCTCCTGACTAAACGACTCAGACAGTGGAGACAGTTTCAGTGCCTTCGCGTGAGGAAATCACGCACACATAGAGAAACACACGCTCACATCTGGGACAGTCATTGAGAACTCTGACAAAGTACACACCCTCAAAGTTTGCCGATGACACACACCAGTCTCACACACACAGTCTCAGAACACATTGGTTTTGGTATGCCCAGCACGCAGCAGTAAAATACACTGTGGTGGTTATTGGCATGGAGGGAGCAGCAGAGATCAGCTCAGTTCAGTCCTGCAGAGGAAAAGGACACATGCCGGTTGTTTTCTCAGTGCTCATCCCTTCTCGTTTTAAATAACACCTGCCAGATTGCCACCAAAAAGGCCTACAGTATATACAGTCAGCATGGGGAATGTTTACACTACAGATGTAGGATCTTCATTTTTGAAAATTTGCTATAGCAGGAAAATAATCCTGCCACAGGAGGAAAATTGAATTATTATGCGGATTATAATTAATTGACATTTTTCGTAAGGGAAAATCAGGTCTGAAAATTCTAAGTGGAAATTAAAAAAACTTCAGAACCCTTCAGAACCCTTCAGAACCCCAGAAACCTCAAATACACAACAAATGTAAAATGTCCTGATTGATACTGAGAAATAAAGAGAGAGGGAGACTGAGAGAGGAGAAGGAGGGGTAGAGAGAGATGAAGGAATAGAAACAGACAGTTCTAGAGGATACAGTTAGGCATAGTTTAGTAGTTTCTTGTAGCCGAATAGTAGATGAAGACTAGAGGTATTTTAGAGAGGACGCTACATTGCAGGAAAGTTATCCTGCAACAGGATGATCAAATAAAAATCCTACATCTTTATTAATCAGATTCTGCTTGGATTGTATATTTGTATTTGTGTATGTTGTTTTGTGAAGGTTTACTGTATGTACAGCACATGTGAAATTCCCTTGCTTTCCTTTGATTTCCCTGCTTCCCTTGCTTTCCAAGGCTCTACATATAGCCTTACTGTTAAGAGTAAATGTATGCTAAACTCCAGAGGAGCGCCACAATGAATTGATTGCAAAGAAAAGCAGGGGGAAATGAGCTGGAACCAGGTGGGGGAAGTTAATATAACCATGGAGGGAAATGTGCAATATTTTCACTGGCTATGACATCAAGCTGTACAAAGAGAAGGATCCTGGGCATTTTTACCAGACAAAGAGACATGTCGGTCAATAAGAAGTAGACTTCAGCATTTCATTCAGTGGATGCTCTGCTGAGTAATGTAGCTAGTTGATCACAAACAGGATATAAGAATGTGTGAGGCTTTTGTCCACCATATGTGCATGCATGCATGTCTGTCTGTGTGTGTGTCTGTGTGTCAGTGTGTCTGTCTATGTGTGTGTCAGTGTGTCTATGTGTTATTTGACTTTGACATAACAGTACACCTTCCGGCTGCCATCCTCTCTCCTGTAGACAATAAAAGCAGTGCACTGCCAAGAAAAGCTAAGCACAACACTCTCCTAATGAAGGGATGGTCCAGTGCCAGGTCACAACAGCCCTCTGTCAGGAAGAGGAGACAGAGAGAGTTATGCTTTTTATACAGATGACTGGTCTGTAATGTGAATGTGGTTGTTTTACATCTCAGCATATTATTGGATGTTGAAGATATTGAGCAGTATTGGCCTGGTACATTTATTTGTTTTTGTTTGTTTGTAAATGTACTTGAAATTTAGTTTGTTTGGGGTATTGTTTTTTTCTTTAGTTAGCAGTGGTCACTTGCACAAAAGGATCCCTAACATTAACTTGAGCCAATAAGATTTAAGAGATTTTTGTTGTGTTTCCGTCTGAACTCTTAAGATGACACAGACGATTTCCCAAGAGTTTCTCTGATCTGCAGCCACCATCCCTCACAATAAGGAGTGTTGTCTGTGGGGAGATCTAAACAAAGCCACTGGCTGCTGTGGAGGAGTTTATGTACAATGATGGAAAGAACTTGATGGTGATGAGTTAAGGCTTTGATCGAGATAGTACTTACTTCTAGTTTATTGTCTGTATTGTAGCAATTACTTCAACGACATATTGTTTGGTTTCCATATTGTGTGTCAGAGTTAGTTTACTGTAAGAGTGCAGGAGTTACCTCTTTTACGCCTCTGATGGCTACCATTTGGTAAATTATCAAACAGTCCCATCATGACATGATTAACTCAGCCTTCTCCTAACACTTCACTGACCGCCTTCCATCCACTCTCTTCTCTCCCTCTCTCTTCCCTCGCTTTTACTGCTCTCTGTTTTCTTTTCTTGTCTGGGCCACAACATAAGCAGCATGTGACTTCATGTGTTTGTTGTTAGCAGTGCATAATTGTGTTTTAAATCTATTCGCTGACTAGGGACGAATTAGATTAACGTTCCCATATTTTCCGCCCCAGTTGTTTAACCTGTTTGGGATAGGGGACAGCATTTTCACGTTCGGATGAAAAGCGTGCCCAGAGTAAACTTCCTGCTACTCAGGCCCAGAAGCTAATATATGCATATTATTAGTAGATTTGGATAGTTTCTAAAACTGTTTGAATGATGTCTGTGAGTATAACAGAACTCATATGGCAGGCGAAAACCTGAGAAAAATCCAACCAGGAAGTGGGAAATCTGAGGTTTGTAGTTTAACTCATTGCCTTTCTAATATACAGTGTCTATGGGGTCATATTGCACTTCCTAAGGCTTCCACTAGATGTCAACAGTCTTTAGAACCTTGTTTGAGGCTTCTACTGTGAAGTGGAGAGAATGAGAGATGTTTCAACCAGATGTCTGGCAGAATGCCATGAGCTGGTCACGCGCGTGGCCGGGAGAGCGACCTGCGTTCCATTGCATTTCTAAAGACAAAGGAATTCTCCGGTTGAAACATTATTGAAGATTTATGTTAACTTCTTATGGCTGGGGGCAGTATTGAGTAGCTTGGATGAATAAGGTGCCCAGAGTAAACTGCCTGCTACTCAGGTCCAGAAGCTAAGATATGCATATTATTAGTAGATTTGGATAGAAAACACTCTGAAGTTTCTAAAACTGTTTGAATGATGTCTGTGAGTATAAACCAACTCATATGGCAGGCAAGAACCTGGGAAATCTGAGGTTTGTAGGTTTGCCTATCCAATATACAGTGTCTATGGGATCATATTGCACTTCCTAAGGCTTGCACTAGATGTCAACAGTCTTTAGAACCTTGTTTGATGCTTCTACTGTGAAGGAGGGGGGAATGAGAGCTGATTGAGTCAGGGGTCTGGCAGAGTGCCACGAGCTCACTCAGGCGCGCCCCTGTGAGAGTTAGCTGCGTTCCATTGCATTTCTACAGACAAAGGAATTCTCCGGTTGAAACATTATTGAAGATGTATGTTAAAAACATCCTAAAGATTGATTCTATACATCGTTTAACATGTTTCTACGAACTGTAATGGATTTTTTTGACTTTTCGTCTGGCCTGCGCGTCATGAATTTGGATTTGTGAACTGAAGACGCGAACAAAAAGGAGGTATTTGGACATAAATTATGGACTTTATCGAAAGAAAAAAAACATTTATTGTGGAACTGGGATTCCTGGGAGTGCATTCTGATGAAGATCATCAAAGGTAAATTAATATTTATAATGCTATTTCTGACTTCTGTTCACTCCACAACATGGTGGGTACCTGTATGGCTTGTTTTTGTGTCTGAGCGCCGTACTCAGATTATTGCATGGTGTGCTTATTCGTAAAGCTTTTTTGAAATCTGACACAACGGTTGCATTAAAGAGCTTGTGAGAGATTGTGTGGCTCGTGTTTTCACGGCACGGACCAGAAAGCCTTTCTTGATTGATGTTGGACAGTGTCGTTCCTGATTATTAATGTTCAGCTCGATGCCCAATCCTTCTTTTCCTCTGGGCCTTCCTCGACACCTCATCAACCACTAAAGCCATATATCTCAGGCTTGGTGTATTCAAAACAAACTCATTGTTGCTGTTACAATATCTTATCAATCATTACACACTGCAAAGAGGATTCTATGCATGATCAAGAACGCAATCAAACAAAAAACAAGTTCAGGTCATACACCCTCTTATCCCTGAATAATGTTTAGGATTGCCTATGATTCTTCATGACGAAAGAATAACAAACTGGAGAATTCCTAATGTTACCATGATTGTAGTTGGGGTGTCAGTATGTTTTGAGTTGACTTTATGTCGAAGTAGTGCCTTTGATCTGATGGCCTACACATGTGCATGCAGTTTGGCACGAGACGACTGTTAGACACGATGACGTGTTTCTGCGCATGCGCTCAGCTAGCCAACGTCGCCATAACAAGTGTGATCAGGGATTTCTATTGGAGAACAGTTTCTGCCTATCTTCATACTGTACTGTTATTGATGAGACTCTCATGAACTCAATGGTGTTCTCTGTTTTGCTCTACAAACCCCAAGTGTCACGGGACTCGTCTGGAGGTAACCCGGTACCTAAAACGTATGGAAGTGAATGGGGCATTTCCACATCAAAGGTATACGGATAATTCCAAGTTTTTTCTGTCCACTGCTCCGCGAATGTCCTGCACAATCATTCCCTTGTCCGCATTTGGGCTTTTAAGATGTGGTCAACATGTTAACACCATATTTTCACGTGAGGAGAATAACATTATTTCACCCCCACATGTGAACTTGCAATTACACATGTGAATATTTTCACATGTGGAGTTTTCTTGCATGTGATCCTGCAAATTAGATTTTCACAAGTGAAACTGCAATTCTCCTCACATGTGAAATGGTGGTGTTAACATGGTTTCACGTGTGAAATGTAAGCTCAGCATGTAAAACAGCAAATTTAACATGTGTTTTTTGTAAGGGCACACTTCCTTGGTATCTGAGGGTCACGTTCAGAATGTGGCTATATATAGTTTATTTTCCCCAAACTGCTGTTGGGACATGGCTGCTTAGGGGGAACCTGATCAGCTTATTTCGGGATGATATAATTCATACAGGGCTTCAAACACATCTGTGGGGAGGTGGGAGGAAGAAGGGTTCACATGCTGATCTCTGTTTCTCAGCCCAGTGTCAGCCAACTGTCATTCATCCTGGCCAGGCTGGTGAGGTAATGGCAATCAGATCTCCCTGTCTGCTGGACTGTGGATCCGGAGGCCAGAGCAGCTTCATTCAGAGAGTCAGAGAGGAGACATGGGACTCTGACCGGACACACTGAACTCCTGACCATGTGCTCATTCCCAACCCTCCCTCACCCCCCCTCCTCCTACTCTCTCCTACTCAGGTCAGCAGGTTCAGATACATAGAGAGGAAGAGAAAGAGACAGAAAGAGACAGAAAAGAGAAAGAGAGAGAACAACACAGCAAGCAAGGGAAAGAAGAGAAAGGGAGAGAAACATTGACAGAAAGAGAGAGAGAGGGAGGCAGAGTGAAATCATAGCAGTTTATGATGGATGGCAGGAAGAGATGGCCAGTACATTTGACACACTGCTCTCTGACCAGACCATTGGGAGGACCAGACATTACCAGAACTTTGAATCCTTGTAACTGTCTCCTTGTAACAGACATGGAGAGAAAGCAATCCTTAAAAAGGCGTTGTTGTCTGCCATGAAGCATCAATGTGTACACACCAAACGTGTTATCCCGCTGCTGCTACTGGGATAAGCATGAGTCATTCTGGATGAGACCCTGGAAAAGGATTCAGGATTCTGGGCGGAGCACGCCCGAATTTGTACGTTGACATCAGCATCAGCACCTGATCTTGTAAAATGTGGTAATGTCCAGTGTGAACTATAGTTACCTCTTCCGTCCTGTTCAGGGACATTATGCCATATTAATTATTTCCCATTTGTATTGGTCCATCAATGAAATCTATTAATCTACGATGCCTATTCAACTTTATCTTCAGACTGTTGTCAACAACAGATTTGTAATTTGTGATAAATACCTGGCCAACTGGCACATTGAAACACAGGAAGCATGGTAGAATGATTAAAACAATCACTTCAACACGGATCTATTTAGATCACAGAATTTAGAAAAGTCCTAGAGAAACCTTCTGCATATTCTAAACACACACACACACACACACACACACACACACACTATTTGCTCGTTCATGCACCTCCTCCTCTGTAGCTCTCCCAAAATGTCTGTGTATTTATGAGACCTGAACGCCACATAAATTCTCCTTCACAGGACGGTTGGCAGCAGCACCTCTTTTCCCATCCCAGGCCTTAAACCCAGAGCACCTCACACACACTCACTCACTCACTCACTCACGCACCTACACACACACGTGCGCTCTCACACACACAATGCACGCTCTCACAAACAGTGGGTCGTCTGTCTGGCCTGCCTTTGTGAGCGCTGATCGGTTCGGTTCTGGGAAACTCTCCCTTTCCTCTCTCTACATCACCAGTAAAAGCTCCCCATGAAAAAAGGTCTGAATGGCCTGTAGACACGGAACAATGTGAAGACAAGGTAATGGAAGGATTCTGTGTGGGCTAGGGTTATTTAAACACAGATATCGTAAATTAAGATGGATGTGACTGTAAACGACAGACAACGTTTGTTACTGTCTAACGTGTGTTTGAGTGTGTTTGTCACAGAGGAAACATCATGTCAAGACTAAAGTATTATAACTAATTACATTTGGCATTTGCTGTTGATTTACACTATACTAAATGTGCACATTTTTAAAAGGTACTTGCATGACAGCTAAATGTGTTTGTGTGTGCGGGTGTGTGTGTGCATATTGTATGTATACTGTATGTGTGTATAACCCAGCTTGTCCAATCAATTAGAAGGTGTTCCTGTATGTGTACACATTGCCCCGAGGAACTCAAACGACCCATGGCCCTGAAATTCCATTCTCTCTCTGGTCCTTTCATCCATTGTTCCAATGGAAGCATTCTGAGAAGAATCGCATTCTAAAGAGGTAAGACTACGGGTACGGAAAAAAACACTCATTCATAATTCTCTTTCTATCCCTCTCATTCCATGCTCTCTTCATAACCTCCATTTCCCCCCTCTATTTCTGACACTCACTTGGGAGCTCTGGGCTGTCTGTTTGCCTGTGTATGTGAGAGTTTTGTAATAATTCCACTTTTCATAAAGAGTAGGGTATCAAACCTGTCAGTAATACAAATAGCATGTGTCAAGTGTCTGGCAGGGTTTGATCCACTCTGATGGGACATAGACCCCTGAAAGTGGAAAAATAACCCATTCCCCTGCGCTCACTCTCTCTCGCTCTCTCTCTCTCTCATCCATCTCTTTTGACTGCAACAAGTAGTTTGATAGATGGTTTCTGTTAGATTTACCAGCAAACATCCGCCTGCAGACAGATAGACTAGAATGTAAGCAGGTTGAAAGATAAATGTGTAGACTGACAGACGTATTCATCATAACAGACAGGTAGACAGGCAGGCAGGCAGATAGACCGACAGAGAGACAGTTCACACATTTCCCCAACTCCCTATTCTCCTTTCAGAAACCTACTTGTAAAGGTTCTGGATTTATTTTGGATCCAACATTGGACGATTGACAATATCTAGGCCAAATTAATATTTTTTGTCTAGAGAAAAATGAAGAGGCGCATTTATTAATGAGAAAGTTTTTACGTTCACAAGCCAGCCTTTTTCACTGCTGCTCTGGCACCTTGCGGAACACAACGTTCCAGGTTTCGGACCAGGAACCCATCTCATATGTATATACTGTTTTCTATACTATTCTACTGTATCTTTGTCCGTTCCGCTCTGACATCGCTCGTCCATATGTACAGTGGGGAGAACAAGTATTTGATACACCGCCAATTTTGCAGGTTTTCCTACTTACAAAGCATGTAGAGGTCTGTAATTTTTATCATAGGTACACTTCAACTGTGAGAGACAGAATCTAAAACAAAAATCCAGAAAATCACATTGTATGATTTTTAAGTATTTAATTTGCATTTTATTGCATGACATAAGTATTTGATACATCAGAAAAGCAGAACTTAATATTTGGTACAGAAACCTTTGTTTGCAATTACAGCGTTCATACGTTTCCTGTAGTTCTTGACCAGGTTTGCACACACTGCAGCAGGGATTTTGGCCCACTCCTCCCTACAGATCTTCTCCAGATCCTTCAGGTTTCGGGGCTGTCGCTGGGCAATACGGACTTTCAGCTCCCTCCAAAGATTTTCTATTGGGTTCAGGTCTGGAGACTGGCTAGGCCACTCCAGGACCTTGAGATGCTTCTTACGGAGCCACTCCTTAGTTGCCATGGCTGTGTGCTTCGTGTCGTTGTCATGCTGGAAGACCCAGCCACGACCCATCTTCAATGCTCTTACTGAGGGAAGGAGGTTGTTGGCCAAGATCTCGCGATACATGGCCCCATCCATCCTCCCCTCAATACGGTGCAGTCGTCCTGTCCCCTTTGCAGAAAAGCATCCCCAAAGAATGATGTTTCCACCTCCATGCTTCACGGTTGGGATGGTGTTCTTGGGGTTGTACTCATCCTTCTATTCCTCCAAACACGGCGAGTGGAGTTTAGAGCAAAAAGCTCTATTTTTGTCTCATCAGACCACATGACCTTCTCCCATTCCTCCTCTGGATCATCCAGATGGTCATTGGCAAACTTCAGACGGGCCTGGACATGCGCTGGCTTGAGCAGGGGGACCTTGCGTGCGCTGCAGGATTTTAATCCATGACGGCGTGGTGTGTTACTAATGGTTTTCTTTGAGACTGTGGTCCCAGCTCTCTTCAGGTCATTGACCAGGTCCTGCCGTGTAGTTCTGGGCTGATCCCTCACCTTCCTCATGATCATTGATGCCCCACGAGGTGAGATCTTGCATGGAGCCCCAGACCGAGGGTGATTGACCGTCATCTTGAACTTCTTCCATTTTCTAATAATTGTGCCAACAGTTGTTGCCTTCTCACCAAGCTGCTTGCCTATTGTCCTGTAGCCCATCCCAGCCTTGTACAGGTCTACAATTTATCCCTGATGTCCTTACACAGCTCTCTGGTCTTGGCCATTGTGGAGAGGTTGGAGTCTGTTTGATTGAGTGTGTGGACAGGTGTCTTTTATACAGGTAACGAGTTCAAACAGGTGCAGTTAATACAGGTAATGAGTGGAGAACAGGAGGACTTCTTAAAGAAAAACTAACAGGTCTGTGAGAGCCAGAATTCTTACTGGTTGGTAGGTGATCAAATACTTATGTCATGCAATAAAATGCAAATTAATTACTTAAAAATCATACAATGTGATTTTCTGGATTTTTGTTTTAGATTCCGTCTCTCACAGTTGAAGTGTACCTATGATAAAAATGACAGACCTCTACATGCTTTGTAAGTAGGAAAACCTGCAAAATTGGCAGTGTATCAAATACTTGTTCTCCCCACTGTATATGGTTTTAATTAATTCCTACTTACGTTTGTGTGTATTGGGTATACAGTATGTTGTGAAATTTGTTAGATATCACTTGTTAGATATTAATGCACTGTAGGAGCTAGAAGCACAAGCATTTCACTAAACATGCAATAACATCTGCTAAGCACGTGTATGTGACCAATACAATTTGATTTGACTTGATTTGAAAACATGACCTTGTCCTGTTCGACAGCCCTGTGAACACACACTGGACACACCCCGTGGTGACTTCATAGTACCCTCTGGGGAACTGAGGTGGCGTGACTGCGCGGTGACGCAGCTCTAACCAACCTCTATAAAATAAACATAAGATATTTGATTGATGGGTCAGTGAAGTAACTACACATTTGCGTATTTAGGGTAATTTAGGATTACAGTTATGGTGGTAGAGATAGAAATATAGAACCAGTGCCCAGGCACTTTCAGTCCCCAAGTATAGATGGACACAGGGGGCACATGTAACTCCCGGCAGCGCTGGCAGACACGGACCCAATGTGGTACTGACGACAGGCGTATGGGCAGTGAGAATGACATGAGGTGTGTGCACACCATGAAACATATAATTTATTCCAATACACTCCAGGCCCAGGCCTTTGACATACTGTGAGCAAGATAACCTTGGATATTGAATAGTAACATTTAATTATAGAAGCAATAAAGGCCTAGTGAGCAAATTTTGTGAGAGAAAAATAACATTATTTATCACCAACACTACTTCCCACGGCTATGAATGAGTGGTCATTGGTCAGAGTTTATATGAGGTCCAAGGTCAAATTCTCAGGTCAAATCTTCAGTCCATCAGGTCAGCAGGTGAAACCAAACATGTTTCCCCTGGGCTTACACTCAGGTGATAAAGTATTCCCTGTTAGAACAGGTTTTAGGACTCTACTAACGAAAGAACAAGGGAGGGAGCTGAGGGCTTTCAAATTGATCGTGTCACTCCAAAACCCCAACCGTGAGATCCTGTCTGAACAGTAGAAGATTCAAGAGGAAGTCTTAACTGGATATATCCACGTGTTAAATGGGGGACTGGGAGGTGGGGCAGCCCTATTGTGGGGGTTAGGGTTGTGGACATGAAGCTAAGGTAAGAGTTAGGTTTATGGCTAGGGTTAATGCTGAGAGTACAATGTATTAAAGACCAATGGAGGGATCGGAGAGAGTCCTAGCAAGGGCTTAGGAGCTTTATTTTTATTGTCCCTATTGGTCAGGTTGGAACTGGGGCAGGTGAGGTGGCCTCTGTTGTCTCTCTTCCTCTCAGTCTCTCTTGTTGTCGATCTCTCTCCCCCAGACAGGAGGAATGCTGGGTAAATGAGGCTGTGGTGAGATGAGGCAGGGGAAGACTACTGCAGATAGACAGAAGGAGTCTGGCAGTCTCAGAAGATAACTCACAGGGAAGGAATTATGCTGGTATTGCCAGGAAAATTTTACTGATTAAAAATAGAGAGTGGGACGATGTGGATTTTTATAATTTTTTTGAACCTTTATTTAACTAGGCAAGTGAGTTAAGAACAAATTCTTATTTTCAATGACGGCCTAGGAACAGTGGGTTAGTGGGGCAGAGGAACAGTGGCCTTGTTCAGGGGCAGAACGATGATGAAGGTGAGAGAGTGAAAAGATGCAGAGAGGAAATGATTGTTAGGCAGAGATGTAGGGTTAGGGTGAGACCACACAGAGAGTGGTCCCACTCTCTGGTTCTACCCAAAGTTCTCCCTTCCTAGGGGGCCATTGAGCACTTTGCATTATCTGAAATGAAATTGATTTGTTGAATTATCACTTGATTTTGCTGAGTCACCCCACTCCCCCTCACTCTCCTTCCTTCTTCTCTCCTTACTCTCATCATCCCTCTGTACTTCGGACTCAGCTTCCCAGCCCGGCCCAGGGCCATAATTTCACATTGCTGACATTAATCTAGGGTTTTCATCCAAGCCACCAAGTCTCCCCATCCCTTTTAAGGGGAAGAGAGATAAGTTTCAGAAGGCTGAGGTTAGTGGGGTATAAACCACTAACATCTGAGGGAAAGTTACATGGCCGGTAGTTATGCAGGAAACCTGAACATCCAAACAGCAAAGAAAAAAAATATTAATCACCAAAGTGAGTGTAACGGAGTGCGTACTGGCGGCAGAGAAGTCAGGCGCAGGAGAGCGAAAACTGATTTACAACGGTGTCGTTTAATAAACATAAAAACCACCGTAAACAGAACAATCAATGAATGGGTCAAACAAGACCCGGTATCCACCAGCATAACGTACACAAGCACTACAAGAAACAATTCCGGACAAGGACATGGGGGGGAACAGAGGCTTAAATACACAACATGTAATTGATGGATTTGAAACCAGGTGTGAGGGAAGACAAGACAAAACCAATGGAAAGTGAAAGGTGGATCGGCGATGGCTAGAAGGCCGGTGACGTCGACCGGCGAACGCCGCCCGAACCAGGAGAGGGACCGACTTCGGCGGAAGTCGTGACAGTGAGTGAAACTTGAATGAATTCACTATCCTGGTGTACTTTGTCTGCAACAACAGCGTCATATCAGACTTTTAGGACACAGCCTGAGTATCAAGATGGACTTCAAGGGCCAATAAGCTGTAAAGCAGGACACAGTTAGACAGACAATGCATAGACAGAGTAGTTTTAATATACCATCCGTTTACAAATCAGTTCAAAGTACAGTACAAATAATTGGCTTTGATACTTAACAATACTCCGCAGTTAATATTCAATAGCTCACAATGCATTGCATCCGTGCATTAGTATTGTAGCTTTTACAAAAAAAATACTATATACTTCACTATGCATACACATATTCATTTATATAATTTACTTCCAATAAAAAACATAAAGAACAGAAAATATAACTAAATACACTTTTCTTATCAAAGGACTTGTTCAGATTGTTAATTTGGAGTAAGCAAATGTCAATGTGTAAACTCATCAAATAAACATCAGCTATCAAATAACCATCACCTATTTAGATACAGTGAAGCCCTTCATATACATTTTGAATACAGAATGTTTACCACTTGAGGTAAGGCTAGAATGCCTTGTGATGTGCAAATGTGACAATAGCGTCCTCTCTAAAATACTAAACTATGCCTAACTGTATCCTCTAGAACTGTCTGTTTCTATTCCTTCATCTCTCTCTACCCCTCCTTCTCCTCTCTCAGTCTCCCTCTCTCTTTATTTCTCTCTAATCAGAATGAATGGGTTAAAGCCCTGGGCAGTGGACATAGAGGGTTACCTGCCTCCTCCAATCTACCCACCCTTGTTCGGACACTCTACCCTCACACACTCTATCACAAACTACTTCACTATCCAAACAAATTAGTGGAGATCAAATAGAAGATAAAGCCAATAATACATTTTAAAGAATTACTCACAATTGTTACTGTTAGTCACACTTGAAGATATGACAACTTGCACTGCCCTTGTCTCTGTCCACATGTCAAGCATCCAATTTGATGAACGTAATTTATCTAAAATAAAACATCTGTTGGTATGAAGATTCCTAATTTCACTATACTGTATACAGAACAAATAAGTATTTTAATGTGTGTAGCTTGTGCAGTGTTTGCACAATACATGTTTTATTCTCTCTCACACATTTTGATCACACCACGCAGCAATTGGACAGGCTACAGTTAAAATTGTTAAATGTCTTTTACAAATGGCACTCACTATTACCGTAGTTTAACAAAGGAAACAATCATAGAATCAAACGATACATTCAGGGGGAAAGCTAGGTTTGGAGAAGTTAGCCTCTCTTTTAATTTTCAGAACATCACTGAGCAGAAAGAGATCAGTCCCTGTCCTCCACTTTATCTGGAAGACCTCAACATGTAGTCAGTCTCATTGGTTTCCAACATGTCAATCTCAGCTCATGAAACCAAATGTTGGCACCTTTTTAGTGATTAGCCATTAACACTGTACTAATTTGACTTGAAAGTCATTCCTTAATGAAAATGGCACTACTCTTAGTTTAATGAATGTCTCTTTAAAAAAGAACTGACGGGGCATTGTGCAGAGTAGACCATTGAGTACACTACATTGAGAGCAAAACTCAATCAAAAGGTCTATGTTGTGACAGCTCAATATCATCAACAAGCGGAACAGCACAGCCAATGAGAATTTAGAACCAACACACTACACAAAAGCCACTGAAACAGGAAATGTCAAGGCAAATTTGTGTCAATCATTTAGCTTTGAATGCAATGCAGGCTATGGCAAGTAGGTCTGTAGAGTCAATGCCTGTGTGTTGGACTAGCTAGAGTGAGGACAGAGAGGATGTTCCTCTAGTCTCGTGTTGCCACACTTCCAAGTCTTGTTCACTTGGCTATTGAAATTAACGTGAAAAAATCCTAAATCTTACTTACAGTAGGAGCTACAACCCACTGGACTGGACTGGTAATGGAAACACATTGTACCCTTCTCATTAGAGAATTCAATCAAGTCAGTATGTGTTTATTAAAAGTGTAAGCATTATATGGCAGAGCCATCGTCAGCTAATTTGAGTACAGTAAATGTATGAAGATGATGGATTGAATGTAAACTGAACTGTTGAAAAAACAAAGGAACAATAACAAATGAGTAAAGTGAAATTCTTTGATATAAAATCCTGCATTCTCTTTTAGGTAACCAAAAGTATGTTCTAAATGACCTTATAAACTGGGTGGTTCAAGCCCCGAATGCTGATTGGCTGACAGCTATGGTATATCAGACCGTATACCATATGTATGACAAAACGTTTATTTTTACTACTCTAATTACCTTGCTAAGCAATAAGGCACCTCGGAGGTTTGTGGTATACTGTATGGCCAATATACGACGGCTAAGGGCTGTATCCAGGCACTCCGCGTTGCGTCGTGCAGGGAACAGCCCATAGCCGCGGTATATTGGCCATATACCAGACCCCCTTGTGCCTTATTGCTTAATTATGATGAGTGAGAGAGAAGAAATGATGAGGTGAGACAATGAGATGTATATTTACATTCTTTAATTCAAGTTCTCTCTGTACAGATACAAAGGCTTGAAAAAATGAAGTATTAACTAGTACTAAGAGGAATGGCTGTGTATTACACTTCTCAACTGGAAAAGCGATCTGGACAGATCTGGACCGAGGTGAAAGTCTGTATTTAACGATAGAATTGCCACATTGAAATATATACAAACATACAATTATAGAAATGAAATAGCCGCTAATGCTCCTTCAACTGTGCAGAGATATAGAAATGTATCTTCAGATTTCTACAAGCCACCAGAAAATAAACATTTGATACTGTTCTAAAGGCACCATAGAGAAGAAGTCCCTGTGCTGAATTTGTTAAAATCAGAAAGCCTTCTTCTGTTACAAGCCTGGGGTGGGAGCACAACCACAAACGTACAGTTGTGAAACACAACCATGCTGAGAAAAAAAAAGAAGAAAGAAAGAACAGATCTAGCTAAATGCTGGGTCTACCGTATACTAGCCCAATGGATGGACTATTCTCACATTGATTATCCAGATGTGGTATTAGGTGAATGCATCTACGGCTACATTTATATATAAAAAGAATATTAAGATACAACAAAGCCATACAAATGTAATGCTGAAGGACTAAATTCATTAAGGTCATAAAGATGTGTATCTGCAGTACAGGAACTATAACATAATGATTACCACCATACACGATTTTGCAATAGACTCTTCACGCTATAAAACACCTGCTGCCAACATGCAAGGGGACCTGTCACCTCATCATGCAGATATCATCCGTGGATTCTGTCAAAGTGGAAAGACAATGAAGATAGAAAACACCATGCACATAAATGCAGAGATATAAAAAGCAGACGCACATTTCAAAAGGATGAGTAAAACCCTGTCCAAGCTCTGTCCCGCTACCAAAATATATGAGCCAGGATTATTCTGGGCACCACACCTCTCTTTCTCAATGTTCTCCTCCTTTCCTTTCCTCTCCTCTCCCCTCTCATCTCATCCTCCGCTCTCACCCAATCCGTTCAAATTACCTCCTCTGTTGACATCGAGTCCCTCCTCCCTCCTCCCCACCCTGGATTCATAACCTGCCTGCCCCTCCTGGTGGCGGGTTGCTGGAACAACTCTGTATTTCTGGCCAGACAAGGGAGTTCTCTGGTCTCCAGAGGTAAATGGGAAAGTCATTGGTTGGCCTCGCGTGGCCTGGGTGAGCAGGGATCAGACCCGGCTGGTTGGATGGCAGCGGTAGGTGCAGTTGGAGAGGTGGTCGCGCTCCGCCCCCCCATCAGCACTCTGGGAGCAGCCCCCCTCACACGGAGACTCTGGAACACAGAGAGAGAGAGAGGATGATCACCACACATAGATCTGAAAACTCTTCTACACTATAAATCTGCCTCTTATTAGCCTTTTTCAGCCTGGAAACTAGGCAAGGATTACATATCAAAGTTACTGAGTGAGACAGTGTTTTGAGACGTGCGTAATCCTGAGCCTAATACACTGTGAAAGGGACTGGTTATTTTCTGGAAACATACTGTACCTAGCAACAAGACCCACTGAGGATGAATGAACAAAACAGAACAGCAAAATTAAGTATTTTTCACAATATCAAGTCGTGTCTCCACAGATTAAAATAAGTTTTGCTACACTTGAATAGTCCTAACTTGTGTGGTGTGGCGGTGCTTTGACCCACTGACCGGTGGTGTCCTCTGTTTCTGTGGCCTCAGACAGCAGCAGGTGGGCTCTGAGAGGGCTGGACAGGGTGGTCTGACTGGTGGACTCCTGACTGGTGCCCAGCTGCAGACGCCTCATGTGACGCACCACCGACGTGGCATTAAACGCTTGCTGCAGGGCAGAACATTTTTCAGAATTTTGAAAAGTGATAAATGATAAATGCCATAACAACTGTACTGACTTAATAATAGTCCGCTGAATACTGCAGGATCTTTAGTATTTTACTAATATACTAAACACAGCACACCAGCAAAAATGTATTTGCATTTTGACGAGGACCAAAAAAAGTAACTCACCCTCCACTTGCTCTTGGCAAAGTTCTTCCTGATCTGAGCACTGACAGACTCATGGATGTTCTTATCTAGAGCGGTGTCACCAGCGATCCTGAGGGACAGAGAAAGACATGAGGGGACAACTCCTACTGGTTGTCACAAGAACAGGTGAACACTTGGCAAAAGTACACATTTAGTTGATTATTCTCGACATGATAAAGTCGCGTTGTGTGTGTGTGTGTGTGTATTGACGGAGAAGATGGTGTGCACTACCAGGGGTGCTGCAGAGCCTGGTCACATGTGTAGCGTATCCTGGGGTCCTTCTCCATCAAGTGGACTATGAAGTCTTTGGCTGAAAACACAGAATGAAAAGTCATATATTTAACTCAAAGGCAATGTCTTTTTTGAAACATACATTAGATATATCTAATGATGCTACTTACACAGAATAAAAAGGTAGCTGAAGCATAAATAGACTCCTAGGCTACAACAGTAAAAGGAGCTTCACTGCAGCAGAAACACTGTCCAGACTGACTTGACAGTAAAATACATAAACTGGCCACATGCCTTTGGCCTGACTTCAGAAACTCCCCACAGGACTATGTACTGTACCATGACCCCCAGAGCTCTATGTAATGGTGATCTCACAGGGCCTCAGTGATTGTTCTATGGCCAGTGAGTGTATTATGGTTAATCCCATCACACACACTGACAGCTTGGCAGGAACACTCAAACCATAACAAACCCCAGACCAAGATAAGTCATTTCCAATAATATGAAACTGCTGACAAACAGAACTAATAATGACAACATAGGTCTACTGGACCTGAGTCAGAGATATCGTCCCAGTAAGGAGAGTCAAACTCATATTCAGCCTTCAGAATCTGCTCAAAAAGCTTGGCGTCGTTCTCGTCATAGAATGGAGGGTATCCACACAAACTGCGTCAGAATAAGAGCACAAAGGCATCATGTGAGAGTTAGGGAATGAGTTGATTGTTGAAAACAATGAAGTGGAAACTAGTGTAACACAGTAAGACTGGTAGGAGAAGGACTGAAGTGAAAGAGCCAGTCCAACCCCATGACTCACAGGATGTAGGCGATGACACCGATTGACCAACAGTCCACCGCCTTGCTGTAGGGTTTCTGGGCCAACACTTCAGGGGCTGCCAACGATACGAGAGCAGTGTTTTCATCAGCATCATTACACATCTAGCCTGACATGATCACTGGGTGTGCGCTTGCTCTCAAAACAGAGGGCTCTTTTCAATCTGTATTGCTGAAGTGATTGTAGCGCTATAAATGTAAAGGTAATTTCCTATTGAACCGTTTACAGTGAGTGCAGTCTCCGCTAACGCGGGAACAATGCCTTTCAATTTAAACCACGCTAAAATGCTGGATTTCCGCAATACAGATAGAAAAGAGCCCTAAATCATAGAAATCATGCTCTTGAAACATAGACAGACACACACAAAGGCATGTACTGGTCAGTACCAGTCCTCCTTACCGACGTATCCTGGTGTTCCGCAGGCTGTGGACATGACACTTCCAGATCCCTCGATCTTCGACAGGCCAAAGTCACTGATCATGATCTTAGAGTCCTCTTCCATGCTGTAGTACAGAAGGTTCTCCGGCTGGAAAAGAAGACAGAGAATTCAATCAACTTTATTGTTCACTAACATTTTATAAACAGACACACACAAACTGGGGAAATAATTTGTTATTCAAACTAATGATCAATCAGTTTACACACTGCTGAACTGCCTGTAAACAAATTATCTCATTAGAGGAGTAAAGATAATTAATCTAATTTAAAGGCACTGAAGAATGATTGGGACAAAGGCATCATGTGTCTAGGCAACAAACATGTTCCATACTATAAGGTCATCCTTAAACCTCTAGTAATTTGTAATACACTAATCGCAAAATAGTAAAATGGTTGAAATTCAAAGCTACAATTTTCATGGCACACCTGGTGTCTTCATCCTATAGAGTGGCTATCATACATCCAGTCTTGTGACTATTCAGTCATTGGACAGAAAGAAGAAGGTAACTGACTCCAGTGTTAAACACTGAAATCTCCTCTTTCACTGTTATACACACCACCTGACCCTTGACCCCTAACCCAGGCTCACCTTCAGGTCGCGGTGTACGATGCCCATGTCATGGAGGTATTTGACAGCGTCCAGGATCTGCTGGATGAGCTTGCTGGCATCTTTCTCTGTGTAAAAGCCCTTCTCCACTATCCTGTCAAACAGCTCCCCACCAGACACCCTGGACAGAGAGGAGGAAGGCGTCTGATGTACACCTGCTATGTATGTCCATCTAACTTCCTGCTATAAGCCTACATCACCACTAGGTGGAGGCATTGCTTCTTCCTAGATGAACCCACCACTGCTCTTTGTGTTTCGCCCCAACAACACGCTAAAGCCATTTCATGCTGCCTCCCAGAGAGAGAGAGAGAGAGAGAGAGAGAGAGAGAGAGAGAGAGATATACATATGGACAACCCATTTAAAAAAACTCTACAACACCGTTCAAATTGACACAAATGCAGAACAACGCCAAATTCATGAGAAGTTGAATGGATTACAAAAAGCTATAAAGGACAATCAAAATCCATTGGACTCCCCAATTACTGACCAGGAGCTCTATAAGAAACTTCAGGCTCTCAAATTTAAAAAAGCATGCGGACCTGATGGCATCCTAAATGAGATGCTCAAACTTACTAGTGCAAAATTTCAATTGGCTATATTAAAACTGTTTAATTTGATCCTGAGTGTAGGTTATTTCCCTGACTTCTGGAATCAAGGACTCATAACCCCAATCTTTAAGAACGGAGACAAATTTGACCCTAACAATTACAGAGGCATTTGTGTGAACAGTAACCTGGGGAAGGTTTCTGTAGAATTATAAATGTAAGATTTCTAAACTTCCTTAATAAGCACAATGTCTTGAGTAAAAGCCAAATTGGATTTACACCAAAACATCGCACCACTGATCATATTTACACCCTACACACCCTGATAGATAAACATGTCCACCAAAATAATACCAAAATATATGCTTGCTTTTTCGACTTCCAAAAAGCATTTGATTATATTTGGCATACAGGACTGTTCTAAAAAGTTATTGAAAGTGGTGTAGGGGGTAAAACATATGACATAATTAAATCAATGTATACTGGAAATACGTGCAGCATTACAATTGGCAAGAAAATAACAGAATTCTTTAACCAGGGGCGGGGCCTTCGTCAGGGTTGCAATCTGAGCCCTGCACTCTTCCATATTTACATCAACGAATTGGCCACTATTCTAGAAAAATCCTCAGCCCCTGGTGTTAGTCTCCACAATTCAGAAGTTAAATGCCTACTCTTTGCAGATGACCTATGCCTGCTGTCACCCACAGCACATGGCCTACAGCAGAGCCTGGACCTGCTAGAGCAGTACTGCCAGACCTGGGACCTGGCAGTAAACCCCAAAAATACTAAAATAATGATTTTCCAGAGAAGATCCATATCTCAGGGAATTAGACAAAAGTTCTCAATTGGTACAAAATATATAGAGTACTGTACACACTACAATTACTTAGGTTTAAAAATAAGTTCAACTGGACAACTTAATGAGGCAGTGAATGAACTGAGAGAAAAAGCACGCAGGGCCTTCTACGCCATTAAAAAGCTAATTCAAATTGAAATACCTATTAAAATTTGTCTAAATCTAATTGAATATACAGTGGGGAGAACAAGTATTTGATACACTGACAATTTTGCAGGTTTTCCTACTTACAAAGCATGTAGAGGTCTGTAATTTTTATCATAGGTACACTTCAACTGTGAGAGAAGGAATCTAAAACAAAAATCCAGAAAATCACATTGTATGATTTTTAAGTAATTAATTTGCATTTTATTGCATGACATAAGTATTTGATACATCAGAAAAGCAGAACTGAATATTTGGTACAGAAACCTTAGTTTGCAATTACAGAGATCATACGTTTCCTGTAGTTCTTGACCAGGTTTGCACACACTGCAGCAGGGATTTTGGCCCACTCCTCCATACAGACCTTCTCCAGATCCTTCAGGTTTCGGGGCTGTCGCTGGGCAATACGGACTTTCGGCTCCCTCCAAAGATTTTCTATTGGGTTCAGGTCTGGAGACTGGCTAGGCCACTCCAGGACCTTGAGATGCTTCTTACGGAGCCACTCCTTAGTTGCCCTGGCTGTGTGTTTCGGGTCGTTGTCATGCTGGAAGACCCAGCCACGACCCATCTTCAATGCTCTTACTGAGGGAAGGAGGTTGTTGGTCAAGATCTCGCGATACATGGCCCCGTCCATCCTCCCCTCAATACGGTGCAGTCGTCCTGTCCCCTTTGCAGAAAAGCATCCCCAAAGAATGATGTTTCCACCTCCATGCTTCACGGTTGGGATGGTGTTCTTGGGGTTGTACTCATTCTTCTATTCCTCCAAACACGGCAAGTGGAGTTTAGAGCAAAAAGCTCTATTTTTGTCTCATCAGACCACATGACCTTCTCCCATTCCTCCTCTGGATCATCCAGATGGTCATTGGCAAACTTCAGACGGGCCTGGACATGCGCTGGCTTGAGCAGGGGGACCTTGCGTGCGCTGCAGGATTTTAATCCATGACGGCGTAGTGTGTTACTAATGGTTTTCTTTGAGACTGTGGTCCCAGCTCTCTTCAGGTCATTGACCAGGTCCTGCCGTGTAGTTCTGGGCTGATCCCTCACATTCCTCATGATCATTGATGCCCCACGAGGTGAGATCTTGCATGGAGCCCCAGACCGAGGGTGATTGACCGTCATCTTGAACTTCTTCCATTTTCTAATAATTGTGCCAACAGTTGTTGCCTTCTCACCAAGCTGCTTGGCTATTGTCCTGTAGCCCATCCCAGCCTTGTACAGGTCTACAATTTATCCCTGATGTCCTTACACAGCTCTCTGGTCTTGGCCATTGTGGAGAGGTTGGAGTCTGTTTGATTGAGTGTGTGGACAGGTGTCTTTTATACAGGTAACGAGTTCAAACAGGTGCAGTTAATACAGGTAATGAGTGGAGAACAGGAGGGCTTCTTAAAGAAAAACTAACAGGTCTGTGAGAGCCGGAATTCTTACTGGTTGGTAGGTGATCAAATACTTATGTCATGCAATAAAATGCAAATTAATTACTTAAAAATCATACAATGTGATTTTCTGGATTTTTGTTTTAGATTCCGTCTCTCACAGTTGAAGTGTACCTATGATAAAAATGACAGACCTCTACATGCTTTGTAAGTAGGAAAACCTGCAAAATCGGCAGTGTATCAAATACTTGTTCTCCCCACTGTATCATTGAACCAATTGCACTTTATAGCAGCGAGGTGTGGGGTCCACTTGCAAAACAAGATTTCATCAAATGGGACAAACACCCCATTGAAACCCTGCATGCAGAGTTCTGTACGATTCTCCTACATGTCCAGAGGAAAGCTGCAAACAATGCAAGCAGGGCAGAATTAGGCCAATATCCACTAATAATAAAAACTCAAAAAATAGCAATTAAGTTTTGGAAACATCTAAAATACAGTGACCCCCCTCTCATATCATTAGCAAGCCCTGCAATGCCAAGAGCTGAACAAAGAAAAGAGTCCCCTCATCCATCTGGTCCTGGGGCTGAGTTCACAAACCTGTTCTACTAACACACTGAAGCCTCAGGACCAGAACATCCAATCAATCAGAATAAACCAAATTACAACACAGTCAAAACAAAACTACATTGCTTATTGGGAAACACAAGCACAAACACAAAGCAAAATACAGTGCTATCTGGCCATAAATCGACAGTACACCGTGGCTAAATATTTGACCATGGTTACTGA
Source organism: Salvelinus alpinus (assembly GCF_045679555.1). NCBI lineage: Eukaryota > Metazoa > Chordata > Actinopteri > Salmoniformes > Salmonidae > Salvelinus > Salvelinus alpinus. The sequence continues at coordinate 20,580,062 of NC_092097.1, forward strand.
TCAAAACCTTAGAAAAACCTTGACAAAGTACAGGCTCAGTGAGCACAGCCTTGCCATTGAGAAGGGTAGACACAGGAAAACCTGGCTCCTTGTAGAGGAAAGGCTGTGCAACCACTGCACAACAGCAGAACCTGAGACGGAGCTGCATTTCCTGACAAAATGTAAAAAATATAAAACAATTAGAGTGTCATTTTCCCAAATTTGAAACCCTTATTCAAGGTTTCAAAGACCTCTCTGATGAGGATAGGCTACCCGTCTTGTTGGGTAGACTACATTGCTGCCTGACATAAGTTGAGGGACAGTGTCTGACAGACCAATCAACCTGCACATGTACTCTACTGTATGCTTATTGTTATTCTTGAATGTATGGTTATTGACAATTTTGATTCTCATTTTATTTATTTTTATATTGTAAATATCCAAAATAAGCTTTGGCAATATGTATGTACATTGTTACGTCATGCCAATAAAGCGAATTTAATTGAATTGAGAGAGAGAGAGAGAGAGAGAGAGATGGATGGATGGAGAGCGAGAGAGAGAGAGGGAGAGCTAGAAAGAGACGGAGAGCTAGAAAGAGACGGAGAGATAGAAAGAGACGGAGAAGGAGGGAGATAGAAAGAGACGGAGAAGGAGGGAGAGAGAAAGAGACAGAGAAAGAGACAGAGAGAAAGAGACAGAGAAAGAGACAGAGAGAAAGAGACAGAGAAGGAGGGAGAGAGAGAGGAGGGAAGAAAGAGAGAGATAAAGGAGATTTTTATTCGTGCGAACCCCCAACTGTTCTTTGGTTAAATCTGACTGCCTTTACAGCAGTGTTGCTAAAGTGAACACAACCCCCCCCCCCCCCCCCCCCTTCATCTCACCACCCACAGTAAAAGCAATCTCTATCTCTCTCACACACCACTCTTTCTCTCTGTCTCTCACTCGCTCCACCTTCTGACATTTCAGGAAGAGAGATGGGTGGGGGGCAAAGAGGCTGCAGGTGTAGGGCATATTCATTCCCCAGTGGTTGTCAGCAGGCACGATGCTGAGTGTGTGTGTGTGTGGGTGGGGGGCAGTCTGTGACTTGACTTCTGTTGGGATCAGTCAACAGAAAGGCCCCTGAGCTCAAAGAGTAATTATTAGAGAACCGGTGGGAGACAGCGCAGGCAGGGAGTATAATAAACACACACAAACACACATACATTGCGGAGGAATAATCTTGAAAGTTTTCAAACTGAAGGCTGCCTCTTCACAAGGCAGAGAGTGAGTTGGTTGAGGGACAGAAAGGGGTAACATGGGTAGAAGGAGGACAGAGAGAGAAAAAAGAGGCAGGTAATAAAGCCTGCAGGATGATCACTCACAGCTGCATAACCAGGTAGAGGTGAGATTTACTCTCAAAGATGTCCTCCAGGGAGACAATGTTGGCATGTTTTAACCTAGAGAGAGAGAGAGAGAGAGAGAGAGAGAGAGAGAGAGAGAGAGAGAGAGAGAGAGAGAGAGAGAGAGAGAGAGAGAGAGAGAGAGAGAGAGAGAGAGAGAGAGAGAGAGAGAGAGAGAGAGAGAGAGAGAGAGAGAGAGAGAGAGAGAGAGAGAGAGAGAGAGAGAGAGGGAGAGAGAGAGAGAGAGAGAGAGAGAGAGAGAGAGAGAGAGAGAGAGAGAGAGAGAGAGAGAGAGAGAGAGAGAGAGAGAGAGAGAGAGTGTGTCAGAGTCACAAACATTGTACATTACCATTAGAAATACAGAACTGTCTGAGAACGTGTGATCGTTAAACATAGCATTCTGTGATTTTCTCTGAGATCATTCTCATTAACAAACAAGCTGTTTATTGAGGGTTGTGATTTGATGTTTGTTATTTACTGGTTGGTTTACTTTCCAAGATGGCGTGGCAGTCAGACGTCCTTTGTCCTCGTCTTGTCCCGTGTTTATATATTTTATATCTTTTTATCTTTTTCTTCGCATATCTTTTTATATCTTGTTTTCTAAAAACTCAACTTCAAAACACTCTCCTGCAACCCGCCTCACCAAATGTGGTGGGGATCTGTTTTTTTCAAAAGTATTATTCACCTCGTATCTGAAATCCACAACATAAGCTAGCCAGAAGGTAGCCAGCTCACTAGCTAACGTTAGTATTCAGCTAACCATGGCTAGCGGTCATCAGCTATCCTTTAGCTCGGAAAGCTATCGCCAGTTTTGTACAATGCGACTCAGACCAGAGCATACCTGACCTATTTTCTCTCCATATCCCCGAATTTCTACCGCAAGCTCTAGACATTTACACCTGGATCTTGCAGCTAACTAGCTGCTATCCGAGTGACTATTGGCTAACGTCGATTCCGGAGCAAACACCAATTATCCCGGAGCTAGCCAGCTGAAGAGTTCCATCAGCCACTCCTGGGCTACAATCACCTATCCGGACCTGTTTTACTGCTGATGCGGAGCCCCATCGGGCCTTCCGACGTTATCTGCCCGAGGGAGTTATTCAACTGGCCCCTCTATCGCGACGTAACCTGAACGCCCATCTGCTAACTGCGGGCCGCTAATCGTTAGCTGTCTTGAGCATATCGGCTGCTATCTGAACAGGTCTATCGAACAATCTTCTTGGGCAACTATAACTATTTTGACAATTGGATTGGTCCCTTCTACCACACGGAACCCCACTAATTTACCGACGGAAACGCACGGGGTGGCAAAAAACCAGAGGCGTGCCGTGGGCCTGGGGCCTGGGCCTTCAGTGAGGTACTACACAGTCCCACCCGAATTAATCCACCTCTTATTACCATCATTATGATGCCATGGCTCTAGACACTATACATTTAGACAGAAACGCAGTATAACCAGGCGTTGCGTCACCTTGAAATTGACAAATTGACATTTTTGGGTAAACAGTGTTTACCCAAAAACATGACACAATCAATGAGTCTTTTCAATATTTCCCTTCACCTTTTCATTGTGCAGCTGCGTTGCCCTGCGCGCTTGTTCGTTGAGCTGTAGATCCACTCCGGTGTCCCCAAAAGTTTTCAAAAGCACCATTGCTTGTAAGTGCCCAGCCGTACTTTGGTGTCTCGTTGCTGCCTTGGTTAGACAACTCAAGTTTGCAAAGCCAGTGTGGCTCCAAACACCAAATCGATCACTTGCAAATAATAGGCATTCCCAGCAGTACAGTTTGCAGTGCTTCTCGGAGCCATAGCGCTCGTAGTTGGAACTTTGAAAGTGGCGAGCGAACGAACCCCTTTCCCGCCTGTGACAGGCTTTGTAGCGTCGGCGTCGGGCGACCTCTCCTTACAATGTCAAACTTTTCTTGAAAAGTTCGTCTTGAGAATGGCGTTATAATTATATCCTCGACCAAATCGATATCTTCTCCTCCTTCCGCCATTGTGGGTTGAAAAAACAGCTTAGTAGTACGCAAATTAATTCGTTTATCAAATTCAGTTTCCTAGATCTGCATAGACCTGCCCATAGGACCTGCCTCTCAATATTGGTAATCCAATCAAAAGACGTGCACCCACTACGCCTGCTAGCTGGCTCCTGTGTAACACTGGAGCCAGCCAGCAGGCGTACAATAGCCAACTCTAAAGCTGATTGGTTGACACTAAATTTTCATTTCCATTCACTATAAGCTACAAGCGCCCGCACTGTTGATTCTGAAGGCCTGAGGGCAGATTTTAGACCCCTGGCAACACATGACGGCTGAATATGATTGGATAAAAGATCTAACATAAAGACCAGCCCTCCAAATCTCAACCTGGGGCTGGAAGCAGTGCAACCAAGAGGAAAGCTATGAAATGAAGAGTATAACTCTTACTCTGGGGAATAATTTAATACATATTTGTGGGAAAATATATTTAAAAAAAAATTATATTCTGATGATGTTTAGGCCAGCAGAGAAGGCCTTGCTGGCCCTGACGGCCCACCACTGCAAAAAAGAGACCTCCATCTTCTGCTAGCTTGCTACCCATGGCTCGGCTAGCTGTCTGAATCGCCGTGACCCCAACCAACCTCACTACTCACTGGACCCTTATGATCACTTGACTAAGCATGCCTCTCCTTAACTTCTTTATGATAGGGGGCAGCATTTTCACTTTTGGATGAATTGCGTGCCCATAGTGAACTGCCTCCTACTCTGTCCCAGATGCTAATATATGCATATTATTATTACTATTGGATATAAAACACTCTGAAGTTTCTATAACTGTTTGAATGATGTCTGTGAGTATAACAGAACTCATATGGCAGGCAAAAACCTGAGAAAAAATCCAAACAGGAAGTGAGAATTCTGAGACTGGTCAATGTTCAACTCATCGCCGATTCAATTTCTTGTAAGATATGGATCTGTTTGCACTTCCTACGCCTTCCACTAGATGTCAACAGTCTGTAGAACGTGGAATGAAGCTTATGCTGTGTTGTGGGGCCGGATGGGAGGGGAATGAGTCAGTGGTCTGGCAGATTGACAGTTCCTGGTCACGCGCTTTCCTCATGACATCGCCTTGCGTTCCATAACTTCTACAGACGGAATGCTCCGGTTGGAACGTTATTGGATATATATGATAACAACATCCTGAAGATTGATTCTCTACTTAGTTTAACCAGTTTATTCGACCTGTTATATACATTTTTGAAGTTTTCGTCCGAGTTCGCCTGCATTTGCGCGAGCGTTTGGACATGTACACTAAACATGCTAGCAAAAGTAGCTACTTAGACATAAGTAATGGACATTATCGAACAAAACAACGATTTATTGTCGAACTAGGATTCCTGGGAGTGCATTCTGATGAAGATAATCAAAGGTAAGGGAATATTTCTGATGTAATTTCGTATTTCTGTTGACTCCAACATGGCGGAGAAATGTTGTTGTTTGAGCGCTGTCTCAGATTATTGCATGGTGTGCTTTTTACGTAACGTTTCTTTTAAATCTGACACAGCGGTTGCATTAACCTCTTTGGGCTGCAGGGGCAGTATTGAGTAGCCTGGATAAAAGGTGCCCATTTCAAACGGCCTCGTACTCAATTCTTGCTCGTACAATATGCATATTATTATTACTATTGGATAGAAAACACTCTCTAGTTTCTAAAACCGTTTGAATTATATCTGTGAGTAAAACAGAACTCATTTTGCAGCAAACTTCCTGACAGGAAGTGGAAAATCTGAAATCGATGCTCTGTTCTAGGGCCTGCCTATAAATGTGCTTGATATGTATTAGTATACATGCACTTCATACGCCTTCCACTAGATGTCAACAGGCAGTGAGAGAAGAAATGGAGTGTATAACATGATCTGAGGTCAAATAAAAGCTCTTGGCATGACGTGACACCAATTTCCTGTTTTCTGGAACGCGCGAGAAGCGACCTGGTATTGCCTTCTGAAAAGCTGTCGTTATAGACGACTAATATCTCCGGCTTTGATTTTATTTGATAAATGTGACAATATCATCGTAAAGTATGTTTTTTCAATATAGTTTTATTAGATTATTGAATTTTTTTCGGGACGTTAGGCGTGTTGCTTTGTCTGCGTTTGTTCACGAAGGAGAGCTTTGCGCCACTTTGCTAGCTTTCCATGCTAATTGACTGGAGAAGAGGACATTCTAAAACCAAACAACGATTGTTCCCGACAAAGGACCACTTGTACAACATTCTGATGGAAGATCATCAAAAGTAGGACCCATTTTATGATGCTATTTCATATATCTGTCGAACATGTGTACTATTAGTTTGCGTACAGATTTTGGGCACTCTCTCGCTATAACGTAAGCTGGATGTCGTAATGAAGTTATTTTTAGAATTCTAACACGGCATTAAGAACTAGTGTATCTATCATTTCCTATACAACATGTATTTTTTAGTAACGTTTATGTATAGTTATTTGGTCAGAATAGGTGAGTGTCATAAAAATATCCGGACATTCTGGGAAAAAGATGCTACGTTAGCACAATGTATAACCACTGATTTCAGCTCTAAATATGCACATTTTCGAACAAAACATAAGTGTATGTATAACCTGATGTTATAGGACTGTCATCTGATGAAGCTTATCAAGGTTAGTCAAAAATTATATATCTTTTGCTGGTTTGTTACGATCGCTAACTTTTGCTGCTGGTAAATGGCTTGTGTTTCTGGCTATTGTGGTAAGCTAATATAATGCTATATTGTGTTTTCGCTGTAAAACACTTAAGAAATCGGAAATATTGGCTGGATTCACAAGATGCTTGTCTTTCATTTGCTGTACACCATGTATTTTTCAGAAATGTTTTAGGATGAGTATTTAGGTATTTCACGTTGGTGTCTGTAATTACTCTGGCTGCTTCGGTGCTATTTGTGACGGTAGCTGTGATGGTAGCTGCAATGTAAAACTGATTTATACCTCAAATATGCACATTTTTCGAACAAAACATAGATTTTATTGTATAACATGTTATAAGACTGTCATCTGATGAAGTTGGTTCTTGGTTAGTTAGGTTGGTTTTGTGCATGCTACCTGTGCTGTGAAAAATGTATGTCCTTTTTTGTATTTGGTGGTGAGCTAACATAAATTTACGTGGTGTTTTCGCTGTAAAACATTTAAAAAATCGGACATGTTGGCTGGATTCACAAGATGTTTATCTTTCATTTGCTGTATTGGACTTGTTAATGTGTGAAAGTGAAATATTTCTAAAAAATATATTTTGAATTTCGCGCCCTGCACTTGAAGTGGCTGTTGTCATATTGTGCCCGGCTTCGGGCTTGCAGCCCAAAGTTAAGAACAAGTGTATCTTTAATTATATGTAAAACATGTATCTTTCATCAAAGTTTATGATGAGTATTTCTGTTATTTGACGTGGCTCTCTGCAATTTCTCCGGATATTTTGGAGGCATTTCTGAACATGGCGCCAATGTAAACCGAGATTTGTGGATATAAATATGCACATTATCGAACAAAACATAAATGTATTGTGTAACATGATGTCCTATGAGTGTCATCTGATGAAGATCATCAAAGGTTAGTGATTAAAGTAATCTCTATTTCTGCTTTTTGTGACTACTATCTTTTGCTGGGAAAATGGCTGTGTTTTTCTGTGGCTATGTACTGAGCTAACATAATTGTTTGGTGTGCTTTCCCCGTCAATCCTTTTTGAAATCAGACATGTTGGCTGAATTCACAACATGTGTAGCTTTAATTTGGTGTCTTTCATGAAAGATAGATTTTTATAGTAATATATTTGAATTTGGCGTGCTACATTTCTTCTGGCTTTTGGCCAAGTGGGACGCTACTGTCCCACATATCCCAGAGAAGTTAATGTCAATATGCCTTGTCTATTGCTGTTCTGGTTAGTGTTTATTGGGTTATTTCACTGTAGATCCACTAGCCCTGCTCATTATACCTTATCCAACCCTTCAGTTCCACCACCCACACATGCGATGACATCACCTGGTTTCAATGATGTTTCTAGAGACAATATCTCTTTCATCATCACTCAATGCCTAGGTTTACCTCCACTGTATTCACATCCTACCATACCTTTGTCTGTACATTATACCTTGAATCTATTTTATCGCCCCCAGAAACCTGCTCCTTTTACTCTCTGTTCCGGACGTCCTAGACGTCCAATTCGCATAGCTTTTAGCCATACCCTTATCCTACTCCTCCTCTGTTCCTCTGGCGATGTAGAGGTGAATCCAGGCCATGCAGTGCCTAGATCAACTCCTATTCCCCAGGCGCTCTCTTTTGATCACTTCTGTAACCGTAAAAGCCTTAGTTTCATGCATGTTAACATTAGAAGCCTCCTCCCTAAGTTTGTTTTATTCAATGCTTTAGCACACTCTGCCAACCCGGATGTCTTAGCCGTGTCTGAATCCTGGCTTAGGAAGACCACCAATAACTCTGAAATCTCCATCCCTAACTACAACATTTTCAGACAAGATAGAACGGCCAAAGGGGGCGGTGTTGCAATCTACTGCAGAGATAGCCTGCAGAGATCTGTCATACTATCCAGGTCTGTACCCAAACAATTTGAACTTCTACTTTTAAAAATCCACCTCTCTAAAAACAAGTCTCTCACCGATGCCGCCTGCTATAGACCACCCTCTGCCCCCAGCTGTGCTCTGGATACCATATGTGAACTGATTGCCCCCCATCTATCTTCAGAGCTCATGCTGCTAGGTGACCTAAACTGTGACATGCTTAACACCCCGGCGATCCTACAATCTAAGCTTGATGCCTTCAATCTCACACAAATTATCAATGAACCTACCAGGTACAACCCCAAAGCCGTAAACACGGGTACCCTCATAGATATCATCCTAACCAACTTGCCCTCTAAATTCTCCTCTGCTGTTTTCAACCAAGATCTCAGCGATCACTGCCTCATTGCCTGCATCCGTAATGGGTCAGCGGTCAAACGACCTCCACCCATCACTATCAAACGCTCCCTGAAACACTTCAGCGAGCAGGCCGTTCTAATTGACCTGGCCGAGGTATCCTGGAAGGATATTGACCTCATCCCGTCAGTAGAGGATGCCTGGTTATTCTTTAAAAATGCCTTCCTCACCATCTTAAATAAGCATGCCCCATTCAAGAAATTTAGAACCAAGAACAGATACAGCCCTTGGTTCTCTCCAGACCTGACTGCCCTTAACCAGCACAAAAACATCCTGTGGCGTTCTGCATTAGCATCGAACAGCCCCCGTGAAATGCAACTTTTCAGGGAAGTTAGAAACCAATATACACAGGCAGTTAGAAAAGCCAAGGCTAGCTTTTTCAAGCAGAAGTTTGCTTCCTGCAACACAAACTCAAAAAAGTTCTGGGACATTGTAAAGTCCATGGAGAATAAGAGCACCTCCTCCCAGCTGCCCACTGCACTGAGGATAGGAAACTCTGTCACCACCGATAAATCCACTATAATTGAGAATTTCAATAAGCATTTTTCTAAAGCTGGCCATGCTTTCCACATGGCTACCTCTACCCCGTTCAACAGCACTGCATCCCCCATAGCAACTCGCCCAAGCCTTCCTCATTTCTCCTTCTCCCAAATCCAGTCAGCTGATGTTCTGAAAGAGCCTCAAAATCTGGACCCCCACAAATCAGCCTGGCTAGACAATCTGGACCCTTTCTTTCTAAACTTATCTGCCGGAATTGTTGCAACCCCTATTACTAGCCTGTTCAACCTCTCTTTCGTGTCGTCTGAGATTCCCAAAGATTGGAAAGCAGCTGCGTTCATCCCCCTCTTCAAAGGGGGACACACTCTTGACCCAAACTGCTACAGAACTATATCTATCCTACCCTGCCTTTCTAAGGTCTTCGAAAGCCAAGTTAACAAACAGATCACCGACCATTTCGAATCCCACCGTACCTTCTCCGCTATGCAATCTGGTTTCAGAGCTGGTCATGGGTGCACCTCAGCCACGCTCAAGGTCATAAACGATATCTTAACCGCCATCGATAGGAAACAATACTGTGCAGCCGTATTCATTGACCTGGCCAAGGCTTTTGACTCTGTCAATCACCACATCCTCATCGGCAGACTCGACAGCCTTGGTTTCTCTAATGATTGCCTCGCCTGGTTCACCAACTACTTCTCCGACAGAATTCAGTGTGTCAAATCTGAGGGCCTGTTGTATGGGCCTCTGGCAGTCTCTATGGGGGTGCCACAGGGTTCAATTCTCGGGCCGAATCTCTTCTCTGTATACATCAATGATGTCGCTCTTGCTGCTGGTGAGTCTCTGATCCACCTCTACGCAGACGACACCATTCGGTATACTTCTGGCCCTTCTTTGGACACTGTGGTAACAACCCTCCAGACGAGCTTCAATGCCATACAACTCCACCTTCCGTGGCCTCCAACTGCTCTTAAATACAAGTAAAACTAAATGCATGCTCTTCAACCGATCGCTGCCTGCACCTGCCCGCCCGTCCAGCATCACTACTCTGGACGGTTCTGACTTAGAATATGTGGATAACTACAAATACCTAGGTGTCTGGTTAGACTGTAAACTCTCCTTCCAGAATCACATAAAACATCTCCAATCCAAAGTTAAATCTAGAATCGGCTTCCTATTTCGTAACAAAGCATCCTTCACCCATGCTGCCAAACATACCCTCGTAAAACTGACCATCTTACCTATCCTCGACTTCGGCGATGTCATTTACAAAATAGCCTCCAACACCCTACTCAACAAATTGGATGCAGTCTATCACAGTGTCATCCGTTTTGTCACCAAAGCCCCATATACTACCCACCACTGCGACCTGTACGCTCTCGTTGGCTGGCCCTCGCTTCATACTCGTCGCCAAACCCACTGGCTCCAGGTCATCTACAAGACCCTGCTAGGTAAAGTCCCGCCTTATCTCTGCTCGCTGGTCACCATAACAGCACCCACCCGTAGCACGCGTTCCAGCAGGTATATCTCACGTGTCACCCCCAAAGCCAATTCCCCCTTTGGCCGCCTCTCCTTCCAGGTCTCTGCTGCCATTGACTGGAACGAACTATAAAAATCTCTGAAACTGGAAACACTTATCTCACTCACTAGCTTTAAGCACCAGCTGTCAGAGCAGCTCACAGATCACTGCACCTGTACATAGCCCATCTATAAATAGCCCAAACACCTACCCTCTTCCCCTACTGTATTTATTTATTTATTTTGCTCCTTTGCACCCCAGTTTTTCTACTTTGCACACTCATCTACTGTCAAATCTACCATTCCAGTGTTTTAATTGCTATATTGTATTTACTTCGCTACCATGGCCTATTTATTGCCTTTGCCTCCCTTATCTCACCTCATTTGCTCACATTGTATATATACTTATTTTTCTACTGTATTATTGACTGTATGTTTGTTTCACTCCATGTGTAACTGTGTTGTTATATGTGTCGAACTGCTTTGCTTTATCTTGGCCAGGTCGCAGTTGTAAATGAGAACTCTTTCTCAACTTGCCTACCTGGTTAAATAAAGGTGAAATAAAAAAAATAAATACAAATAAATACAAAATTCTGTATCTAAATAAACATCATAGGGAGCACTTCATATGAACAAGTATTATTTTATATTAAAAAGTACTTTATATGTCACGTTCTGACCATAGTTCTTTTGTGTTTTCTTGTTTTAGTGTTGGTCAGGACGTGAGCTGGGTGGGCATTCTATGTTTTGTGTTTCTATGTTGGGTTTGTTGTTTGGCCTAATATGGTTCTCAATCAGAGGCAGGTGTTTGCCATTGTCTCTGATTGGGAACCATATTAAGGTAGCCTGTTTTCACTGTTGGTTTGTGGGTGGTTGTTCCTGTTCGTGTGTTCCTGTTCTTGCGTTCATCAGTTTTTGTGGTCTCTAGTTCAGGACTGTAGCTTCGTTCGGTTTTCGTCTGTTTATTGTTTTGTTCATTATAGAAAAAGTATTCTAATAAATATGGATACATACCACGCTGTGCTTTGGTCCTCCTCTCCTTCTACCGACGGAAGCCGTTACAATATATATAATCTTGGTTAAGCCAGAGCTAAAGTCTCATGTAATTGGTCAGATGCTTGATTAAGTTCTGGGTCCATGTTAAGAGAAGGAAAGAAGAGCTCAACCCTCTCTCTTTGCAAGTTATGACAAATCTATAGGTCAAAACCTCCCCTTCTGAAATTCGAAAGATGCTAACACCTGCAAAATCCTGATTTGTCCAAAGCACCGGAACTAATGCTGCTTATTATCTCACATCTTCCATTGTATCATGACAGCTCTACGGTACCATTTCTGGTTACACAGTCCGTCTACGAGAGATTACAATATGTATGATACTAATTATCACTAATATTAGTTTAAGCTGGAGCTAGAGTTGTGTTGCCAGTGTTGTCAGACTGTGTGGTGGCAGGCGTCTCTCTAATTGGTTGAGCAGTGTATTCTGACGCCCCCCCCTGAGAGTCATTGGCGTGGAGACAGAACAGAACACTGAGCAGGTGAGTCACGGCTCTGGAGGTGGCTTTCTTCCATCATCCCCATGCTGCCCACCTAAAACACTTCACCTTAAACTCAAAGAATGAGAAAGACTGTTTACACACACACCCCCAGACACGCACACACACATACACACTCACTATTCACTCACTCACTCACTTACTAACTCTCTCTCACTCAGACACTCCTCACAATCTTCTTTACTGTCATTTTTCAATCTTTGGTTTGAGCTCAGTTTGAGTGTAGGAGCCATGAATGGGGTAGAAAGCTAACAATGCTCTAACACAAGGCCAAATCCTCCTATGACTACAACAGAGTAGCTCCTCTATCAAAAGGTGTCTCTCTCTCTACACCAAAGTATCATGGCACAGCGCAGGTAGAATACATTGCTTTCCCCTTAAGCTACTGATAGTCCATCCATCTGTGTCACTACATTTTGAGATGGCAGGCACCCCAGTGATGACAGACACTTGTCACACTGGCACGGCTCGGAGAGAGGCCAAAACAAAAATGGAACCGCACCGCAGTATCAATTTTGTATCACGTGTGTTCCTATGTCCTGCCTGAAGCATTGCTGCCTGAGGAAAATCACAACACATTATCATTGGCAGGGATCCAACTGAGACAAGAGGGAGATTATAAAAGCCTTTCAATTTCATTATGGTCTCTGTAAAGTGTTTCATTGAGTTGAGAGAGTGAGCAGAGGTAATGAATTGCTCCATACAGGGGCTGACTAATGGTTTTGTGCAGGACTCTGGGGGATACATGCAGTACAGTGCAGTACAGTACAGTAGGCTAAACTAGAGTAGAGTAAGGGAAGTTAGCGGCACAGCCCCTTCAACAGCTATAAAGGGTTATCCTTATCTCTCTCTATCTCAGTAAGAAGTAAGAAACTGTCCCTCTTATTTGTTTAAACTTGATTAACACTTTGCCATGTGATGTTACAGATCTATGAGGGACCATGAAGAGGTTTGTAGGGGCTCGGGGTTGATTACAGACTGTTAACTTTTTAGGGATAGGGGGCAGCATTTTCACTTTGGATGAATAGCGTGCCCAGAGTGAACTGCCTCCTACTCTGTCCCAGATGCTAATATATGCATATTATTATTACTATTGGATAGAAAACACTCTGAAGTTTCTAAAACTGTTTGAATGATGTCTGTGAGTATAATAGAACTCATATGGCAGGCAAAAACCTGAGAAAAAATCCAAACAGGAAGTGGGAATTCTAAGGCTGGTTGATTTTCAACTCATCGCCTATTGAAATCCCAGTGGGATATGGATCTGTTTGCACTTCCTACGGCTTCCACTAGATCTCAACAGTCTGTAGAACGTTGAATTAAGCTTCTACTGTGATGTTGAGCCGGATGGGAGCTGTTTGAGTCAGTGGTCTGGCAGAGGGCCAGGTCCTGGTCACGCGCATTCCACATGATATCGACTTGCGTTCCATTACTTCTATAGACACAAAGGAATTCTCAGGTTGGAACGTTATTGAATATTTATGATAACAACATCCTAAAGATTGATTCTATACTTAGTTTGACAAGTTTATTCGACCTGTAATAACTTTTTGAAGTGTATCTTTAATTATATGTAAAACATGTATCTTTCATCAAAGTTTATAATGACTATTTCTGTTATTTGACGTGGCTCTCTGCAATTTCTCCGGATATTTTGGAGCCATTTCTGAACATGGCGCCAATGTAAACTGAGATTTTTAGATATAAATATGCACATTATCGAACAAAACATACATGTATTGTGTAACATAATGTCCTATGAGTGTCATCTGATGAAGATCATCAAAGGTTAGTGATTAATTTTATCTCTATTTCTGCTTTTTGTGACTCCTATCTTTGGCTGGGAAAATGGCTGTGTTTTTTGGACTTGGCGGTGATCTAACATAATCATATGTTGTGTTTTCGCTGTAAAGCATTTTTTAAATCGGACACGATGGGTAGATTAACAAGATATTTATCTTTCATTTGCAGTATTGGACTTGTTAATGTGTGAAAGTTATATATTTCAAAAAAATATTTTTGAATTTCCCGCGCTGCCTTTTCAGCGGAATGTTGTCGAGGGGTTCCGCTAGCGGAACGTGTGTCATAGGAAGGTTAACAGATAACTATCCACAACCCTTCCACTGATATCAACTACCCACTATATTCTACATAGTTTTTTACTTCATGCTGTCTGATGCAACTCTGGGTGACTAAGCAGCTTTGTCTTGTTTCATTGCCTTACTACCCAAAATCATCGCTCCAGCAAAACGCTATGCCACTCCCACGGACTTTAGTTTCTTCTCCGCTATGAGTCTGGATCTGAGTACCTCCCCTACGATTTCTAGAACGTGAACACATTCTAACCATTCTGGTTGGTCGCAGAAACTGATGGATTGGGCCAAAGCCAGAACACAAAGCGGCATTTTGAAAATTCGTCATTGGCTTTGATACTCTGATTGGTTAGAGATGGCTGATGACTTTGTTTTGTATAACACCCCTAATTTTGACGTCACCACAAACGACTTCAACGATGGCAGTCTCGGACTGAAGTATTTGGCGAACATAGAGCAGAGGAAGAATTCATTTTGAGTTGTCAGATAAGTTGTTTCATGGGTGCAGTGGTGATGTCCTCTAACAGATGTTTTACACCGTCATTAAGAGGCAGCCATCTTGCCTTGAGTAATTGGGTAAACAGACAGACAGAGTTCAGAATCTCACTTCAGGTTTCTCTGACAGTTCATGACCTCATGGGAATACACAAATGGGAAGAGTAGGAGGCTGTGTCACTACCAGATGAATGAGGTTATCTGCAATGGAAATGTTACAATTCTGGCTTAATTTGACTTTTAGGAGTTTAAGGTCTCTCTCTGTATCTCTCTCTTTCTGTCTGTCTCATTCTTTCTCTTTCTGTCTCTCCTCTCTCTCACTCACAATCTCTCTCTCGTCCCCACGTTCTCAGTTCTAGAAATATCCCTGTATATTCACTAGGCCTGTGTCTCATGTAACCCAGGTAACAAGAGCACTATAAATAGCTTAAGCCCCTCTAGTTTCGTAGTTTCCGGCTGTAGTCCGTAATTCCACAGTTTTAAAGGGAGGTATTTTAACCAGACTGTCATTACTGCAATTGTAGTCACTATTCGTCTCAGAGTTAAATCACTTGCTCACCTAACATCAATAAGCAACAAGGGCGTGTAAATGTGTGTGTGTTCATCACTCACTTGTGCAGGACAGCGATCTCATTTTCTATGCTGTTCTCTTTGCCTTCCAGGGCTTTCTTAGGGATGCATTTGATGGCCACCAGTTTCTGTGTCCTCTTCTCTTCTGCTAGGACCACCTCGGAGAAAGCCCCCCTGAAACACAAAGACAGGTCAGCCAAAGACATCACAGACCGCCAATCTTATTCACATCATTTTTCTCAGCAACCATTTTAATTAGTAATCCAGGCCATCCCTCCAAGAGAAAACAGAAGAAAAAGTCCTTGTAAAAGGTTATGAACCAGAAAGAGCCCAGCTCTACAGTTGGAGCCCATTGTCCATTCAAACCATTCTAAATGTTACTAAGAGGCCTAGATACAAGAAAATATTTTCTTCATTTCTCCTCTAAATGAATACTGAGGAAACTAGACATTTGCCTGGGAGGATATTGGTTGGCATTACTATGTATATTTTCAGTGCTCCAGTACCCATTCTGAAGTCAGTGGAGCAAGATCTGGAAAACCTCTCGCAATCTTGTCTCAACAAGCAGCGGTTACAAAACCTTTTTTGCAATTTTACTCAAATAAAACAATTTTCTAGTCTCACTAGATAAAATATACTATATTTCTGGCCAGATTCTAAACCCACAGTTGGCCGTGACCCAGGAGGCTTTTTGCCATGATGACATACCACTGGCTGCTGATGCATCATCTGGGAAACACCATAGGTCAACTCGTGAGAGAGATAGACACAATGAAGAATGACAGAGAGAGTGGGAGAGTGAGAGTGTGTGTGAGAAAGTGAGAGAGAGAGAGAAAGTGAGAGAGAGAGAGAAAGTGAGAGAGAGAGAGAAAGTGAGAGAGAGTGAGTGAGGATGTTCCCCAATGATGGAAAAAGTTTGGGAACCACTGATCTAACTACTGTGGAAACGGAACCCAGCTGCAACCCAAGGGGACTGGCCACAGTCCACCACGTAGGAAGCACTGTTATAAACTGATCATTATGATTCTGGGCCCAAATCTAGCCCTGCATCAGGGGGTGGGGAGGTTACCAGTTCAAATTCCTCTCTAGAATCTGGGGCAGTTGCCATTCTGAACTATGAAGCCGCCCAGGAGAGACCAGACAAGAAATGGCAGAGAGTGCAATCATTCTCCAAAAAAAGACCCGTGATAATGACAATGATGGATGATGATAATGATAATGATGATCTCATAAGCTTGCCAGTCTGTTTCAGGATTAGCCAGCTCTATTGACAGTACCACACCCTCTCATGTGTCAATGTGTTCTGTTTACTCAGAAGATACGTAATTACAGAGAGTAAACATGATCTAGTCTAAACAGTACATTTAGATGTATGACTGATAACGATGCCTTAGAAAAAAACATCTAGAAAGATTTACTCACCTATAAGTATTTCATAACCAAACAACATCGATCGCTCTGATTAAAGCAGAAAATCCTGAGGGATGTTAAGAAAACAAGTCTATGCAGTATGATTACTAATTCATAAGAACAGAGCAAGTGGTTTTGGTTCAGTGACGTGCTGTGGGTCTTGACTGAGATGGAGCAGAGCAGAGTTGTGGGTGTGTTTACTGAGCTGATCCTAACAGGATGTTCTTATCATCACCAAGAGACACAAGTCCGGGAAGACGCCTGGCCCTGATGCTATTCAACACTAAACTGTCTCAACATACTACTAATACCAGGGGACAGAGCCTCCTCTGAGATACACTCACATAGACACTAACCAAACACACACCTATCACAACAGTTCACAGCTGTGCTCTTCTATACAGACTACGGTACTAGTCAAACAGTCAACTAAACTAACAATTAGTCAACAGTATTTCAGTCAGTCAACAGTTAAAACAGCCAAATGTTCACATAGTCAAGCATCCTAGTAGAAATGTATTTTAACAGCCAACTATCCCTTCACAGTCAGTCTCTAAAATCAACATTTTGCTTCAGAGCTTCTAAAGACAGTCTGTCACTATGCTGACAGTCTAGTGTCCCAACGGAGCCTTAAGATCCTCACTGTTTGAAAGCAACACTTGTACATAAGCATAGCCAGGTCCCTAGGGGAGGGAGTAAACAATACACTCAAAGCCAATTATATTGGAGCTATAGTCTCAGTGAAAAAGTATTGTCCTCTAACACTGTCACGCCCTGATCTGTTTCACCTGTTCCTGTGATTGTCTCCACCCCCTCCAGGTGTCGCTTATTTTCCCCAGTATATTTATCCCTGTGTTTCCTGTCTCTGTGTGCCAGTTCGTCTTGTATGTTAGTCAAGTCAACCAGCGTGTTTTTCCCGTACTCCTTATGCTATTCTCTTTTTGTTAGTCTTCCCAGTCTTGACTCCAGCCTGACTCTGGACTACTTTCCCGCCTGCCTGATCATCCTGCCTCCACTGACCTTGATTCTGCCTGCCCTTTAGTACCGTCCGGACTCTGAATTGGTTTTGACCCTTTTGCCTGTCCACAACCATTCTCTTGCCTTACTCTATTGGATTAATAAATATTAATATATTGTAAGACTCCAACCATCTGTCTCCTGTGTCTGCATCTGGGTCTCGCCTTGTGTCGTGATAGTACAAACTGGCCATGACAGACCCAGCAGACTTGGACCAGCTCTGCCAAGCTGTCTCCCTGCAGGGAGCCACCATTGGGAGACCTCAGGAGTTGCTACAGGGCCTTTTGGAAGGACTCAGTCCCTTGACGGAATGCCACGACCATGGGTTAAAGGTTATTATGGAGAAAATCAGGGAGTTAGCTCAGAGACTGTCTGCCACCTCTGGAAAAAAAAACAATCACCCAGTAATTTTTTCCCTATTTGTGGTGAGTTTGTACAGCCTATCCCGTCTCCCCGTGAACCCCGCGTACCTCCTCCAGAGCGATATTCAGGGAATCCTGGTACCTGCCGGGGTTTTATTTCGAAGTACTCGCTTATTTTTGAGCTACAGCCATCTTAGTTTTCATCAGACCGATCAAAGATAGCATATATAATTACGCTAATGTCAGGAAGGGCGCTCTCCTGGGCTTTGGCAGTTTGGAAACAACAATCTGCCATTTGCGGTCCTTTTGAGGAATTTATGGCAGAGGTGAGAAAAGCTTTTGAGTCTCCAGTATCTGGGAGAAAGGCTGCCAGCAAACTGCTTGACTTACGTCAAAACTCCCGTAGTGTGGCAGACGACGCGGCAGACTTTCGCACGTTGGCCGCTGAGAGTGCCTGGAATCCGGAGTCTCTTTTCGATACTTTTCTGCACGGATTATCTGAGGAGGTAAAGGATGAGCTAGCTGCTCGGGAACTGCCGGTGGACCTCGACTGCCTTATCGCCTTAACCATTATAATTGATGGACGCCTAAGAGAACGCAAGAGTGAGAGGAGGTCTGGTCTCGGGCAAACTCGTGCACCCGATATGGCACGTTCACCTTCTATGGAATCCGGAAGTTTCCGAAGGCAGCTCTTCCTAGAGGACTTGAAGCCACCTGAGCTCTCTCTCGTGAATCTACGACGGGTGAATTGGATACTCCTGAGTCTATGCAGTTGGGAAGAACTAGGCTATCAGTTTGGGAGCGCTCACGGAGGATGAATAATAACTGTTGTCTGTACTGTGGAGGGGCAGGACATTTTATAGCTACCTGCCCTATTAGGAAATTCTTGTCTCTCGTGGGTACCAGTTCTATAGTGAGTCAGACTGAGAGTTCTCTAATTCCCACACCCTTTTTTGTGCTTGTGCTGTGGGGAGACCAATCTAAGTCTCTCCGAGTGCTCATTGATTCTGGGGCTAATGAAAGTTTGATGGATGCCACTATTGCTTCGGAGCTTGGTATTCCCTCTCAGCCTCTCTCTGTTCCCATGGATGCTAGCGCACTGGACGGCCGCTCTATAGGGGAAGTCACCCATAGTACTGTTCCCGTTCAATTATGGGTTTCTAGTAACCACAGTGAGACCATACAGTTCCTCCTCATTGCAATGCCCCATGTTCCAATTGTTTTGGGATTTTCCTGGCTCCAAAAGCACAATCCTGTGATTGACTGGACCACAAGCTTCATCCTGGGTTGGAGCCCATTTTGCCATTCCCACTGCCTTCAAGCAGCACAGCCTTCCCCTAGTCGCCTTCCTCAGGAGGTTAGCAAGACTGTGGATGTCTCTGTTATCCCCACGGAATACCAGTGTTTAGTGTTTAGCAAGGCACGTGCTACTTCCCTTCCCCCGCACCATCCTTATGATTGTGCCATTGATCTTCTCCCAGGTACTACACCACCTCGGGGTCAGTTGTACTCTCTGTCCAGACCAGAGACCATTACTATGGAGAAGTACATTGAAGAGTCTCTGGCCACTGGGGCCGTCCGTCCGTCTGCATCTCCTGCCGGCGCAGGGTTTTTCTTTGTGGAGAAGGACAAGACCCTGCGCCCGTGCATTGACTACCGGAGACTTAACGACATCACTGTCAAAAATTGTTACCCTCTACCTCTTCTCTCCTCGGCGTTTGAACCATTCCAGGGGGCTACCGTGTTTTCCAAGTTGGACCTTCGGAATGCCAACCACCTGGTTCGGATACCCGAGGTGGATGAGTGGAAGACATCCTTCAACACAGCCAGTGGACATTATGAGTACCAGGTCATGCCATTTGAACTCACCAACGCCCCCGCTGTCTTCCAGGCTTTGGTCAATGATGTGCTTCGAGACATGCTAAACCGGTTTGTGTTCGTCTACCTGGACAACATCCTGTTTTTTTACCGATCTGCCCAAGAACATGTACTCCATGTCAGACAGGTCCTTCAGGGCCTCCTGGAGAACCAATTGTTCGTGAAAGCCGAGAAGTGAGTTCCACTGCTCTTCTACCACCTTTCTGGGATATGTCATTGCTGAGGGCAATATTCTGATGGATCCTGGAAAGGTAGATGGATCCTGGAAAGGGGAAAGCAGTGGTGGATTGGCCTCATCGAACGTCCAGGGTGCAGTTGCAACAGTTTCTTGGTTTTGCAAACTTCTACCGCCATTTAATTTGGGATTACAGCACCCTGGCGGCCCCCCACAAGATAGCCGGTGGTAACTTGTGGAATAGACACCGGCTGGAATGCGGTTTTAACCAATCAGCATTCAGGACTAGACCCATTGTATAATGAGTCATAATTCACTTAAATGTTTTCTTTTTTTCTTGTTTTGTTTTACCAAGTTAAATTATCTAACATCATTGGCAGATAATTAGATAATTTTGCATATTGTAAACTAAAAAAGGCTTTATACATGTAATTTATCTTATTTCAAGATAGTTTTCAGGATATTGTACATTAAGATGATTAAGGTAAAATATCTTAAAATAAGAAATAACTTGTATTAAGCCTATGCTAGGTTAAAATAAGCACACATATCTGCCAATGACATTAGAAAATTTAGCTTCATAAGAAAAACTGGGAAAAAACTACTTTTAAGGAAATTACCACTTAATATAAGATATTCAGGCTTGCTTACATTTCACTTTTTGCAGTGTAGAGCTAGCACCCCTTCACTACTGTAGGTCTGCAGAACATACACACCAGCTCTAATGCACACAGTATACTATATACAGCCATGGTACAGTGTGTGTATAAGTAATCGCTTCACAGCCATTATGCAAACAACTGTATCTGTATTCATGTTCATGCCTATACGCTACATGCAAACTATAGTCTACTATTTGTAAAGGCTATAATCTATATGCAAACTACAGGTTCAGAACTAAGAGAGTTGCATTGTATCTTTCCAAGTCATCACACAGTCATCATTTCATACAATACCTTATTACCAACCAATAGAAACGTTATTATGTACCAATAAAACAGTCACTGAATCAAGCAAACAATACAAAGAAGCAAAATACACAAAAACAGGACGTACTGGCCAGAATGTGCACAGAGCTTTATCTTTATCAAAACGTGGGAAGTTGAAACACTTCTCCTATCTGTTCTTATGACACATTAACACTGACAAGCAAAGGGTATTTGATTTACATGAAACAAAACTAACATTATAATAATCAAGCCATTTAATCTCTACGTGGCTGGCAGCAGAGTAGTGTTAGAGAACATTTTCTCTGTCTGCTAATAGAGCTTAAAATAAAGACTTGGTGTTGCTTAGCTTCCGTCGCTAACAGCAACCCCCCTGTGAGTGTGGTTTGGTCTCTCTCCCCTCTCTCTCTCTATGATTTTAATGACTTTGCTGTGCATCAAAGGAATTCAAAGCTTAACACACTCTCTTACACACATGCACATAGAAAAAGCGTACACGGATACAAAACAAACACACACACAGGCAAACACCCATCCACACACACACTAACGAGTGTGGTCTTGAGGCAGAAATAAAGGTCAAATGAAGTACTACCAGGCTAAGATAAGAGCAGTCTCTGCTCATGTTTAAGATTCTGGGAAGCAGACACAGAGCTCCCCATTAGTAAGGGGAACTAGGATAGGAATTCACCATCTTGGGCATTTGCTCTTATTTCCTTCCTGCTGAACATGGGCCTGGTGTTGTCTGCACCATTCACCAACTGAGCCATCTGTACAACTAAGACTCTTGGCCAAGCAGAAAGGAAACAAGAACATATGAGCCAAATGAAGCAAGGCAAAGGAAATGTCAGCCAGGCCCACAGAGAGCCATCTGGTTCAGAGGTACCACACAGGGAGAGGACTACTCAGGACCTCCATGTCCAAGACAACACCACCGGGCTGACCACACCCTCTCCGCCATGCCATTCGTAGCAATCTTACAACAACAAAAAATCACCACGTTATGCTTCATAATTCAGCAGTCGGGAGCTTGTTTCCTCAGCTCTACTTTGAGAAAATGAGATATGAAGAAATGACAGCCGTGACTACAAAAGATAGGATAAGAGAACCTTGATAGAGCTGTGTTTATCAGTATGAGTGACAGCATGTTACATATAGTGAGGATGACAGTTCTCTGTGTGGTACTAATCCCCCTCAGGGTTAGCTCTCAGCTAGCCCGGGGTGCCAGTCTGTTCCTGCATAAGCCAGTGACGACAGACCAGAACCCACTGTCTGGCACCCATGCTATAGCCCTACTGAGGCGGACATGCCAAACCTCCCTCAGCACCTCTGATAACATGTACACTTGCCTGACAGAAACAATGGTCCTGGTTAGCTCATTAAAGAGACCACACTCATTCCCCTGCTTTCTCTCCTTCCTCCGCTCTTCTCCTCATCCCTCGATCCTATCCTCCACCCCTCCGCCAGATTGATCAAAGTGGCTGCTTCTCTTCCCCTGCTTCTGTCTCTGAAAGTAAACCTAGGCTGACCGAAATGCTTACATTTGTGCCAGCCCCAGAAAACTGGGCTAAAACTAAAGACGTGTTATTAGAGAAAAGGCTGATCAAGTTAAGACATGAGCCTTCTTCAGAAGAGGGATACTGTCGTACTTTTAGTTATTACTGGAGATATCTTCTAATCCACACATGAAGGAGATAGGCACAGCTAGGAAGACTTAGCTTAAGAAGAGACCTCTCATAGAGATACTCACACAGAGACGTGGACCACGCACCACGACAGGTAAGATTTCCGAACTCACAGTTTAATCTCTGTACTTATTGATTACAGTTGTAGGCGCACTCTAGCTCAGACAGAGCGGGAATATCTTGACCATCCTAACAAGCCAACTTGAGTGTACACCATACAAAACTATAACAAAGCGGATATTACGCAATACATCCTTATATAGTTTTGGCTAACAGGAAACAGTTACCAGTAATCACAGTAACGCAAACTGTAGTAACCCTCGTTACAATATGAAGAAGTTCTCAGAAGAATCTGTGTTATGATCTGACAAGCACACAAACATTGCTGGGAGAGGTAGTCACATATAGTGTGGAAGCTACTGGAACAAAGAAAGGTTCAGCCAAAGGAAATGATGTGCTGATAAGTGATACAGCAGACTTTCATTAAGTCCTACTGAACTAAATACAGACAGATTACTTTTTTTCCTCTTTGGCAACTTTGGGAAAATCTCCCTCACGTCAAATTTTTTATTATGAGACATGCCAATTTGGAGAAAAAATATAATGTGTCATGTTCGTTATAATGAGTGGACCAAAGCACAGCGTGAGTCGAGGGCTATCTATGGTCAGGGCGTGACAGTACCCCCCCCCCCAAAGGTGCGGACTCCGACCGCAAAACCTGAACCTAGATGGGGAGGGTTAGGGTGGGCAACTAGCGCCGGTGGCGGCTCCGGTGCGGGACGTAGCACCCACTCAGACCGCTGATCCGGCCAAGAAGCCGGGCTGAACGCCGTGCCCGGACTGGGCACCAGAGCAGAGGAAGGCTCCGGCCATGGAGCGGGACTGGACGCCATGCCTGGACTGGGCACCGGCGCAGAGGAAGGCTCCAGCCATGGAGCGGGACTGGACGCCATGCCTGGACTGGCCACCGGCGCAGAGGAAGACTCCGGCCATGGAGCGGGACTGGAGGCCGTGCCTGGACTGGGCACCGGCGCAGAGGACTCAGGGCTGGTGACACGCTCTTCAGGGCGAGTGCGGGGAGCCGGCACAGGACGTACCAGGCTGGGGAGGCGCACTGAAGGCCTGGTGCGTGGAGCCGGCACAGGTTTCACCGGACTGATGACACGCTCTTCAGGGCGAGTGCGGGGAGACGGCACAGGACGTAACGGGCTGGGGAGGTGCACTGGAGGCCTGGTGCGTGGAGCCGGCACAGGTTTCACCGGACTGATGACACGCTCTTCAGGGCGAGTGCGGGGAGACGGCACAGGACGTATCGGGCTGGGGAGGTGCACTGGAGGCCTGGTGCGTGGAGCCGGCACAGGTTTCACCGGACTGATGACACGCTCTTCAGGGCGAGTGCGGGGAGACGGCACAGGACGTATCGGGCTGGGGAGGTGCACTGGAGGCCTGGTGCGTGGAGCCGGCACAGGTTTCACCGGACTGATGACACGCTCTTCAGGGCGAGTGCGGGGAGCCGGCCCAGGACGCACCAGGCTGGGAAGGGCACATAGCACTAAACACAAACAATATCCCACAACGCAGGTTGGAAAAGAACCACACTAAATATGATCCCCAATTAGAGGCAACGATCATCAGCTGCCTCCAATTGGGAACCATACTCACTCCAACATAGAAAATAAAACCTAGAAAACCCCCCTAGTTACGCCCTGACCTAAAACACCATAGATATGGTCAGGGCGTGACACCATGACACCAACGGAAAGGCAGGGAACAGCATTACTGGGAGAGTAAGACCCTAATAGAATAGTGCATGTCCCAGACCAGCATCAGGCCCTCAAAAGGTTCAGCATACAGAAGGTGAAACCTAAACAGACTATTTGACAAAATGGAGTCTGATAAACACGCAGCACCTTTCCTGTAGTAGCCATGCAAAGAGCCTTGTGTGTTAGGGAGTTGCTGCTGTATTTGGCCATCAGTCATGAACCCCTGTCTCGGTAGTGGTTGAAAGCAGATGGTCTTATGTAAGAGGGACAAACACCTGGTGTGCAGGGCTGTAGCTACATATGAGGACACCGAGGTCCAGATCTTGGTAATTTTATCAAATTCAAAAAATATATATAAATATATTTTTTTTTAATGTGTTTTTTTTAGGAACTCAGTCAGGGTCTCAATTTACTCTAGAAAAGTAGAATACACAAGGTGCAATTTCCAAAGGTGGTTGTGCATCAGCAGTTTTCCTCTTGTTATATATCAATCACTGACAGTCATTCAATTAGCCCATATCAGCTAAAATAAAAAATGTTGAATGGTAAATTAGTCTAGTTAGTCTAGCCAGCCATCTAAACTTGCAGTAGGCTAATCATGGCCAAATTACTATCACTCTCACTCAGATATCATATAAACATGACAAAATGTATAGAAATGCAGGTAATTAGCTCTAAAATGTGTGGGATGTGGGAGCGCCGACAGAGATAGCCGCCTCGCTTCGCGTTCCTAGGAAACTATGCAGTATTTTGTTTTTTTTATGTATTACTTCTTACATTGTTACCCCAGGAAATCTTACATTTTATTACATACAGCCAGGAGGAACTATTGGATATAAGAGCAACGTCAACTCACCAACATTACGACCAGGAATACGACTTTCCCGAAGCGGTTCCTCTGTTTGGTCCGCCACCCAGGACAATGGATCGGATCCAAGCCGGCAACCCAAAACAACGGCGCAGCAGACGGAGCGGTCTTCTGATCAGGCTCCGTAGACAGGCACATTGCGCACCGCTCCAGAGTATACTACTCGCCAATGTCCAGTCTCTTGACAACAAGGTAGACGAAATCCGAGCAAGGGTTGCCTTCCAGAGAGACATCAGAGATTTTAACGTTCTTTGTTTTACGGAAACATGGCTCACTCGGGATACGTTATCAGAGTTGGTAGAGCCACCTGGTTTCTTCACGAATCGCAACGAATCGCGACAGAAACAAACATCTCTCTGGTAAGAAGAAGGGCGGGGGTGTATGCCTTATGATTAACAAGACGTGGTGTGATCATAACAACATACAGGAACTCAAGTCCTTTTGTTCGCCTGACCTAGAATTCCTTACAATCAAATGCCGACCGCATTATCTACCAAGGGGCAAGGCGACCGGAAACATGACCGAATTCAAACAGGGTAGCTATTCCCTCTGCAAGGCAATCGAACAAGCTAAGCTTCAGTATAGAGACAAAGTAGAGTCGCAATTCAATAGCTCAGACATGAGAGGTATGTGGCAGGGTCTACAGTCAATCACGGACTACAAAAAGAAAACCAGCTCCGTCATGGACCACAATGTCTTGCTCCCAGACAAACTAAACAACTTCTTTGCTCGCTTTGAGGGCAATACAGTGCCACCGACACGGCCCGCTACCAAATCCTGCGGGTTCTCCTTCACTCCAGCCAACATGAGTAAAACATTTAAACGTGTTAACCCTCGCAAGGCTGCCGCCCCAGACGGCATCCCTAGCCGCGTCCTCAGAGCATGCGCAGACCAGCTGGCAAGTGTGTTTACGGACATATTCAATCAATACTTATCCCAGTCTGCTGTTCCCACATGCTTCAAGAGGGCCACCATTGTTCCTGTTCCCAAGAAAGCTAAGGTAACTGAGCTAAATGACTATCACCCCATAGCACTCACTTCCGTCATCATGAAGTGCTTTGAGAGACTAGTCAAGGACCATATCACCTCCACCCTACCTGACACCCTAGACCCACTCCAATTTGCTTACCGGCCCAATAGGTTCACAGACGGCGCAATCGCAATCACACTGACCTAACCCATCTGGACAAGAGGAATACCTATGTAAGAATGCTGTTCATCGACTACAGCTCAGCATTTAACACCATAGTACCCTACAAACATGTCATTAAGCTCGAGACCCTGGGTCTCAATCCCGCCCTGTGCAACTGGGTCCTGTACTTCCTGACGGGCCGCCCCCAGGTGGTGAGGGTAGGAAACAACATCTCCACCCCGCTGATCCTCAACATTGGGGACCCACAAGGGTGCGTTCTCACTGGTGCCCTCTCCTGTACTCCCTGTTCACCCATGACTGCCTATGCCATGCACGCCTCCAACTCAATCCCCAAGTTTGCAGACAACACTACAGTGGTAGGCTTGATTACCAACAACAATGAGATGGCCTACAGGGAGGAGGTGAGGGCCCTCGGAGTGTGGTGTCAGGAAAATAACCTCACACTCAATGTCAACAAAACAAAGGAGATGATCGTGGACTTCAGGAAACAGCAGAGGGAGCAGCCCCCTATCCACATCGACGGGACAGTAGTGGAGAAGGTGGAAAGTTTTAAGTTCCTCGGCGTACACATCACGGACAAACTGAAATGGTCCACCCACACAGACAGCGTGGTGAAGAAGGCGCAGCAGCGCCTCTTCAACCTCAGGAGGCTGAAGAAATTCAGCTTGTCACCAAAAACACTCACAAACTTTTACAGATGCACAATCGAGAGCATCCTGTCGGGCTGTATCACTGTCTGGTACTGCAACTGCTCCGCCCATAACCGTAAAGCTCTCCAGGTAGTGAGGTCTGCACAACGCATCACCGGGGGCAAACTTCCTGCCCTCCAGGACACCTACACCACCCAATGTCACAGCAAGGCCAAAAAGTTCATCAAGGACAACAACCACCCGAGCCACTGCCTGTTCACCCCGCTATCATCCAGAAGGCGAGGTCAGTACAGGTGCATCAAAGTTGGGACTGAGAGACTGAAAAACAGCTTCTATCTCAAGGCCATCAGAATGTTAAACAGCCATCACTAACATTGAGTACAGGACATACTGACTCATCTCTAGCCACTTTAATAACTAAACACTGGATGTAATAAATGTATCACTAGCCACTTTAAACAATGCCACCATAATGTTTACATACCCTACATTACTCATCTCATATGTATATACTGTACTCTATACCATCTACTGCATATTGCCTATGCCGTTCAGCCATCGCTCATCCATATATTTTTATGTACATATTCTTATTCATTCCTTTACACTTGTGTGTATAAGGTAGTTGTTGTGAAATTGTTAGATTACTTGTTAGATATTACTGCATGGTCGGAACTAGAAGCACAAGCATTTTGCTACACTCGCATTAACATCTGCTAACCATGTGTATGTGACAAATAAAATTTGATTAGATTAGATTTGATTTGAAAAAATGGACGAAAAGTGAATAATTCTGTACACCAAAAGTTGTTAATGAATTTTGTACATATGAAATGATAGTTTTAAATCCCGGCGCTGAGTTAATGTGAGGTAATGTGAAGCGGCTAATTGTATAGCTAAAACAGGCTATGCGTTTGTAGATTGACTGAGGTGAATGAAGCTACAGCAAGCAATGTGATAATAGCTGGGGTTATTTTGGCTTGTTTTTGCTGTTCTTCAGTAAATGAGCTTGAACTTTCTTAACATTTATTGGATCCTTCCCATGCTATCGCTGGTGGACATCAAAGTAAAGAGAGATCTATGGCCCCTCAGGGGTGCGTGCTCAGTCCCATCCTGTACTCCCTGTGCACTCATGACTGCACAGGAGGCACGACTCCAACACCATCATTCAGTTTGCTGATGACACAACAGTGGTAAGCCTGATCACCAACAACGACTAGACAGCATTGTCACGGCCATTGAAAGATGAAGACCAAGGTGCAGCGTGGTGAGCATACATTTTCTTTAATTTATCAAAATGACGCAGACAAAACAATAAACAATACAAAACAAACCGTGAAGCTCAAAGGCTATGTGCCCTAAACAAAGTAAACTTCCCACAAACACAGGTGGAAAAAAGAGCTACCTAAGTATGGTTCGCAATCAGAGACAACGATAGACAGCTGTCCCTGATTGAGAACCATACCCGCCCAAAACATAGAAATAGAAAATCATAGAAACACAAAACATAAAATGCCCACCCCAACTCACACCCTGACCAAACCAAAATAGAGACATAAAAATTATTTCTAAGGTCAGGGCGTGACAAGCATATGGGGAGGAGGTCAGAGACCTGGCCGTGTGGTGCCAGGACAACAACCTCAAGACAAAGGAGACGATTGTGGACTACAGGAAAAGGAGGAGCGAGCACGCCCCCATTCTCATCGATGGGACTGTAGTGGAGTAGGTTGAGAGCTTCAAGTTCCTTGGTGTCCACATCCACAAACTAACATGGTCCAAGCACATCAAGACAGTCATGAAGAGGGCACAACTAAACCTAATCCCCCTCAGGAGACTGAAAAGATGTGACATGGGTCGTCAGATCCTCAAAAGGTTCTACAGCTGCACCATTGAGAGCATCCTGACTGGTTAAATCACTGCCTGGTATGGCAACTGCTCAGCCTCCGACTGCAAGGCTCTACAGAGCGTAGTGCGTACGGCCCAGTACATCACTGGGGCCAAGCTTCCTGCCATCCAGGACCTCTATATCAGGTGGTGTCAGAGAAAGGGCAACAACAACAAAAAGACTCCAGCCACCCTAGTCTTAGACTGTTCTCTCTGCTACCGCACGGCAAGCGGTAGGTCCAAGAGGCACTAAACAGCTTCTACCCCCAATCCATAAGAATACAGAACATCTAATTAAATGGCTACCCAGAATATTTGCAATGACCAGCCCCCACACACTCTTTTACGCTGCTGCTATTCTCTGTTATTATCTATGCATAAGTCACTTAAATAACTCTACCCACATGTACAGTTTAAGTCAGAAGTTTACATACACTTAGGTTGGAGTCATTAAAACCTGTTTTTCAACCGCTCCACAAATTTCTTGTTAACAAACTAGAGTTTTGACAAGTCGGTTAGGACATCTACTTTGTACATGACACAGGTCATTTTTGCAAAAATTGTTTACAGACAGATTATTTCACTTATAATTCACCATATCACAATTCCAGTGGGTCAGAAGTTTACATACACTAAGTTGACTGTGCCTTTAAACAGCTCGGAAAATTCAAAAGTATCTATATCCACATTAAAACGAGTCCTATATCCACATAACCTGAAAGGCCGCTCAGCAAGGAAGAAGCCACTGCTCCAAAACCGCCATAAAAAAAGCCAGACTACGGTTTGCAACTGCACATGGGGACAAAGATCGTACTTTTTGGAGAAATGTCCTCTGGTCTGATGAAACAAAAATAGAACTGTTTAATGACCATTGTTATGTTTGGAGGGAAAAGGAGGAGGCTTGCAAGCCGAAGAACCCCAACCCAACCGTGAAGCACAGGGGTGGCAGCATCATGTTGTGGCGGTGCTTTGCTGCAGGAGGGACTGGTGCACTTCACAAAATAGATGGCATCATGAGGGAGGAAAATTTGGTGGATATATTGAAGCAACATCTTAAGACATCAGTCAGGAAGTTAAAGCTTGGTCGCAAATGGGTCTTCCAAATGGACAATGACCCCAAGCATACTTCCAAAGTTGTGGTAAAACGCTTAAGGACAACAAAGTCAAGGTATTGGAGTGGCCATCACAAAGCCCTGACCTCAATCCTATAGAAAATTTGTAGGCAGAACTGAAAAAGCCTGTGTGAGCAAGGAGGACTACAAACATGACTCAGTTACAACAGCTCTGTCAGGACGAATGAGCCAAAATTCACCCAACTTATTGTGGGAAGCTTGTGGATGGCTACCTGAAACGTTTGACCCAAGTAAAACAATTTAAAGGCAATGCTACCAAATACTAATTGAGTGTATGTAACTGGGAATGTGATGAAAAAAATAAAAGCGGAAATAAATCACTCTCTACTATTAATCTGACATTTCACATTCTTAAAATAAAGTGTTGATCCTAACTGACCTAAGACAAGGAATTTTTACTAGGATTAAATGTCAGGAATTGTGAAAAATGTAGTTTAAATGCATTTGGCTCAGGTGTATGTAAACTTCCGATTTCAACTGTATGTATTCTTTGCTATGAAGCCCCTAAATAAAGTCCACCTGTGTGCAAACTAAGTGTCACATGATCTGTCACATGATCCGCAGTATATATACACCTGTTCTGAAAGGCCCCAGAATCCACAACACCACTAAGCAAGGGGCACCACCAAGCAAGCGGCATCATGGAGACCAAGGAGCTCTCCAAACAGGTCAGGGACAAAGTTGTGGAGAAGTACAGATCGGGGTTGGGTTATAAAAAATATCAGAAACTTTGAACATCCCACAGAGCACCATTAAATCCATTATAAAAAATTGAAAGAATATGGCACCACAACAAACCTGCCAAGAGAGGGCCGCCCACCAAAACTCACAGAACAGACAAGGAGGGCATTAATCAGAGAGGCAACAAAGAGACCAAACATAACCCTGAAGGAGCTGCAAAGCTTCACAGCGGAGATTGGAGAATCTGTCCATACGACCACTTTAAGCCGTACATTCCACAGAGCTGGGCTTTACGGAAGAGTGGCCAGAAAAAAAAGCCATTGTTTAAAGAAGAAAATAAGCAAACACATTTGGTGTTCGCCAAAAGGGATGTGGGAGACTCCTCAAACATATGAAAGAAGGTACACTGGTCAGATGAGACAAAATTTTGGCTTTTTGGCCACCAAGGAAAACGCTATGTCTGACGCAAACCCAACACCTCCCATCACCCCGAGAATACCATCCCAACAGTGAAGCATGTTGGCGGCATCATCATGCTGTGGGGATGTTTTTCATCAGCAGGGACTGGGAAACTGGTCAGAATTGAAGGAATGATGGATGGCGCTAAATACAGGGAAATTCTTGAGGGAAACCTGTTTCAGTCTTCCAGAGATTTTAGACTGGGACGGAGGTCCACCTTCCAGCAGGACAATGACCCTAAGCATACTGCTAAAGCAACCCACGAGATGTTTAAGGGGAAACATTTAGATGTCTTGGAAGGGCCTAGTCAAAGCCCAGACCTCAATCCAATTGAGAATCTGTGGCATGACTTAAAGATTGCTGTACACCAGTGGAACCCATCCAACTTGAATGAGCTGGAATAGTTTTTCCTTGAAGAATGGGCTAGATGTGCCAAGATTATAGAGACACACCCCAAGAGACTTGCAGCTGTAATTGCTGCAAAAGGTGGCTCTACAAGGTTTGACTTTTGGGGGTTGAACAGTTATGCACACTCAAGTTTTCAGTATTTTGGTCTTAATACTTGTTTGTTTCACAATAAAACATATTTTGCATCTTCAAAGTGGTAGGCATGTTGTGTAAATCAAATGAAACGAACCCCCCCCAAAAATTATTTGAATTCCAGGTTGTAAGGCAACAAAATAGGAAAAATTACAAGTGTGGTGAATACTTCCGCAAGCCACTGTACATCCTGGTACAGACTCTGGGGGAATTGTTAGCATGGAGTTAGGGGACCAGTCTCAGAGAATCAAGTTCAAAAGTTTAAAATAATTGAATTCCCCAGCTGTAGTATTTAAACAATACTTTAAAATTACATTAAAGCCTAATACTTAAAAAATAAATTAGACAGAAGGACATAAAGCTAGCTGAGACAAAAATGTATATTTCCATTCCTCCTTTCATATGGTGAGGCTAAATTGGTACTGGTTGCCTCTCACAGGACAATGACCTGACCTCTTAATTTAACCTCAACATGACCCAATGCTTGCATGCAATGCTGTCATTAGTGATTC
The DNA here is from genome assembly GCF_045679555.1 of Salvelinus alpinus. Classification (NCBI taxonomy): domain Eukaryota; kingdom Metazoa; phylum Chordata; class Actinopteri; order Salmoniformes; family Salmonidae; genus Salvelinus; species Salvelinus alpinus. The sequence goes on from NC_092097.1 coordinate 20,612,233, forward strand.
TCTGAAACCACAAGCCACAACAACAGGGCCCATACAGTCACTGCAGTGTGCATGTGCAGGTCTCTCCCAGTGTTAATTTCATCAACAAAAATAATGACTAAAACATTCGTCAAACACCTATTTTTCAGTGGAAAGATGACTATAACTGACTAAGTAGACCCAGAAAAAACTAGAACTAAACGAAAATGATTTTCATTTCAGTTGAGTAAAACGAGACTACATTTTCTATGTGGCTATTAAGTGCTGGACACGAGTTTTCGGAGAGATTGAGAACTTTTCAGTGATAAGTAAAATTAATATAAGCACCACAAATGTGCAGAACAGTTCTGTTTCGGCAGTGTGAAGGACGCGCAACACCCGCCACACAGCCTACATCAGCTGGTGAGCTGCGGGGTAGCAAGAGATGAGTGTAGGCAGACATGCTCCGCTCTGGCTCCGCCTCAGATTATACACATCGCAGAGAGCTTTCTTGCTTCCCCGTAGCTAACCAGTCACCACCAGCCTTCTAGCTAGCTACACTTTGCTTGGTTAAGAAACACAAGCTGCTTTACTAAATGTAAAACAATAGCAGCATTAAGTTTAATAGTAAAACAACAGTCTCTCCACGTTTTTCTCTCAACAATGATTAGTCCCTATTCTACTTCTGGATATCAATGTGGCTGCGCTGTCTGTGGAAACGTTGATAACAATGGCAATGACGCGACTGAGTGACGGCGGTGCAACCCATACTACTTTTCCAATAATTTGCGGCACCATCTGGTGATTGAGTGACTGTCTCTCCCTGACTCTCTCTCTCTCTCTCTCTCTCTCTCTCTCTCTCTCTCTCTCTCTCTCTCTGTCTGTCTGTCTGTCTGTCTGTCTGTCTGTCTGTCTGTCTGTCTGTCTGTCTGTCTGTCTGTCTGTCTGTCTGTCTGTCTGTCTGTCTGTCTCTGCGCTTGTGTGTGCAGAGAGAAACTATTCAGACCCCTTCCCTTTTTCCACATTTTGTTACCGGAAATTATTTGGAAAGGCACACACCTGTCTACATAACGTCCCACATTTGACAGTGTATGTCAGAGCAAAAACCAAGCCATGAGGTCGGAGGAATTGTCCGTAGAGCTCCGAGACAGGACTGTGACGAGGCACAGATCTGGGGAAGGATACCAAAACATTTCTGCAGCATTGAAAGTCCACAGGAACACTGTGGCCTCTATCATTCTTAAATGGAAGAGGTTTGGATCTACCAAGACTCTTCCTAGAGCTGGCCGCATAGCCAAACTGAGCAATCGAGGGAGAAGGGCGGTTCTTGGTCAGGGAGGTGACCAAGAACCTATGGTCACTCTGACAGACCTCCAGGGTTCCTCTGTGGAGATGGGAACAACATCCAGAAGGACAACCATCTCTGCAACACTCCACCAATCAGGTCTTTATGGTAGAGTGGCCAGATGGAAACCACTCCTCAGTAAAAGGCACATGACAGCCCGCTTGGAGTTTGCCAAAATGCACCTAAAGGACTCTCAGACCATGAGAAAAAAAATTATCTGGTCTGATGAAATCAAGATTAAACTCTTTGACCTGAATGCCAAGCGTCACGTCTGGAGGAAACCTGGTACCATCCCTACGGTTAAGAATGGTGGTGGCAGCATCATGCTGTTGGGATGTTTTTCAGCGGCAGGGACTGGGAGACTAGTCAGGATCGAGGGAACGGAGCAAACTACAGAGAGAGCCTTGATGAAAACCTTCTCCAGAGCGCCCAGGACCTCAGACCAGGGCGAAGGTTCACCTTCCAACAGAACAACGACCCTAAGCACCTAGCCAAGACAATGCAGGAGTGGCTTCGGGAGAAGTCTCTGAATGTCCTTGAGTCCTTGAGAATCAAGGCTGTAATCACTGCCAATGGTGCTTCAACAATGTACTGAGTAAAGGGTTTGAATACTTATGTAAATGTGATATCTGTTTTTATTTTTAATACATTTGCAAACATTTCTAAAAACATGTTTTTGCTTTGTCATTATGGGATATTGTGTGTAGATTGATTTTAAAAAAATATATAAAAAACAATTTTGGGGGGAATAAGACTGTAACGTAACAAAATGTGGAAAAAGTCAAGGGGTCTGAATACTTTCCGAATGCACTGTATGTTGGCTGAATTAGGAATTTACATGGCTAGATCATTCTTATATGTTCTTATATATATTTGTCATATTTCTACTGTTGGTAAGAGAATAGGCTGTTATGCAGAAAAATATGTTGGTAGGACAAGGCTATATATATGTTTGTGCACTTAGAAGTCACATTTGTATTACCTCATTAACCTACAGTATAGTAAACATAAATCACTGATGTGACTAAAATGTGACTAAAATGGACCACCGTTTTCGTCATTTTGACAATAACTAGACAAAAGCATTATTCAAATGACAAAAATGTGACTAAGTCTTAATGATATTTGAGTTTTTTTTAAAGTGCCAAAATGAACACTGGTCTCTCCCTCAGATTCCTATTGTTACCAAAACATGTTGCTAACAGGAGGAGCTTACTAGGGCCAGAGTAATCAACCCAGGTATCTACACTCATCCTTTCTCCTTCTCTCTCTCAATCTGTTTCCCTATATCTCTACCTCTGTCCTCTTCTCTCTCTCTGTCTCTCTCCCTCTCCCTCATCCAACTCTCTCCTACTTTCTAGCACACTTCTCCCTTACGTTCACAAGTTACTATTTATAATCACCCTTTCTCAGTCTCTTTCCCTCGTTTTCTCTGTCACAATCTCTTTCTCTTTATATATGTCAAATGCTAGTCATCTGTAAACCAAATGTGATGCAGTCAACAACAATCAGAAAAATTGCATATGCAAAGCAGAGTCGAAGCTGAAGTGCTTGTTATTTTGCATTTGTGGATTGTTTTCTTTAAAGGGATAGTTTGGGATTTTGGAACCCTAACCCCCCCCCCCCCACACACACACACAAACACACACACCATCCCCTCTACAACCTTCCATCTCCAGGATCCAGTTACCACCGTGATAATGGACAGAAAGTGAGGTCGCCACCAGAGAGGTGGGCGGTCTGGTCATATGTTGCTGACCGCAACCAGCTGGAGACCTAGAATGGGACTGTTATACCTGTGACTCAATCTGGGGAACAGCCAATTACACACAGAAAAAACCCAGAGGAGCCACCATACAGGACCCAGCTAATGACTGGCTTCTTATTTATTAAAGAAAAGAATAAAGAGTCACGGGGAGGGCAGTTAGTCAAAACACAAAGAATTCCTCAAGACACTGTGTTCTCTTGACTGATCCTTCCCATGCTATCGCTGCTGGACATCAAAGTAAAGAGAGATCTATGGTTGTGGCGGTAGGCCCATTAGCAACTGATGAGCTCACAGAATGATTACATCCTGGTACAAACTCTGGAGGAGTTGTAGAATCAAGTTAAAAGGCTCAAAATGCACTGTGACTTGAATTCCTCAGCTGTAGTATTTAAACAGGCATGTTAAAATTACATTAAAGCCTAATACTTAAAAATAAATGAGACAGAATGGCATTGAGCTAGCTGAGACAAACGGTGATATTTCTATTCCTCCTTTTATATGGTGAGGCTAAATTGGTACTAGTTTCCTCTCACTGGACAGATGACCGATTGACATGACCTTTTAATTTAACGTAAACTTAACCCGCTGCTTGCATGCAATGGTGTCATTACTGATTCTCTGAAGCCACAACAACAGGGCCCATGCAGTCACTACAGTGTGCATGTGCAGGTCTATCCCTCAGAATCCTCCTGTTACCAAAACATGTTGCTAACAGGAGGAGCTGCCTAGGGCCAGAGTAAACAACCCAGGTATCTACACTCCTCCTTTCTCCTCTCTCTGATTCTAGTTTTCCCTCTGTCCTCTGTGTGTTTATCTTCCGGTCTCTCCCTCATCCAACTCTCTCCTACCTTTCAGCACCTCTCACCTTCCCAAGTGACTATTTATATCACTCTTCTTAGTTTCTTTTCTTCCCTTCTGCCAAACTCCCTTTCTCTCTATATACAGTATATTGTATATTAGCCACAGTAATATACAATATTGTAAAGGTATTGTGGAGACAATGTCCCCATGTCTCTTCGTATCCATAACAGGCCCACTGCATGTGCTGACCTGGTGTTTTCAGGCTTTTCTCAGAGCCTATCTCACTCTCTCTCTCTCACACACACACACACACACACACACACACACACACACACACACACACACACACACACACACACACACACACACACACACACACACACACACACACAGCTCACTCTCAAACAATCCCAGCTTTATTGATTTTAAACAAATTCCAGTGCTTTCCCTACCTCCCTGTCTCCTCTTCGCTTCCCCCTCTCCTCCTCCCACGCTCCGTTTCCTGCTCCCCTTCTCGCTGCTTTGCCAGGCATTCTGAGATTGTACAGAATAGCTGTATTGAAACTGTGAAATATTTTCCCTTCGTAAGCCTGGGTTTACTGCCAGGGCCCGGATTGTCCTTTCTATGTATTACTAGGCCATTTAGAAGGTAAAAATGGCACTGGCTAAGGCAGTTGTACAGTATACAGTTTGTTGAGAAACCCAAGAGTCTACACAGAGAGGTCACTGAGAGTGTGGGAACAGACACTCAGGATCCGCCTGTTCCCTGAACACAGCTGGGAACGTTTAAAAGAGAACCACTACTACACAACACATTATGGGCGGAGAATGAGGCTGGTTAGGGAGTGCTATGTAATTTGTGGGCCATGCCCAGTGTGAACAATATACTGATAAACAGTAAAGCAGCTGACAGGCTATAGGTCGCTGTGTCATCAGAAAGTAACAACAATGAAAGATACACAGCTATTAAAATACCATATAATCAACCAAGACATTCTGCCAAAAAAATATAAATGGCGATCAATTAATAATATTTGCTCATGGATCATTCAAATATTCCTCTTTGGAAATTGCCTGAGGGGTCTAAACATTTTCAGTTATTTTTAGTGTGCATGCCTACGTTTATGTGTGTCAGTGTGCTTCTGTTTCCATTGAACTCTTGCCTATCCTACTTGTCTATTTCAGGATAACACTCACCCTACATAAAGTCAGTCTGTCAGCTATGGAAATGATCAATATGTGTTTTTATGTTTCACTCCTCCCATCAGCAGGTACAGTAGCCTACAGCACTGGAACTCCCATTACAGCTTCACAACACACTCCAGGGCCCAATGGCATATGAACCCCTGTGTGAAAACTACTACTGATTATGAGGCAACTTGGGAGAAGAGAGATAACGAGAAAGAGATGAACATAGTGCAGGGGAGAGGATTTTAGTTGATTGGAGTTAGGTAAGGGCTGGACAATATATCGAATGAATTAGAATTTTTGTTTTTGCACGATATTCCAAATGCCTGTATCACATGAGCGTTTATTTCCGCTTGTTCTCCTTTGCAACTTCCCATTTACACCAGAGATCTGTATATAATGAAAAGATGTACGTCTCAGCCCTAACAATGGGAGGCGTTGTCCCAAAGGCAGGAATGCAAGCGACAAGCTTAGGTCCAAAATAAGCCCATAGAAACGCAGAGGGCTGATTTTAGACAGATTTTAACGCTTTGCCTCTTCCTCTATGGTATACACACACTAAGCCCCTCCCCCTGCCTCTCACGCCAACATAGTTGAGAGATCACTCTGACAAGCGGTTTCAACTGGCTATTTGCATTTGAGGTTAAGTCCAACATATTCGGTCATATGGAACACCAAAACACATTGGGACCTTATTTTACTGTAATAGAGAAGAAGTTACTTTTTCTAACGATACCCTTTTATGTCTCAACTACTCAAATTGCATGCAGAGCAGACACTACCAAAACGAGAGTATCAATGAGGTACCGCTAGCAGCATTTTAGCCAAAGACTGTTATACTAGCGGTCCAGTCTGTGTTTTATAAATGTGCAATAAAACACCATTTATATAATGAATTGGCAACTAAAAGCTTCATTCTGAGAAATAAGGTAAGCCACTTGATTTCAACATCTGAACAAAGTGGACAGGCTAACAAGCTTTTCAAACAATTGGAGACAGACAGAAGGATGTGTTCATAACAATTCAACTGTTCAACCTAGTTAGTTGACAAATAGATCCAAGTTGGCTAAACTTCAGATATAAAGATTAGCTGGCTAATTACTAGGATGAGGACTTGAGAGATTGTTGATGAGACCTGTGTTCATTTTCTATAGCCTGCTACAAGAAGTTAGTCATTAGATGTCAAGCCCTTAACCAACAATGCTGAATTTTTTTAAAGAAAGAAAATATTTGCAAAACAAATGTATCTAAAATAAAAGAAACGCAATAAAAAAGTAACGCAATAAAATAACAATGTGTCTATATACAGGGGGTACCAGTAACGAGTCAATGTGCGGGGGTACAGGTTAGTCGAGGTGAGGTAATATGTACATGTACAGTCGTTCCTCCTTTAAAAGTTGTGTCATACTGCGGCACACCTTGCGTGCTGCAGCAGCATTCTGTGGAACGTCATTTAATAGTCTGCCATTTTTTTCTGTTATTGCTAGTTTGACAACCAAAGGGCATCTTTGAGAAGCATTTGATAGTATTCCATATGGGCATTACCAGAGAATTTTAAACATTTTTTGTAATAACATAGTATATGGGATTGATTTTAAGAAATGTGGCTTAATTCATTTGGTTAATATGGTGTTTCTATTCAGAGAAAAACGAAACCCTCAGCGTTTCCGTTAGGATGGAATGGAAAATATGGTGCTGTACAATGTGACGGTCGGGAGTAGGCTACAGGATTGGAAGATTCTAAATTGTTTGCCTTCATTAGACAACTTTGTTCCAATATTTCTGTAAATCAGTGATATTTATTCCCATAGTAATTCGTTATGGATCCATAACTAAATCAACATCTGCATTTTGAAGGAGTATTTTTTTAATCGTTTATTTTATTAACGAAATGTGTATTCGTTTATTAGGCTACTGTGCAGTCTACAATACATACTGTAGTAAACATAGAGAAGGTGCCTAATTCCTTACATAAAGGAGAGCAGTCCGTGTCTGTACTACAGAAACATGGGAGACCGGTTATTTCATAGTTGTGATGTCTTCACTATTATTCTACAATGTAGAAAATAGTAAAAATAAAGAAAAATCCTGGAATGAGTAGGTGTGTCCAAACTTTTGACTGGTACTTAACTTGATTAATATTATGGTGTTTCTATTCCATGAGAAATTAAAAATCCTCTGGGTTTCCGTTAGGATGGAACAGAAAATATGGCACTGTACAACGTGACACAAAAATTCAGAGCATTGTCAGATTGTTGGTTTGTAAATTCAGACCGTTTTGCTCTTGGACCGCACACTGGACGTTCGGGCCAAGGAGTTGGGTTGATTTGAGCATTCTGGCCTTACAACGACAGTCAAGCACCCAAGCTAACGTTGGCTAGCTTGCTAGCTACTTCCAGACACAAATGAGACCAGTCTGACCTTTTAACTCGCCCTAGCAGAGCTGGTAAGGCAGTTTTCGTGTTAACTAGAGCGTTGATGACTGTAACTGTGCTGCTGAAAACAATTTAATTAGGCTTTCTTTGCCGACAACAGCAATATTCAACGGGTGATGAATAGTAAATTAACTATTCTGCGCTCTGGCACACTCAGACGAGAATGCTCTGAAATCGGTGTAGATAGCAGAGTAGAGAGCGAATTTACGAAAGCACCCTAATGTCCATTGAGAACACACAACAACTATACCCTTTACCTACGCTAAGAATGACGGTAATAATCAAGTCAATAAATGTTGGGTAGTTAGATGTATAACTACTAACAGTAGGTAGCTAGCTAACATACCGGTATATACTGCTGTAATGATATGCTATGTGGTTCGTAAGCACAGCATAGCTAACAAATTGTCAGCCAACATAACATGTAAGGTAACTTATTTGAAAAATCATTACTTTATTACATTGAGTAGCAAGCTACCCCTTGGTCGTTAGGGCAAATCTGGTCTGTGATAGGAGGGGGGGTTCACACCTAGCTCAGCTATTAGCCTATTCTTTAGTAAAGGTTGAATAGTCCTATTGTTCAGCTATTAGCCCCCCTCCCCAACTTGCAACAAATTGTTGTTGTTCCCATCTTGTTCCTTTCCCTCTTCCATGCGTCATCATTCTGCGCTTGAATGGCTCGGTTGTGGGCATGCTGGCAGGATATGGCAGCATCTTCGGTTGTGCGTCAAGAATTGTGCATACAGTAGCACGTTTGTATGAAGGTGTGGTTATTCACAGGCAAATTGTTTTATACTATGGAGGTATATTTGTCTTTTGGTCGAGAGCAAAACTTTTTTACATTTTCAATCAAAAATAATTGTTCTGAAAGCAACTTATTTCCGATACAAAGTAAGTCATAGCGGACACCTACGAAGAAGGACTGTGTGATGATGACATCTCAGGTAAGCAGCACTGGGTGTTCTTCCGTCCAACTTATACATAGCTAGTAGTTAGCTCCTACGATTCAGTGTTGGTTCATAACATTCTACTACATTACATACATACCGTAGAATGATAAATCATGCAAATATTATTCTCAAGCTAACCAAAAGCATTTAGCTACGAACGCCTGTTCTCGCCATTTTCAGTTGAATTAATCTAACTTTCTTTCATGGCAACTCATAAGCAGGCCACGTCATATTTGTTTCATAGTCGATATATACAGTGGGGCAAAAAAGTATTTAGTCAGCCATCAATTGTGCAAGTTCTCCCACTTAAAAAGATGAGAGAGGCCTGTTGTCACGTTCCTGACCTATTTCTGTTAGTTTGTTGTATGTGTTAGTTGGTCAGGACGTGAGTTTGGGTGGGCATTCTATGTTGTCTGTTTCTATGTTGGTTTAAGGGTTGCCTGGTATGGCTCTCAATTAGAGGCAGGTGTTTGGCGTTCCTCTGATTGAGAGTCATATTAAGGTAGGTGTTTTCACACTGTTTGTTTGTGGGTGGTTGTCTCCTGTGTCAGTGTTTGTCGCACCATACGGGACTGTTCGGTTTGTTTGTAAGTTCGGTCTTTTGTGTAGTCATTTTCCTGTTCGTGAGTTCTGCGTTTTATGTAAGTTCGCATGTCCAGGTTTGTCTACTCCGTTTGTTGTTTTGTTAGTTTATAGTCAAGTTCGTGTTTTCGTCTGTTCTGTAAATAAATATGTCATCACAACCCGCTGCGCCTTGGTTCAATCACTACTCCTCCTCTTCGGATGAAGAGGAGGAGGAAAACCGTTACACCTGTAATTTTCATCATAGGTACACTTCAACTATGACAGACAAAATGAGAAAAAAAATCCAGAAAATCACATTGTAGGATTTTTTATGAATTTATTTGCAAATTATGGTGGAAAATATGTATTTGGTCAATAACAAAAGTTTATCTCAATACTTTGTTATATACCCTTTGTTGGCAATGACAGAGGTCAAACGTTTTCTGTAGGTCTTCACAAGGTTCTCACACACTGTTGCTGGTATTTTGGCCCATTCCTCCATGCAGATCTCCTCTAGAGCAGTGATGTTTTGGGGCTGTTGCTGGGCAACACGGAATTTCAACTCCCTCCAAAGATTTTCTATGGGGTTGAGATCTGGAGACTGGCTAGGCCACTCCAGGACCTTGAAATGCTTCTTACGAAGCCACTCCTTCGTTGCCCGGGCGGTGTGTTTGGGATCATTGTCATGCTGAAAGACCCAGCCACGTTTCATCTTCAATGCCCTTGCTGATGGTAGGCTTTGTTACTTTGGTCCCAGCTCTCTGCAGGTCATTCACTAGGTCCCCCCGTGTGGTTCTGGGATTTTTGCTCACCGTTCTTGTGATCATTTTGACCCCACGGGGTGAGATCTTGCGTGGAGCCCCAGATCGAGGGAGATTATCAGTGGTCTTGTATGTCTTCCATTTCCTAATAATTGCTCCCACAGTTGATTTCTTCAAACCAAGCTGCTTACCTATTGCAGATTCAGTCTTCCCAGCCTGGTGCAGGTCTACAATGTTGTTTCTGGTGTCCTTTGACAGCTCTTTGGTCTTGGCCATAGTGGAGTTTGGAGTGTGACTGTTTGAGGTTGTGGACAGGTGTCTTTTATACTGATAACAAGTTCAAACATGTGCCATTAATACAGGTAACAAGTGGAGGACAGAGGAGCCTCTTAAAGAAGAAGTTACAGGTCTGTGAGAGCCAGAAATCTTGCTTGTTTGTAGGTGACCTAATACTTATTTTCCACCATAATTTGCAAATAAATTAATAAAAAATCCTACAATGTGATTTTCTGGATTTTCCTTTCTCATTTTGTCTGTCATAGTTGAAGTGTACCTATGATGAAAATTACAGGCCTCTCTCATATTTTTAAGTGGGAGAACTTGCACAATTGATGGCTGACTAAATACTTTTTTGCCCCACTGTGTATATATATACAGTATATAATCATATTTCATGACAGTGTAACGGTTAACTTTTTTTACAGAAGGATGACAGAACACAATATGTTTGTCAGGGAATGCTATTCTGATAAGTCAGATGAAGAGTTACACCAGAAAGTCAGCACTCTTAAGGCAAGGATGCCCCATGCGGGCTTTAGAATGGTCAAAGAAGTCTCAGAGCAATGGGCCATCATGTACAATGGAGAAGAGTCTTTGCAGTGTGTAGATGGTGCACCTAATGAACAACCACAATACCAGTCTGGTGTTAAGCTTTCTGTGCTGTATTGACGTATCCTGAAAATGACTTCTGCTGCTTTAGATTGAACGGTCATATCTCAGTTATTGTTTTCATATCTACAAAAAATAAGCAATTGTCTTTATTTTCAGAGAGCGAGCTGATCAAGGAGTCGAAAATGTAGATATTGCTAGATGTTCACTGTCCGAGGAACAGGCCATGGACGCTTTATTGCTGGCAAAAGTGTCCATAACCAGAGGTAATTAAACTGTTCTGTGTTTTTCTCTTTTCCTCTCTGCCTGTTTTGTTGTTCATGGAACCTGTCTCACATGTATTAATTTAAAAAACCTTAAGATGTCAGCTGCTAATTTTCAGATTTACACCACATAAACACAGCCATTTCCACTGGGCTATCTGTTGCTGCCAAGTCATGATTTCCCTGCGGGTTAGCATTGCAATAACCAAGTGGTGAGACACATAGCCCTCTATATTTAAATGTTTCAAGTACACTCCGATAGGTGTCTGCGTCACATACAGTATCTTCTATTGACATTATCTTCTATTGTCGTGTCTGTTTTTCAGCACAAAGTACTCTGTAGCCACTTAGTGTGGACACCAGGTGAGACCACACACACACAATAACAGTCTCTCTCCTTCACTTCATCCCTCTCCCCCTTCTCCCTAAATCCTCTAGGTTATATCAGCTGTGTTGGTGAACCCCTCCCGCATCTGAACTGGCAGACACAGAGGGCACAGCATGATCACAAGTGAGAGGTCACTTGGTCGGGTCAACAGGAAGTATTATTAAAGAGATGCTTTACATTGAAATACAGATAGAGATGTAGTAGTCCCAGAGTTAATGATCCAAGGTCAGTTTTGCATTTCACCTCCTGATGATTATGATGACTGACCGTGTTAGAATAAAAAAAACAAGGCTTAATCATGCTCTCTCTCTATCCATCTGTCTCTCGTCTGCAGGTATGTTTTGATGTGAGAGAGGAAGCCAGTCCCGTCATCGCCACCTCACCCGCTCTTAAGATAATCTTCGGGCCAACTGGGGGCCCAAGACTGGTTAGGAGACACTGTAATTGTGATGAACTGAGAGAATATTAGGGTAGCACTGTAATTTATTAATCATATGCTGTCTGCCTCTGTTCTTACCTCTTTCCCTTTCTGTCTTCTACACCTCTCTCCCCACCTCGTCTTTCTTCCTCGTTTTATAATGAACACCATATGTGCATTGACATACAGATTGAATTTGTATTTATAATATTACAATTATCATAATTATAATGCATGCATTTATAACACCTGGATAATGAACTTCTTTCAATAAAGCGTTTCACATTCTCCACTGGTTGAAATTAAGTATCTCATTGAAATACTACAGATTAATGCAGATGAAGGGAGTTAGATATTTCTGTATATGAATTACAAATCAGCCTTTACTTAAATCATGTTTCTAGTCTATTGCATAGTTACAATGTGTAATCATTGATGTCCCAGTAGCAGGAGTGGTAAACACTGTTGAAGTGTATAATTGTAATACATACATGCAGACACAGCGTCCTTCAAAGAATGTTTGAGTTTGATATGACTGAAATAATGTCTCAGAGATTCATACCTGAACCCCACCTTTATTTGCCAAGGAAGAGTACATGATCAGTGAATATATTCAATGTACAGGCTACAATGTGGGGATCTCATGCATGGTAATAACTACAGTACAGGTATATAGGAATTGCATACATGGCAAAATAAAGTTATTATATTCTACTCTATCCATAGGCTTCACTAATGCCATTCAGACTTGAAGTTGATACAACAACTATGATAGCTGAGGTTCATAGATTGGTATGAATATTAGTTCAGAACCTAACGTTTTAGGGTCCATACACAGATCGGCTACATACTGTAGCTAGCTACACATCCATGGGCATACAATTATTTGTATCCTCCACTACACAATAAGCAAGTAAATAGTTAACTATGTTACTTCAGCTGCATTGCAAGGCAAGCTTATACAATTGTAAATTCATTTTGCAGTAAATGTTTTAGCTAGCTAGATCCTTTACATCCACTGTTTCACAAGACGACAGCCTGGTTTGCTGGTTTTCTCAGGAGTCCCTAAAACATTAAACAACACGAATTACAAATGCATTCTCATGTCATAATACTAGCTAGCTAGCTGGCTAATGTTAGCTTGTCAGATAACTTGCTAAATAGATAAATAAATAGCGATTTTCATAAATTAACTTTATGACAAAAGAATATGCACAAGCGTTTGTCTCTACATTAACTAACATATTCCTCTCAATTGTAAATGTTTTGCTTGACTCGTTATAACAACTTACATTTAGTTTCGCCGTAATGTTTAGTCAGCCATCTTCACCCAGGGACCGTTGACTCGCATCAAATTCGTCATTGGAACCACTCGATATGATTGGTCATATAAAAACCTTGGGACCCAAATGCATAATTAGTGCTCTAACTCCCCCTTGCAGTGGTCTGGAGCAATGAAGCCATGACGCTGGGTACCTCTAAGTCCCACGGTGTAAGCACGCAACTTTTAAAGGAGGAACCACTGTAGTTAGGGATAAAGTGATCTGGGTAGCCATTTGATTAACTATTTAGCAGTCTTATGGCTTGGGGGTAGAAGATGTTAAGGAGCCTTTTGGACCTAGACTTAGTGCTTTGGTACCGCTTGCCGTGCAGTAGCAGAGAGAACAGTCTATGACTAGAGTGGCTGGAGTCTTTGACAATTTTTAGGGCCTTCCTCTGACACCGCCTGGTATAGAGGTCCTGGATGGCAGGAAGCTTGGCCCCAGTGATGTACTGGGCCGTAGGCACTACCCTCTGTAGCACCATATCAAGTGGTGCATCGTTCTTGTAACAAAAAAGGGCATTTTCATAGATAGACTTCAAAACCAGATCAGTGATTATTGCAACAAAAAAAGCAGGTTAAACTATTTCGATATAAAAATAACTTATTATTTATTTAGTCTAGGTATAACTTCACAAACCCTGAATTCATTAGATTATTGCTGACTGTTTGGAATGCAGTGTATTTGACCTTTAATTGTATAACAACGCTTATTTAGATATATATATTGTTTTGTCAATATATATATTGTGAATCGGCCAAACGTTTGAAAAAGAATTGAGATGATTTTTAGGCCATATCGTCCAGTCCTATTTGTGGTGATGTTAACTGTGTGCGCATCATTTATCCAGATCTGTTTTAATTACAGAAACACATGCAGCAGCAGCAGGACACTCACACATACACACAACAACACAGATTAACACACACATACACATACACACAAACACAAACATAGTTAATCATTGAAAAGGTAGGTTGTTCAAAGTCACCTTTACGAACTCTCCACATTAAGTCACATTCATTACCAGTACTGACAAATATTCACTTAATGGGACTCATTACATCCTAATAGAGGCACATCAGTACCTGTATCAACGTGGACCAAGACAGTGAGTAGAAAGAAAGTTGTTCTCACAATAAGCCTCATCAGCCTCCCTCTGTGTGACAGAATACATCATTGGGTAGGTGGTAGACAAGGCCCTGAATTAGAATTTCTATTATTTAAATGTTTTGTGATTACAGTGCTTCATTACTATGAACGAGAAAATAATAGATACATAAATTCCTTGTACTTGTTAAGGGCAGATTGATCAGTCAGCTATTGTGTTGTGGAGTGGGGCTGAATAAGATCAAAACACAGCCGAGGACACAAACTGAGGCCATGATCAAAGAATTTCTGCTACAAAGGAATGGCATGAGGGGGACTATATGGTGAACACCACACATAAACACACACACACAGATTCATCCCTCGTAACGGTCTGTCTGTCAGCTATGGAAATGATCAATATGTGTTTTTATGTTTCACTCCTCCCATCAGCCTGTACAGTAGCCTACAGCACTGGAGCTCCCATTTTAGCTTCACAACACACTCCAGGGCCCAGTGGCATATAAACCCCTGTGTGAAAACTACTACTGATTATGAGGCAACTTGGGAGAAGAGAGACAAAATGGGATAGTTAAGAGGCAGCTAGGAATATGAGCTAAAATAAAGCTTTGTTTGGTGAAGGAGAACGAGAGATAAAAACATAACGTTATGAATATAACTACTGCTCCCTAAAGGAGGGAAACGAGGTACAACATACTTTGGGGAGTTGCACTCTCGCAACTTAGGTTGAAGGATCTACAATCATGCCTAACAAGGCCAATGAAATCCACCCCTCGCTGGAATTCACGCGTGAGGCTCGGATTCATTGGCCGGCCGGGATGTCCTTGTCCCATCACGCTCTAGCGACTCCTGTGGCTGGCCGGGCGCATGCTTGCTGGCATGGTCACCAGGTTTACGGTGTTTCCTCCAACACATTGGTGCGTCTGGCTTCCGGGTTAAGCGGGCATTGTGTCAAGAAGCAGTGTGGCTTGGCTGGGTCGTGTTTCGGAGGACGCACGGCTCTTGAACTTTGCCTCTCCCGAGTCCGTACGGGAGTTGCAGCGATGGGACAAGACTGTAACTACCAATTGTATACCACGAAATTGGGGAGAAAAAGGAGTAAAAAGTAATTATCATAAAATTAAAATAAGAATTTCAGGAAGGATGTACGGATAACGTGTGCAGGTTCTCAACACGATTATCCGAGGCCAAAGCCATGAGCAGGTTTTTGTAGGAGGATCTTCAGATCCACCGACTCCCGAGGCTCAAAGGGGGCCGCACACAATACCTCCAAAACCAGTGCCAAGTCCCATGTGGGCGCAATAGGTTTAGAGACCAGTCTGATATGACATTCACCTTTCAGGAACTGCACCACCAGGGGGTGGCCCCCAGTGAGGTTCCGTCAATTCCCACATGACACGCTGAGACAGTCGCCATGCACACTTTAAAAGTGGAGAATGCTTGAAAAGCTCATGTAGGAACATAAGGAAGGCCCTCACAGAGCACTGAAATTGAACAAGTCCTTTATATTGGCACCAGAGCTCAAACGTTTGCCACTCATGGAGGGTGCCCTTGCAGACTGAATGGTAGCAATAACATTTAGAGGTAAACCTCTAGCCATCAGATTGGCCTGCTTACGAGGCAGGCCCATAGGAACCAAATATCTGGCCTCGGTTGCCAAACCTGCCCGTGCGCCTGGGACAACAAGTCCCTGCAAAACGGAAATTTCCACTGGTCTCCGCCTAAAAGGCGAATGATCTCTGCAAACTAAGGCTGCCTGGGCCAACAGGGAGCCACAAGAATCAATGGTAAGCCCTCCCGGCGCATCCACTTCAACATGGGCTGAATCAGAACTATTGCCGTAAACGCGTAAAGGAGGGTCCGAAGCCACTTGTGCACCAGAGCGTTTATTTTCAACGGGTCACTTAGGTCCCTCATCGAGAAAAATAGAAGACAGTGCACGTTGTCTCGCAATGTGTATAGATCTACGTCGGCCCTGCCAAAAATGTCCCATATCTGGCAGTGCCTCCACCCCTGAGAGGGTCCCAGCTGGATAAAAGATCTTCCCCCGAGTTGAGGCAACCGGGGACATGCGTTGCCCAAAACGAAAGCATGTGCGCACTGCTCCCTAGCAACAGGGAGCAGGCCAAGGTTAAGAAGGTGAGAAACAGAGTCTGTCCCCATCTGTTGATGCATGCCACCACATATATATTGTCGGTTCTGACCAGCCCAAGCAGGCCTGACAAAAACAGGGGGAAGCGCCTGAACGCCAGATACTCCAGGTAATTGACCTATAGTGCGCTTTGCACCAGTGTGCATACCCCCCGAATCGAGTTGCCTTCATACAGCGCACCCCACCCTCGGGGGATGCGTCTGCCGTGATCACCCTGTTGGACACAACTCAGCCCATGGGAGCCCCCTAACAATAGTCGAGGGACCCACCACAAGGCCATGGCCCAAAGCGACCCGCTTAGGCAGCGAGATGCAGCCGCCATCATCCACAGGAGGCATAGGCACTGGTGAAAACGCACAGTGTGACCCGACTGAAATTTGTCTAAGCGGAGCCGGAACCCAGACACCCTCCGTGGGGATAGAAAAGCGTGATACGCCAGTGAGTCTAGCTCGAGACCCAGAAACGGAATGCATTGAGATGATGTCAGAGAGCTCTTATTCTCGGTTTCTCATGAAGCCTAGAGACTGAATACGGGACAGTAGCATGGATGTGTGTAATTCTGCTTGTCCCCTCGACCATACTCCACCAGCCAATCACTGTAATAGCCAGCTGCTTGTGAGTATTCTGAGTTTGTAAACTCTGAGGTGCTTGCTGATAGCACTTAGGTCTAGAATGTCCCGTCCCTTTTCGTATGTCCCGTCCCTTTTCGTAACCAGGAATACCGGCTGTACAAGGCAGTCCATGATCTTCGACATAGGAACCACACGGATTGCCTGCTTCTGGTGACGGGAGGATATTTCCTCCCTCAAAACGGGCACTGAGGCCTCGGGATAAGTCGATGTGATGACGCTGCCAGATACGCACAACAAATTGTAGCCTGTTCCTTGACGTCACTGTTCGCATGATCCAGGGCGACACTGCCTATGTGCGCTATCGGTCGGAACAGACAGCGAGATTCCCGTGAAGTGACGGGATACCACTTTGTGGACTGGGAGAGAATGGTTCTTCTCCCATTTCCACCAACCTTGACAACCATGTGTCTGAAAATGGAAAAGGAACACTTTTCATAAAACTCACATACGGGAGACAACACTTTTAACACCAGCGAAGACTGTGGAAATCGGTTGAAAAAACAGTTTTTATATGCCAAGGTTTGCCTAAAGCCCGGCCCACCTGGGCACACGGGCTCCGGCGACCAGTGACGTACCCTGATTGGCCGTGCCACTTGGGGGTACTGTTGTGACAACGAGCCTCACTCGGTTCAGGTGGTAAGATGCGTTCCAGTAACCGGCTGTCACACATAAAAATAGACGCAGGGAAAAAACGTTATCATGGAGGTTACCAGGGGGTGAGTATGCTCTACCAGTATGGGACAGTTTAGTTGGCGCAACGTAACAGACAGTATCATTTTCAAATGTTTTGTTTTAGTAGCGGGAATCGTTCTTGTCCCCTACCGAGGGGAAGAGCTGAATAACTGAAGGAATTAATCCGAGCCTCACGCTTATCACCTGTGGAAGGTGGAGCTTCCAGCGAGGCGCAGATTTCATTGGACTTCTCAGGCATCATTGTAGATCCTTCAACCAAAGTCATGAGAGTGCGACTCCACATAGGATTTTGTACCAAAGTTGACTGACTGAAAGGGAGGAGAGGACATAGAGGGAATGATAGAAAGTGAGACAACAGCAGAGGAGAGTGATTAAGATAAGGAGCATAAAATAAAGAAAAAGAGAAAGAGATTCACAGGGGAGAAGATTTGAGTTGATTGTAGTTGTGGTGATATTTTATCCAGATCTGTTTTAATTATAGAACCAGATGCAGCAGCAGTAGGACACTCACACATGCACACAACAACACACACACAGTTTATCATGGAAAAGGTATTGTTCAAAGTTACCTTAACAAACTCTAGATGAAGTCACATTCATTCCCAGGAGTGTACTTTAATAGTATGTCACAAATATTTACTTAAAGGGACTCATTACATCCTAATAGAGGCACATCAGTACCTGTATCAATGTGGACCAAGACAGTGAGTATAAAGAAAGTTGTTCTCCCCAATAAGCCTCATCAGCCTCCCTCTGCATGACAAAATACATCATTGGGTAGGTGGTAGACAATGGCCTGAATTAGAATTTCAATTATTTAAATGTTTTGTCTTTAGAGTGCTTCATTAGTATGAATGAGAAAAATAATAAATATTCCATTCATTGAACTTGTTAAGGGCAGATTGATCAGTCAGCTATTGTGTTGTGGAGTGGGGCTGAATAAGATCAAAACACAGCCGAGGACACAAACTGAGGCCATGATCAGAGAATTTCTGCTACAAAGGGATGGCATGAGGGGGTGGAGGGTGGGAGGGGAGTCACACACACACACACACACACATCCTTTATAAGGCCTATTTGTGAAAGAACGTCAAAGAGGGAGTTTCAAGGAATTCAGCTTTGCTCCTAGCAGAGACATTCAACAGTGTATACAATGAGGGGATTTCACCGCCCCTCACAATGCTCACACATTCACACACCAGGATTATTAATAGCAAATACAAACTTTGTTTCCATAGTGATTGTTAGAGTCCATATGGAAAGTGTCTCCTCCTGTTGCTAAGACAACCAGCCAACGGAGAACTCTTAGCTGACAACGTGGTGAGCTGGTGATCTTTCCATAAACAGGCGGTCAACCCCATCGACAGACCAGGGGATATGGAGGAAAGGAAACCTAAACATACCCGTCACATACACTTTATCTAAAAAATGTTTAACAACTGAAGTCAAGAGAAAAGGTGGTTTACCCAAAATGTTTGACCATCACGATGATAGGAATGAGACAAGCACTGTGGTAGAAATATCCTAATCAAATACTTATACCTGCACCAACATAGGAGCTTTGGGAACACAAATTATCATTGGGCTACATTAGGTAAACTGTGTTATGGATGATGTTTAAATCCTCACTAACAAGGATCCAAGTGTGTACATCCTGTTTCATTGGAACAGTTCATCGCTCAGTGCTAATGTATCAATAAGGCTTTACCATTCCAGTGTGTGTGCACTGTCACCAGACATACGAGGAGATACTCATATTTATCCTTTATTTGGCAAACATTTACCTGATATTTAGAGTAGAAACTGCATGGCAAAGGACATTCTTTAATAATAAAATATAGATAATAACCTCCTGGTTTCTTTGTGATTCACAAAAAACATGACACTTTGCGCAAAATAGAGTAGGCTCAAGCTAGAACTGACAGAAGCTTTGAATGTAAAGGATGCAAATAGTGTCAAATAAGAGACAAGCAGTGTAGAGATAACACCAGGAATTGTTCTGCCATTGTAAACAGAGTAAAAAAAATTACAGTACCAGTCAGAATTTTGGACACACCTACTCATTCAAGGGTTTTTCTTCGTTTTACTATTTTCTACATTGTATAATAATAGTGAAGATATTAGAACTATGAAAAAACAGATATGAAATCATGTAGTAACCAAAAAAGTTATAAACAAATAAAAAAATTTAATTCAATTTTCGATTCTTCAAAGTAGCCACCCTTTACCTTGATGACAGCTTTGCACACTCTTGGCATTCTCTCAACCAGCTTCACCTGGAATGAAGGAGTTCCCACATACTCTGAGCACTTTTCGGCTGCTTTTCCTTCACTCTGCGGTCTAACTCATCCCAAACCATCTCAATTGGGTTGAGGTCAGGTGATTGTGGAGGCCAGGTTATCTGATGCAGCACTTCATCACTCTCCTTCTTGGTCAAATAGCCCTTACACAGCCTGGAGGTGTGTTGGGTCATTGTACTGTTGAAAAATAAATGATAGTCCCACTAAGCGCAAACCAGATGGGATGGCGTATCGCTGCAGAATGCTGTGATAGCCATGCTGGTTAAGTGTGCCTTGAATTCAAAATAAATCCCAGACAGTGTCACCAGCAAAGCACCCAAACATCATCACACCTCCACCTCCATGCTTCATGGTGGGAACCACACATGTGGAGATCATCTGTTCACCTACTCTGCGTCTCACAAAGACACAGCGGTTGGAACCAAAAATCTCAAATTTGGACTCATCAGACCAAAGGACAGATTTCCACCGGTCTAATGTCATTTGCTCGTGATTCTAGGCCCAACCAAGTCTCTTCATATTATTGGTGTCCTTTAGTAGTGGTTTCTTTGCAGCAATTTGACCATGAGGGCCTGATTCACACAGTCTCCTCTGAACAGTTAATGATGAGATGTGTCTATTACTTGAACTCTGTGAAGCATTTATTTGGGCTGCAATTTCTGAGGCTGGTAACTCTAATGAACTTATCCTCTGCAGCAGAGGTAACTCTGGGTCTTCCTTTCCTGTGTCGGTCATCATGAGAGCCAGTTTCATCATAAAGCTTGACTGTTCTTGCAACTGCACTTGAAGAAACTTTCAAAGTTCTTGACACTTTCAGGATTGACTGACATTCATGTCTTAAAGTAATGACTGTCATTTCTCTTTGCTTACTGGAGCTTTACTTGCCATAATATGGACTTGGTCTTTTACCAAATAGGGCAATCTTCTGTATACCACCCCTACCTTGTCACAATACAACTGCTTGGCTCAAACACATTAAGAAGGAAATAAATTCCACAAATTAACTTAACAAGGCACACCTGTTAATTGAAATGCATTCCAGGTGACTACCTCATGAAGCTGGTTGAGAGAATGCCAAGAGTGTGCAAAGCTGTCACAAGGCAAAGGGCGGCTACTTTGAATACAAATATATTTTGATTTGGTTAACAATTTTTTGGTTACTACATGATTCCATATGTACTACATGATTCCATGATTCCTCCTGGCCTGCTGGAGGTCATTTTGCAGGGCTCTGGCAGTGCTCCTCCTTGCACAAAGGCGGAGGTAGCGGTCCTGCTGCTGGGTTGTTGCCCTCCTACGGCCTCCTCCACGTCTCCTGATGTACTGGCCTGTCTCCTGGTAGCGCCTCCATGCTCTGGACACTACGCTGACAGACACAGCAAACCTTCTTGCCACAGCTCGCATTGATGTGCCATCCTGGATGAGCTGCACTACCTGAGCCACTTGTGTGGGTTGTAGACTCCGTCTCATGCTACCACTAGAGTGAAAGCACCGCCAGCATTCAAAAGTGACCAAAACATCAGCCAGGAAGCATAGGAACTGAGAAGTGGTCTGTGGTCACCACCTGCAGAACCACTCCTTTATTGGGGGTGTCTTGCTAATTGCCTATAGTTTCCACCTTTTGTCTATTCCATTTGCACAACAGCATGTGAAATTTATTGTCAATCAGTGTTGCTTCCTAAGTGGACAGTTTGATTTCACAGAAGTGTGATTGACTTGGAGTTACATTGTGTTGTTTAAGTGTTCCCTTAATTTTTTTCAGCAGTGTATATACACACATATATATATACACACTACCGTTAAAACATTTTCGGTCACTTAGAAATGTCCTTGTTTTTTAAAGAAAAGCACACAAAAAAATCCCATTAAAATAACGTCAATGTTTAGACATTGTTAATGTTGTAAATGACTATGTAGCTGGAAACGGCAGATTATTTATGGAATATCTACATAGGCGTACAGGGGCCCATTATCAGCAACCATCACTCCTGTGTTCCAATGGCACATTGTGTTAGCTAATCCAAGTTTATCATTTTAAAAGGCTAATTGATCATTAGAAAACCCTTTTGCAATTATGTTAGCACAGCTGAAAACTGTTGTCCTGATTAAAGAAGCAATAAAACTGGCTTTCTTCAGACTAGTTGAGTATCTGGAGGGTCAGCAATTGTGAGTTCGATTACAGGCTCAAAATGGCCAGAAAAAAAGACTTTCTTCTGAGAAATGAAGGCTATTCCATGCAAGAAATTGAAGATCTCAAACAACACTGTGTACTACTCCGTTCACAGAACAGCGCAAACTGGTTCTAACCAGAATAGAAAGAGGAGTGGGAGGCCTCGGTGCGCAACTGAGCAAGAGGACAAGTACATTAAAGTGTCTAGTTTGAGAAACAGACGCCTCACAAGTCCTCAACTGGCAGCTTCATTGAATAGTACCCGCAAAACACCAGTCTCAACATCAACAGTGAAGAGGCGACTCCTGGATGCTGGCCTTTTGAAAATACCCAAAACAATGAATTTAGCAGTATTCATTTTATTATTATATTTGAGAAAAAGAACACAGCATTATCCATGGCAAAATGCATAGAATTGCAGGAAACTAGCTTTAAATTTGCAACATTTTCTCTCAGGTCCATGGCAGAATATGTATTGTAGATTTGGGGGAATTTTGCTTTAAAATTGCAACATTTTCTCTCAGCTAACCCCCTTTTTGATCCAGAATCTTTTTTGAACACATTCCCAAGTGACATTGCATCAAATGCATGTTGAAACGTGCAGACTGGTACACCAAAGCCTTTTAAACAGCTCAACTGGATAATAGGTTTAGCCTGATTCCATTATCCAGGCACCAAGAAGAGATCAGAACACAGATTATTCAGCAGTCTGAAGACAGGCTTTATTGGTCACATATACGTGTTTAGCAGATCTTATTGCGAGTGTAGCAAAATGCTTGTGTTTCTAGCTCCGACAGTGCAGTAATATCTAACAAGTAATATCTAACAGTTTCACAACAAATACCCAAAATACACATAAACCTAAGTAAGGAATGGATTAAGAATATATATACATATATGTCAGAGCAGCATTGGACTAAGATACAGTGGCATAGTATAGAATACAGTATATACATATGAGATTGGCGATGCAAAATGTACACACAATTAAAGTGACTAAGATATCGTAGAATAGTATAGAGTACAGTTTATACATATGAGATGAGTAATGCAAGATACGGAGACATTATTAAAGTGGCTAGTGATTCCTAATCTATGTCTATAGGCAGCAGCCTCTGGAGATGGCTGTTTAACAGTCAGGTGTGTAGTATAGAATACAATACAGTATATACATATAAAATGGGTGATGCAATATGTAAACACAATTTAAAAGTGACTAAAATATCATAGAATAGTGTGGAGTACAGTTTATACATATGAGATGAGAAATGCTAGGTAAGTAAAAATTATTAAAGTGGCTAGTGATCCATTTCTACAAGTGGCCAGTGATTTCTAATCTATGTCTATAGGCAGCTGCCTCTGATGTGCTAGTGATGGCTGTTTAGCGGTCTGATGGCCTTGAGATAGAAGCTGTTTTCAGTCTCTCAGTCCAGCTTTGATGCACCTGTACTGACCTCACCTTCTGGATGATAGCAGGGTGAACAGGCAGTGGCTCGGGTGGTTGATGTCCTTGATGATCTGTTTGGCCTACCTATGGCATCAGGTGCTGTAGGTGTCCAGGAGGGCTTGAAGTTTGCCCCCGGTGATGCGTTGGGCAGACCACACCACCCTCTGGAGATCTTTGCGGTTGTGGGCGGTGCAGTTGCCATACCAGGCGGTGATACAGCCTGACAGGATGCTCTCAATTGTGCATCTGTAAAAGTTTCTGAGGGTTTTAGGTGTACAGCCAAATTTCTTTATCCTCCTGAGGTTGAAGAGGTGCTGTTGCGCCTTCTTTACCACACTATCTATGTGGGTGGACCATTTCAGTTTGTCAGTGATATGTACGCCGAGGAACTTGAAGCTTTCACCTTTTTTACTGCGGTTCCATCAATGTGGATAGGGAGGTGCTCCCTCTGCTGTTTCCTGAAGTCCACGATCATCTCCTTAGTTTTGTTGACGTTGAGTGAGAGGTTATTTTCCTGGCACCACACTCCCAGAGCCCTCACCTCCTCCCTGTAAGCTGTCTCATCGTTGTAGGTAATCAAGCCTACTACTGTTGTGTCATCTGCAAAGTTGATGATTGATTTGGAGGCGTGCTTGGCCACGCAGCCATGGGTGAACAGGGAGTACAGGAGGGGGTTGAACACGCACCCTTTATTAAACAGCATCGCAATACAGTTCCTCACAGGGCGTCTTACTGCCTGTTTGAATTTGTATTTATTAGGGATCCCCATTAGCTGCTACTCTTCCTGGGGTCCAGCAAAATTAAGGCAGTTTATACAGTTTTAAAAACATTACAATACATTCACAGACTGTGTGCCCTCAGTCCCCTAATCCACCACTACCACAGATACACTTGAAGTCGGAAGTTTACATACACTTAGTTTGGAGTCATTAAAACTCGTTTTTCAACCACTCCACAAATTCCTTGTTAACAAACTATAGTTTTGGCAAGTCGGTTAGGACATATACTTTGTGCATGACACAAGTCATTTTTCCAACAATTGTTTACAGACAGATTATTTCACCTAGAATTCACTGTATCACAATTCCAGTGGGTCAAAAGTTTACATTAATTGGAGGTGTACCTGTGGATGTATTTCAAGGCCTACCTTCAAAGTCAGTGCCTTTTTGCTTGACATCATGGCAAAAATCAAAAGAAATCAGCCAAGACCTCAGAAAAAAGGTTGTAGACCACCACAAGTCTGGTTCATCCTTGGGAGCAATTTCCAAACGCCTGAAGGTACCACATTAATCTGTACAAACAATAGTATGCAAGTATAAACACTCAGGAAGGAGACGCGTTCTGTCTCCTAGAGATGAACGTACTTTGGTGTGAAAAGTGCAAATCAATCCCAGAACAACAGCAAAGGATCTTGTGAAGGTGCTGGAGGAAACAGGTACAAAATAATCTAGATCCACAGTAAAAACCAGTCCTATATCGACATAACCTGAAAGGCCGCTCAGCAAGGAAGAAGCCACTGCTCCAAAACCGCCATAAAAAAGCCAGACTATGGTTTGCAACTGCACATGGGGACAAAGATCATACTTTTTGGAGAAGTGTCCTCTGGTCTGATGAAACAAAAATAGAACTGTTTGGCCATAATGCCCATCGTTATGTTTGGAGGAAAAAGGGGGAGGCTTGCAAGCCGAAGAACATCATCCCAACTGTGAAGCACGGGGGTGGCAGCATCATGTTGTGGGAGTGCTTTGCTGCAGGAGGGACTGGTGCACTTCACAAAATAGATGGCATGACGAAACAGGAAAATTATGTGGATATATTGAAGCAACATCTCAAGACATCAGTCAGGAAGTTAAAGCTTGGTCGCAAATGGGTCTTCCAATTGGACAATGACCCTAAGCATACTTCCAAAGATGTGGCAAAATGGCTTAAGGACAACAAAGTCAAGGTATTGGAGTGGCCATCACAAAGCCCTGACCTCAATCCTATAGAAAATGTGTGGGCAGAACTGAAAAAGTGTGTGCGAGCAACAGGCCTACAAACCTGACTCAGTTACACCAGCTCTGTCAGGAGGAATGGGCCAAAATTCACCCAACTTATTGTGGGAAGCTTGTGGAAGGCTACCCGAAACGTTTGACCAAAGTGTAACAATTTAAAGGCAATGCTACCAAATACTAATTGAGTGTATGTAAACTTCTGACCCACTGGGAATGTGATGAAAGAAATAAAAGCAGAAATAAATAATATTTCACATTCTTAAAATAAATTGGTGATCTTAACTGACCTAAGACAGGGAATTTATACTAGGATTAAACGTCAGGAATCGTGTAAAACTGAGTTTAAATGTATTTGGCTAAGGTGTATGTAAACTTCCGACTTCAATTGTATACAGTACAAAATCCATGTTATCGTGTGTGTGTATGCATACGTCTGTGCCTATGTTTTGTGTTGCTACACAGTCTGTTCCATAAGGTGTTTTTTGTATCTGTTTTTAAATAAAATTTTACTGCTTGCATGAGTTACTTGATGTGGAATAGAGTTCCATGTAGTACTGTGCGCCTTACATAGTCTGTTTTGGACTTGATGAAGTCAATCTCTCCTCCACTTTGAGCCAGGAGAGATTGACATGCATATTATAAATATTAGCTCTCTGTGTACATCCAAGGGCTTGTTAACCAATCGTTTACATGAAAAAACATTACAGGTTTAAAACCCTCTTTAGATCAGATACACGCAGACAGACCCACAAACACACAGGGAACAATATTCTCATCATCACTGTTGATGGGAGAAACAGAGCCACCCATCCACCACTCAGGGCTAAATGAAAGGCCCTGTCCACTGGATTAGTCAACACTTTAGTGTAGAAGGCCGACCCCCTCAAACCTAAACACAGAGCTGTTGAAAGGACAGACTTCAAGCTACAACTGGCACTGACCAAGCACGGGATGTCTCTCTGAACACCTGATTGTATGGAGCTACAGCTGCCCCCCGATTGCATGTTTCCTGTCTTTTCTCTCTGTCTGCTCCTCGTATATGTTAGGCATTCAGTAACTCTCAACCTCTCATTCCTCTTCAGCAATGGCCTGAGCTAAGCAAAGATATTGATAAAATATTTATTTCCCTTGTAAGGCCTTTTTATGTGTTAATGTATGGTTCCTCACTATAAGTGGTCCCAGCATGAATATAGTTTGTCTCTCCTGTAGATTCTGGTTCCTGTCTGTCTCTTTCTCTTTCTCTCTCTAAGTCAGGGAAAAGGCACCAAAGTCCCTCTGCTAACTGCTTCCTAGGTCAAGGGTCAGCTCACACGTCGACACACACACACACTGAGCAGGAAAACAACATCACTGAAGAATGTTCTCACCCACCAGGGACCATGTCAAAATAGCACAGCTGATGTCAGCTCTATAAAAATGTAACATCTCTGACAATGTACAGTATTTTAGCTTGCACTTTCATACTTGATGTGGCCCAGAATACCTAGCACGCCAGTGATGTACTTTCCACTCAAATCACATACAGACATGAAACACAACACACTCTGGAAACTACAACAACAACAACAAAAAGCTCAATATGAAAAGCAAAAGTGCAAAATCCCCCCGGGCCATATATAATTCAGTGAAAAGACATGTAACACATCAAAGTACTGCTCAGAGCAAGGCAGGTTCGGATGTTAGAATACATTATCAACTGGACCAGACTGACTCGTACTAAGGACACATGAGAGCCTAGACACACACAAACACCTCAACAGTGTAATCTAAAACCATGGGGGAATTTTCTTCAATAGGCTAGTAGACCTCAGCATTAATAATAACCAGTCATGGGCATGACGTCAAGGTAGAGTCCTGATCTGAGCTCACTGCATTCAGAGCCAAAGGGCTCTTAGTGAAGAGAATATCCCCCAATCACTCAAACTTTAATAGACTCTATTAGCAACTTTCTGCCCACACGCCTGCATTAAACATGACCAATATACCTAAAGAGGTCGTCAGTCTGTGTTAAACATGCAAAAAGGTAGAGGTACAGAAAACACATGCAAATGTCCCTCTGTATTTATAGTGGTGTAGCCTGAATCTGAATAACACTGCTAAGCGTTCCGTGTGAACTCTTTATGGTGTTTAAATGAGCAGAGAGATAGCAAAAGGCTCAGACCCATGCATGCTAGTTATACTGTAAATTCACTATTAAACTATATCCTCAACAACAGAATGGCCCCTTAGTGAGATATGATTTCAACACTTACGTCCCCAGGATCTCCTTGAAGTTGAAGTTCTCCTTAACATCTGACGTTTTCTTCTTCCAGGAATGTCCATCGTCCCCCAAAGGCATCTTTCTTTTCTGGTGGTTGGATACAATACTGGAGAAGAGGAGGGAAACTTAAATCACTCACTGTTCAACATGGGGAAAAACTGGTCAGGCAAACACTCTTTCTGGATAGTTGTGTACCCAAATATTTGTCTATGTATTAATTGTAATTGAAAGAATAAGGGTTCTTGTTTTTGAGGATAACAGAATAGCTTTGTCATTCCACACTAAAAAAATTTAAAAGTCAAAGAGATAATGGATGACTAAAAATTTAACTGGGCTGTACATATTTTGGCACCTTTTGATTGACACACAAATGGTTTAGACTTACCTGGAAACTAAGTCTGATAAAGTGAGCTGTCAGACACTTAAAACCATTAGAATGTCACCAAGAATGTACAAACTTCTACAAATTGCTTCAGGTGGGTTTGCGGTCAGTCCTGCTCTTCCTTTACCTCATAATCCTGAATGAACACAATTTAAGCTTCCCTTCAACATCTCTTATTGCTATTCTTACCAGTCTGTGCACCAAAAATAAGTAACTTTTGTAACTATAGTTGACATACTCACTCGCACTCTCAGTCTCACATTGAATATCCCTTTGAGCATGGTGAAGTTATTAATTACACTTTGGATGGTGTATCAATACACCCAGTTACTATAAAGATACAGGCATCCTTCCTACCTCAGTTGCAGGAGAGGAAGGAAGGAAACCACTAAAGGATTTCACCATTAGGCCAATGGTGACTTTGTGAAAGGAGAAACTGATGATTGATCAACAACATTGCAATTACTCCACAATACTAACCTTAACGACAGAGTGAAAACAAGGAAGCCTGTACAGAATACAAATATTACAAAACATGCATCCTGTTTGCAATAACGCACTAAAGTAAAACTGCAAAAAAATGTGGCAAAGAAATTCACTTTACATCCTGAATACAAAGTTGTATGTTTGAGACAAATCCAACACAACACATCACTGAGTACCACTCTTCATATTTTCAAACATGGTGATGGCTGCATGATGTTATGGGTATGCTTGTCACTGGCAAGGACTAGGGAGTTTAAGATGAAAAAAAACTGAGCACAGGCAAAATCCTCAGTCTGCTTTCCAACAGACACTGGGAGAAAAATTCACCTTTCAGCAGGACAATAACCTAAAACACAAGGCCAAATATACACTGGAGTTGCTTACCAAGACAACATTGAATGTTCCTGTGTGCCTAGTTACGGTGTTAACTCAAATCGTCTTGAAAATCTATGGCAAGACTTGAAAATGGCTGTCTGGCAATGATCAACAACCAACTTGAAAGAGCTTGAAGAATTTAAAAAATAATAATGTGTTCATATTTTACAATCCAGGTGTGCAAAGCTCTTAGAAACGTACCCCAAAAGACTCACAGCTGTAATCACTGCCAAAGGTGATTCTAACATGGATTGACTGAGGGGTGTGAATACTTGTGTAAAATAGATATCTGTATTTCATTTGCAATAAATTTGAAAAATTAAATAAAACAGGTTTTCACTTTGTCATTATGTGGTATTGTGTGTAGATGGGTGAGAGAAAAAAATATTGAATACATTTTGAATTAAGGCTGGAACAACAAAATGTGTAATAAGTCAAGGGGTATGAATACTTTCTGAAGGCACTGTATTTGAGACTTGTTTTATTGAGTTTTTATCTGAAATTGCAGTAACAGCTTCTTACATCATGAAATTGTCGCAGTAGCTGCCGGCTTCACTGAGCCACGTCAAACAATGGAAGGCCATTTCCGATACTACCTCAAAATGTAGAGATATGTAATTCAACATTTTAGATACGCAAGTCAGACTAGATAATACATAGAATATGTTTTTTAATTTGTAACATTGTGTGGTGATTTCAGACATGGCACCAATGACTATATATGAATGAACAAAGCCATTGATCACGCGACACCATTCATTCCAATGTGAAGACTCAATAGTGCATTGGCCAAATGAAGTCGGTTAAGACAGCGTCTCATGGAAACATAACATGCGCAGTTTATGCTACTCCAGGAAGTGAAGTTGCAGGCTAGCCCAGTGCTGCCCCATCTCATTGAGTAACACAAATTTAAGGTTGACTGGGGTACTGCAGGCTGCCATTTGTATTTGTATTTATTATGGATCCCCATACTCTTCCTGGGGTCCAGCTAAATTAAGGCAGTTATACCATTTTAAAAACATTACAATATATTCACAACAGATTGCACAACACAGATTTCACAACACATTAAGTGTGTGCCCCCAGGGCCCTACTCTACTACCACATATCTACAACACAAAATCCATGTGTATGTGTGTGTGTATAGTGCGTATTGTGTGTTTGTATGCATGTGTCTGTTGCTGGCATGTCATACCTAGATTTGGTAGTCTTGCCAATGAAAAAATCCTTAAAACAGTTGGCAATATTTTTTGTGAGTAAGGAGCCATCTGATTCAATGAATGGAGGTGAGTTTGCCTTCTTGCCCAAAATTTCATTTAAGTTGCTCCAAAGTTTTTACTATCATTCTTTATGTCATTTATCTTTGTTTCATAGTGTAGTTTCTTCTTCTTTTTATTCAGTTTAGTCACGATTTTTCAATTCGCGGTATGTTTGCCAATCGGTTGTGCAGCCAGACTTATTTGCCATTTATTTTGCCTCATCCCTCTCAACCATACCATTTTTCAATTCCTCATCAATCCAGGGGGATTAAACAGTTTTTACAGTCAATTTCTTAATGGGTACATGGTTATCAGTAACTGGGATGAGCAATTTCATAAATGTGTCAAGTGCAGCATCTGGTTGCTTCTCATTACACACCACAGGCCAACAAATATTACTTACATCAATAACATAGGAATCACTACAAAACCTATTGTATGACCTCTTATACAGTATATTAGGCCCAGCCTTTGGAACTTCAGTTTTCCTAGATATGGCAACTATATTGTGATCACTACATCTGATGGATTTGGATACTGCTTTCAAGCTAATTTCTGCAGCATTAGTAAAGATGTGATCAATACATGTTGATGATTTCATTCATGTGCCTCACCTAAAGCCAGAATGGGCTTTAGGTGAGGCAGATGAACCTGTAGCCATATTGATTCAACAATATTTAACATGAGATCCTCTCTAAGCTTTACAGAAATGTGGTTCTGAATATAGAAGGCCACATCTCCACCGTTGGCATTTCTGTATTTTCTGTAGATCTTATAACCATGTATTGCTACCACTATATTCTCGGGGCTCCTGAGTGGCGCAGCGGTCTACGCCACTGCATCTCAGTAATAGAGGCGTCACTACAGACACCTTGGTTTGAATCCAGGCTGTATCACAACCGGCCATAATTGGGAGTCCCATAGGACGGTGCACAATTGGCCCAGCATCGTCTGGGTTTGGCCGGTGTAGGCCGTCATTGTAAATAAGAATTTGTTCTTAACTGACTTGCCTAGTTGAATAAAGGTTAAATACATTTTTTTTTTTTTTTTTTAAGTATTATCTAAGTGAGTTTCAGAGTTTGTCAGAATATGAAAGTCAACTGTTAATAGCAAATGATTGATTTCATGAACCTTGTTTCTTAAACTACATATGTTAACTTGGGCTTTTTTAGCACTTTTCTGGGATGCTTGATTGCTAAGTTTCCCAGTAAAGCAATAAAAACAGAGGTAGACATGCTCAGGTTATTTACAGTGCATATATTTACAGTCTACACACAATACCCCATAATGACAAAGCAACATTTTATTTTTTTATTTCAGCAAATGTATTTTTTTTTTAAAGAAATATTACATTTACATAAATATTCGGACCGTTTACTCAGTACTTTGTTGAAGCACCTTTGTCACCGATTACAGCCTGGAGTCTTCTTGGGTATGATGCTACAAGCTTGGCACACCTGTATTTGGGGAGTTTCTCCAATTCTTCTCTGCAGATTCTCTCAAGCGCCGTCAGGTTGGATGGGGAGCGTCGCTGCACAGCTATTTTCAGGTCTCACAAGAGATGTTCGATCGGGTTCAAGTCCAGGATATGGCTGGGCCACTCAAGGACATTCAGAGATTTGCCCCGAAGCCACTCCTGCGTTGTCTTGGCTGTGTGCTTAGGGTCGTTGTCCTGTTGAAAGGTGAACCTTCGCCCCAGTCTGAGGTCCTGAGAGCTCTGGAGCAGGTTTTCATCAAGAATATCTCTGTACTTTGTTCCGTTCATCTTTCCCTCGATTCTGATTAGTCTCCCAATCCCTGCTGCTGAAAAACATCCCAACAGCATGATGCTGCCACCACCATGCTTCACCGTAGGGATGGTGCCAGGTTTCCTCCAGACGTGACGCATTGTCATTCAGGCAAAAGAGTTCAATCTTGGTATCATCAGACCAGAGAATCTTGTTTCTCATGGTCTGAGAGTCTTTAGGTGCCTTTTGGCAAACTCTAAGCGGGCATTCATGTGCCCTTTTCTAAGGAGTGTGGAAAAAGTCAAGGGCTCTGAACACTTTCTGAATGCACTGTATGTTAGTGCAGGGTGAGCTGCAAACAGTGGACTTCCTGCTAGGGCACACATCCTCAGTGCTAACAGTATAACTCTGGTTCATAGGCACATGATTACTGCATACAATAGCTGTCAGATCAGCAGAGGCATTCAGGGCAGTAAAAGGGATATAAATTAGGTTACTTGCATTGTGTCTTCCAGCACCCCTGGGATAATGTACATTTGCTGAAGCATTATGACAACTCAGCAACACAATGGTTGGGATTTAATAAATTGGGCTTGAGTCATTGATAGGTCATTGTCTCAACGCAGCCTTATAAAGAATGCTGTGAAATAATCCAGGAACCCAAATTATTTGGGTGGATCCCATCCTCCTTATAATACGAGCTTTGTTTCCAGAAGGTATCAAAACTGTCAATAAATGTTACACCCACAGAGCTGCAATAGTCTCATAGCCAGTTATGGAGGGCTAAAAGTCTGCTGAACTCAATGCCACGGTTGTAGGAGGGCAGAGGGCCAGATATTATGGGGCGTTTGTTGGTGTCAAGTAGAGACATCAGTTCTTTAAAATCTGTCTTCAGCTGTTCTGAGCTGCCCTTCATAATGTCATTAAATCAAATCAAATGTTATTTGTCACATGCGCCGAATACAACAGTAAAATGCATTCTTACAAGCCCTTAACCAACAATGCAGTTTTAAGAAAAAAAAGTGTTAAGAAAGTATTTACTAAAATAAACTGAAGTAAAAAATAAACAAATAAAATAAAAAATAAAAAATAAGAAAAATAACAAATAATTAAGGAGCAACAATAAAATATCAGTAGCGGAGCTATGTATAGAGGGTACCGGTACAGAGTCAATGTGCGGGGGCACAGGTTAATTGAGGTAATATGTACATGTAGGTAGAGATAAAGTGACTATGCCTGGATAATTAAACAGAGAGTAGCAGTAGCATAAAAATGAGGGTAGGGGGAATATGCAAATAGTCCGGGTAGCCATTTGATTAGCTGTTCAGGAGTCTTATGGCTCGGGGGTAGAAGCTGTTAAGAAGCCTTTTGGATCTAGACTTGGCGCTCCGGTACCGCTTGTCGTGTGGCAGCAGGGAGAATAGTCTATGACTACGGTGGCTGGAGTCTTTGACAACTTTTAGGGCCTTCCTCTGACCCCGCTTGGTATAGAGTTCCTGGATGGCAGGAAGCTTGGCCCCAGTGATGTACTGGGCATACGCATGGATATGAGGTCTGCCTTGATTCTCCCCAGGGTGGCACTACAGGACCCAGAGTGGTGGGGGTAAACAGTTTTCCTGGGGCCAAGTTTTTCCTGATCTGGTAGGCTAACCTAACCAGGTTAAACTCGGGGTATGACATAGTAAAGAATGTGCTGTAATTATTTTTTGATATGGGCTATCATGGGACCCAAAAAAAAACTTCTGAAAAAACTACTGGCCCTAGGTAGGATGAAAACAACAATAAAGTCCTGTCAAGAAAATGATTAATCAAATCATTCTAAACAACAGTACTTATCCCTCATGAACACTTTTCTGTCAATATTTTTTAGAAGCGCTGGTACAAATGCCAGCTCGCCAACTGTTTGCCGGCAGCCCTGCTGTGCTGATCGCTGCAATGTGGATAGATGGAAATCGCCACACAATGCTATAAATGAAGAAACATAACCTGTCTGTATGATCTACTGTCTATGTATTTTATTTTTAGAATTGGCTTCCATATAGAACAGCTCAACATATCAACTCCTCGTGAATTTAATCCATTTTGAACTATTTAACCGATTATGTAAAATGTCATCCTAATAACTCTATTCAGTGAGAATAAGCCCTGTCAGTCTGAGCATGCCATGCAGGATGATATAATACATTGTTTTGGTTTTTATCTGCCAATTCAGTAGCCTGGTATGATTACATATCAGGCTCCTGAATATGGTGGTTAACTATTTGTCTAGTGAGTTTTTCCCCTCATCATAGTGGTCTCTGACTTGTGGTCAGACTCGATGACGTGAAAAAAAAAAAAAAAAAAAAAAAACGTGTGCCTTTTTTCAATGCTGAATTCAATGTCATTGAGAAAATGTATTTTTTTTCTGCAAAAATAATTTCTGAATTTAACAGTAATTCAAGTACTAACTGTAATCATCTAGTTTTTCAAAAGTATCTATAATCTGATTACAATATTTTTGCTGGTAACGTAACCGATTACAGTTAGTTTCTTGTAATCCGATGACATGTAACTGATTATATGTAATCAGTTACTCCCCAACCCTGTTGCTCGTATAAACAGGGAGTCTCACGGCATGTGCTAAACCCACGTAGATGTGATGGGGTACAGAAGGTGACTGCTGCATGGTGTTATCAGTGCCACCACATGAAACCCTTAGGAAACGTAATGTCTGCCTCTTTCTTAGCATGACCAGCCCCCACCAGCAGCTAATGACACTGCTGCTAGACGCACACACACACACACACACACACACACACACACACAGACACACAGACAGACAGACAGACAGACAGACAGACAGACAGACAGACAGACAGACAGACAGACAGACAGACAGACAGACAGACAGACAGACAGACAGACAGACAGACAGACAGACAGACAGACAGAGGTTCATTCGGAGGTGCCTTTCCTTCCTCGTCTGAAGTTGGCTTCTTGCATGTCTCCATGGAAACCCCAGAGAGGTATGCTGGTATCTGCAGAACCAAATTGCACCAGGTCTAATGGCTAATGTCAGCTGAAGTAGTGTTTATTTTAGTCACATTGGTGTCGGTGCATGGTGTCAATGCGTGGTGAACGCACACACAGAGGTGGGCAAATCAACAGATACCTCAGGGCCGTGCCTTGGCCTTTAGTCAAAACTCTGGCCAATGTCACAGCCAGGAAAGTCCCAGCAAAAAATAGGTGGTTACCAGAGTTATATGTTCTAAATTCCAACTCATGTTGGTAATGTAATTGGTCCCAACTCTATTGGTTACTTGTGAGACCATGACCAGTGATGGAATTACAGAGGAGCTGTGTGTAGTTCTGCAAGTGAGGATGTGAGAGTGAGGAAGGCATTACATCCTCACTGAAAATACTTGAATATTCCTTTTAACATGACAGGATGTGATTTATAGAAGAGGAACATTGAAGAGGTTTGAATAAGGTTTATCACCCTTTTTAAATGGTTAATCAACAGATATTTTTGTATACAGTACCAGTAAAACGGTTGGACACACCTACTCATCCAGGGTTTTTCCCTATTTTTACTATTTCCTAAATTGTAGAATAATAGTAAGGACATAAAAACTATGAAATAACACATATGGCATCATGTCGTAACCAAGAAAGTGGTAAACAAATCAAAATATATTTTATATTTGAGATTCTTCAAAGTAGCCACCCTTTGCCTTGAAGACAGCTTTGCACACTCTTGGCATTCTCTCAACCAGCTTCACCTGGAATATTTTTCCAACATTCTTGAAGGAGTTCCCACATATGCTGAGCACTTGTTAGCTGCTTTTCACATGATCTCCGCATGTGTGGTTCCCACCGTGAAGCATAGAGGAGAAGGTGTGATGGTGTGGGGGTGCTTTGCTGGTGAAACTGTCAGTGATTTGTTTATAATTCAAGGCACACTTAACCAGCATGGCTACCACAGCATTTTGCAGCGATACGCCATCCCATCTGGTTTGCGCTTAGTGGGACTATCATTTGTTTTTTAACAGGATAATGACCCAACACAACTCCAGGCTGTGTAAGGGCTATTTGACCAAGAAGGAGAGTGATGGAGTGCTGCATCGGATGACCTGGCTTCAACAATCACCCGACCTCAACCCAATTGAGATGGTTTAGGATGAGTTGGACAAGCAGAGTGCAGGAAAAGCAGCTAACAAGTACTCAGCATATGTGGGAACTATTTTGATTTGTTTAATAACATTTGTGTTATTTCTTAGTTTGTCTTCACTATAATTCTACAATGTAAAAAACCCTTAAATGTGTAGGTGTGTCCAAACTTTTGACTGGTTGTGTATTTGCTTTACATAATTTTGCCCGCCAGTGAAGGCTATATAAATGAAAGGAACAGAAATAAGAAGTAGGCATCATAGACCAGCATGCAAAGCAATTTGCTTGGGGAAGCAGTAAGAGGAAGTCTAGTCAAATGTGTGACAGAAAGAAAGCCCTGTCAGTTATTTATGTTATTTATTTAGGTCTGGTAGCTTGTCCTGCATCTTAATAGTCTAGTGCAGGGATAGGCAACTAATTTCCCTCCAAAACATTTTTACACACATTTTAGGAACTCAGTCAGGGTCTCAACGTACTGTTGTTAGTTAGAATAGTAGAATACAAGGTGCAATTTCGAAATGTTGTTGTTCATCAGCAGTCTTTCTCTATGTCAGTCCAAATGTGTGGAATTGCAGGAAATTAGCTGTAAGAGAACTAATTTTCCACTCCCCATGGCAAAATGAGTAGAATTGCATGAAATTAGTTATAAAATTGCAAAATCTTCTCTCTGCCCCCTGGCAAAATGTGTAGAATTGCAGCAAACTTGCTCTAAAACAGCAACGTTTTCTCTACAACCTATGGCAAAATGTGTAGAATTGCACAAAATTAACAATAAATCTGACATTTCTATCTGCTGTCAATAGGGGCCACTAAAATGTTTTGCTCGCAATGGGTGTGTGTGTGGGGGGCCCTCATGATGACTTCCGATTTTTTATGGCCCCTATCCCATTCAAAGTTGCCCATCCTTGGTCTAGTGGCTTCTACGCTCTCCTCTTCTCCTCTCCCTCGTCTGCACTAAGCGGAAAGGACGGAATAGCTGAGAGAAACATGGTGGACATGTACAAGGGTATTCGCTTACAACATGTTCAGTTATTATAGATCAGAGCAGATGAAGGAAAGTAGCCATATACAGTATACAGTATGATCTCTGAGTGCCGGTGTTATGCGCCCTTAATTGACACAGGTGCAGAGGTAGGGCTAGACGATGTGGCCTAAAAATCATATCTACATTTATTTAAATGTTTTCTCTAAATAAGCTTTGCTGTACTATTCAAGGTAAAATAGATTGCATTTCAAACAGTCAGCAATAATCAAATTAATTCAGGGCTCGTGAACATCAGAAAAATATAAGTAGGGTTGCACATTTTGGGGAATATTCAGAGGTGGAAACTTTCTGTGGGAATTAACGGGAATATATAGGAATTTACAGGAATATATGGGAATTAACGGAAATATATACAAATTAATATTAATACCATTTAAAATGTAGATGTTTTTTGCATTGGAAATATTTACCATATCATATGGAGACGGAAACAAACATTTCACCTCATCATAAGTAGACATAATTGCAAATGATTAAATCCTTCCAATAGAAATTTTAAAAACGATTTAGTTACAAATTGGACTTTAATTAAATGAGTTAACTCTTCACATGGGTTGATTTCACTGAACAACAAAAGAAAGGGAATCTTGAATGATCCCCAATGATCCATCGCATCTCCCAAACATACATCTGTATGATGCAACATACATGTACATCTGTAAAATGATTGTCTAGAAACTAAAGCTTTGGGTGTCTTCCCCTCAGGCTTCCATGTCTTCTCCCTGGACTTCCTCAATGTCCACATCTTCAACATCAGACTATGAGGCCTCATCTTCATTGTCACTTCGCAACCTTGTTAAGGATGGCTCATTGTCAGGCTCAAAAAGCCTCAAATTTGCCCGGATGGCCACCAATTCTTCAACACTTTTATTGGCCAGCCTGTTGCATGCTTTGGTGTGTGTGTTCCCAAACAAGGACCAGTTGCGCTCTGAGGTGGCTGATGTTGGTGGGATTTGAAGGATGATGTAGGCAACAGGGGAAAGAGCCTCAGATCCAAAAAGTCCCTTCCACCAGGTGGCTGATGAAATATTTTGGCACAAATGCCATATTTGCATCTCCATCCCAAAGCCCTTGCTTGAAGGTGTACTTCGCCAGACTGCCAAGAACCTTGCCCTCATCCAGGCCAAGGTGGCGAGACACGATAGTGATGACACCATATGCCATGTTGATCTTTGCACCAGACATGATGCTCTTGCCAGCATACTTGGGGTCCAACATGTACACTGTGGCGTGTATGGGCTTCAGGCAGAAGTCTTCACGCTTTTTGATGAATTTCAGAACTGCAGTTTCCTCTGCTTGGAGCAACAGTGAAGTGGGCAGGACAGTGCAGATGTCTTCTCTTACATCTGCAAGCAGAGTCTGAACATAAGACAATGCCATCCTGTCTCCCTCAATCTGTGTAATGGCTACTGCTATAGGGTTCAGGAGTTTCAGGCTGCTTACCACTCTCTCCCAAAATACATCATCCAGGAGGATCCTCTTGATGGGGTTGTCCATATCGGCAGACTGTGATATGGCCATTTCTTGAGGAGACTCCTTCTCCTCCAGGAGACTGTCAAACATGATGACAACACCCCAGCGGGTGTTGCTGGGCAGCTTCAAGTTGGTGCTCTTATTCTTCTCACTTTGCTTGCTGCGGTAGATTGCTGATATAACTTGATGACACTTCACATGCCTAACCATTTCCTTGGCTATCTTGTAGAGTGTATCCATTGTTTTCAGTGCCATGATGTCATTGAGGATCAGATTCAATGCATGAGCAGCATAGCCAATGGGTGTGATTTGAGGGTAAGACTCCTCCACTTTAGACCAAGCAGCCTTCATGTTCGCAGCATTGTCTGTCACCATTGCAAATACCTTCTGTGGTCCAAGGTCATTGATGACTGCCTTCAGGTCATCTGCAATGTAGAGGCCAGTGTGTCTTTTGTCCCTTGTGTCTGTGCTCTTGTAGAATACTGGTTATGGGGTGGAGATGATATAGTTAATTATTCCTTGCCCATGAACATTTGACCACCCATCAGAGATGATTGCAATACAGTCTGCGTTCTCTATGATTTGCTTGACCTTCACTTGAACTCTGTTGAATTCTGCATACAGCAAATTAGTAGATAAAGCATGTCTGGTTGGAAGGGTGTATGCTGGGTGAAGAACATTGAAAAATCTCTTCCAATACACATTGCCTGTGAGCATCAGAGGTGAACAAGTTGCATCCACACCTCAAGCAAGACATTCATCAGCATTTATCTGACTATGTTCTTCCATTGAGTCAAAAAAACTTCTGATTGCAGGAGGACCATGAGCTGTTGCTATCGATAAGGTGTCTGATTCATAATTTTCACCTCGAATAGAAGTAGAGGGACTTTTGTCAGAGGTTGCTTGTTGTGAGCTCTGAGGGAACTTTATGCACTTGGCCAGATGATTCTGCATCTTTGTTGCATTCTTCACATATGATTTGGCACAGTATTTGCACATGTACACAGCTTTTCCTTCTACATTAGCTGCAGTGAAATGTCTCCACACATCAGATAGTGACCGTGGCATGTTCCTGTCAAGATCAGAAAAAAATAATTTAAAAAAACAAATACAATTCCATGTACAGATAAATAGTTATGCAGTTAGATTAAACAACTCCTTTGTAATATTTTTTTAATGAAACATGTATGGAAACAGGTGAAGTAACACTCCTCAGTTAGCAGGCTCAAGCAAGCTAAACCCCACATGGTAGCAAAAACTAACTGGCAGAAATTGTTAACAAGTTAGAAATGATTTAAACACACTTTGCTGTAGGCTACTATTTACTTGTTAACAAAAAATGTCATATAAAATATATTCACCCCACCTAGTATTGTAATCAAAACTTACCAGAAAACATGTAGTCCTTGGCTCAGACAGTGTAGTAGTGTGGGCTCAATAGCATCTCATTAGTTTGCAAGATCTTGAGAATCAGATGTACATGTGATTGAAGACTACACTGCACATGTGATGGAAGAATGCACTGTGCATGCAGAGAGTTGCAATTCCATTGAACTGGGAATAGTTTAACCAAAATATGCCACAAGACCTAGAATTGCCTTATGTGTATCCCACAAAAAAAGGTTCACTGTTATAAGCTACATTTTTGATGAATTTAAGCAAAATTCCTGGGATTAAATACCCAAGGAAAATTTCCAGAAAAACTATTTTTTAGATGAATGCCAGCAAAGCCACAACACAACACTAAACAATACATTAATTGCACTATAATGGTGACAAACGGTGCCCACAAACTGTGACGGCCTACAGAACACTGTCCCAACAGCAGAGCTTTCTTTTCAGCACCATTGAGTGGATCCTTACCACCTCTAAACCTGGCTATCAGCGGAGCCTTGTCTGGCAGAGAAAGAGTTCATTCATCCTCATTTACTGCATTTAAAAAAAACATAGCTGATTTGGCTGACTTGCTTAAACAAATGTGTTTTTTACCAACAATTAATTAGACAAGCAGCCCTGAATGACGGGTCGCCACTGCATAGGACCCACTAATAATTTTATTATTTTATCAAAATAGTTTAAGCTGCTTCTTTGGAATAATCACCAATCAAGTCAGTCTATGAAAAGGCCCTTTTTGTTACAAAATTTAACCAGAACCATGCATAATGCACATTCACTAATAATGACTAACTTCTTGTTGCATGCATTATAGAAAATGGACACAGGTCTCATGAAACAATCTCTCAAGCGCAAGCCCACGTGCTAGTGAGTAAGTAACCAGCTAATCTTTATACTTCAAGTTTAGCCAACTTGGATCTATTTGCTAGCTAACAAGGCAGAACAGTTGAATTTGTCATGAACACACCCTTCTGTCCATCTCCAACTGTTTGAACAGCATGCTAGCCTGTCCTCTTTGTCCAGATGTTGAAATCAAGTGGCCTACCTTATTTTTCAGAATGAGAACGAGTTGCCAATTCCTTATACAAATGCATATTTCTATGCTTATTGCACATTTATAAAACACAGACTAGACAGCTAGTATAACAGTCTTTGGCTAAAACGCTGCTAGCAGTACGTGGTACTGCAATGACGCACACCACAAACTGAGCATTCATTTTCCAGACCCAATGATCACTGATACTCCAGTTTTAGTAGTTAAGGGTTAACTTCTCCTCTGTTACAGTAATGTCTCAATGTGTTTCGGTGTCCATATGACCAGTTATGTTGAAACAAACTTCAAATGCAAATAGTGAGTTGAAACCGCTTGTCAGAGAGGAAGAAGTGATCTCTCATCTTTGTTGTTGTGAGTGGCAGAAGGAGGGGATTGGTGTGTGTGGAAGGAAAGAGGAAGAGGCGAAGCAAGAGGTTTCACTCTCACCAAAATCTGTCAAAAATTATCCAAATGCATTTCTACGGGCATATTTTGTACCTAAGCTTGTCGCCTGTCTTCCCGCCTTTGGGACAATGACTCCCATTGCTAGGGCAAAGACATGAGCATATCATGAGCATATCAAAAACATGAATTTGAATTCATCAAATTAATTCAATATATCGCCCAGCCCTAGAAAGAGGTATGAGCAATGAGCAATGTGGTTCAGAAAGATCAAAGCTACTATAGCTGGCAATGACAGCTAGCTGGTTTAGAAAGTACGGTAGGGGATTATACTTTCATGACTTCAATTACGGTATACTTGCCTGACCGAAATTGAGGTTGATGCATTTTGCATGTTTCTATGTCAATATCATGTAATAAGCCCATGATAAAAATGCTCTGGATAAAAGCATCGACTAAATGACCAAAATATAAATGTAAAATGAATATTGCATG
Organism: Salvelinus alpinus; assembly: GCF_045679555.1. Taxonomy (NCBI): domain Eukaryota; kingdom Metazoa; phylum Chordata; class Actinopteri; order Salmoniformes; family Salmonidae; genus Salvelinus; species Salvelinus alpinus. Next base: position 20,654,261 of record NC_092097.1, read on the forward strand.
CTGGGTGTTATTCTAATGAGCTCATCCCTCAAACAAGACAAACTCTTTGACCAAACAAAATATGGTCAGTTAATTTCTATATTAATTAATCTAGTGCACATAAAGTTCCGCCGAGTTAAGTAAATTCTACAACAGACAATTACATTCCGCCATAAAACATGAATAGTTTGTGTAACGTTGCAAAATTTAAGGGAAGCCGAAATCACTTTTATCAGTGTTAGCAGTTGATGTTATTCTGTAATAACACAGATCTCAAAGCAAATCAGGGGGAGGAAAATATATTTATTCAAAGAGAACAAATCATAGTTGTTATGCTGGAAAGTAGATGGTTGAGGTTTACTCTTCCCTGTCCTCAGTGTTTTGTCCACTGAACAAAGAGACAGGATGTAGTTTATACCCAAGCCTAGCCCGTGGTTGACCATTTAGAAGTCCTTGCAGTAAAATTGGACCAATGACCAAATACCAAGTATCCCGTTTCAGGCTCAATGTATAGACAGTTTGGAGCAATGAGAACTTGCCACATGTAGCTATGAGTCCCGGACTGAAATTCCTACACAAATCCGAAACAGATGTTGAACTGAAAAACACTAGTTGCATTGCTCTCTAGCCCTCTTGACCTCAAGTCTTCTGCATTGTGTTTTTATCTTAGAATATTCTTACATCAGTGTACCTCGCACTTAAACACTGTCAGAGCCTAAGCATGTTGATGTATTGTATATATATGTTTATTCCACTGTACTGGCAAAATATTTTTATTTTTATACAGTGCATTCGAAAAGTATTCAGAACCGTTGACTTTTTCCACATTTTGTTATGTTACAGCCTTATTCTATAATTGACAAAATAACTTCAAATCCTCATCAATCTACACCTTATCCCATAAGGACAAAGCAAAAACAGGTCTTTACAAATTCATGCAAATGTATTACATATAAAAAAGAGAAATACCTTATCTACATAAGGATTCAGAACCTTTGCTATAAGACTCGAAATTAAGCTCAAGTGCATCCTGTTTCCATTGATCATCCTTGAGATGTTTCTACAACTTGATTGGAGTCCACATGTGGTAAATTCAATTAATTGGACATGATTTGGAAAGGCACACACCTGTCTATATAAGGTCCCACAGTTGACAGCGCATGTCAGAGCAAAAACCAAGCCATGAGGTCAAAGGAATTCTCCGTAGAGCTCAAAAACAGGATTGTGTCGAGGCACAGATCTGGGGTAGGGTATCAAAAAAGGTCTACAGCATTGAAGTTCCCCAAGAACCAAGTGGCCACCATCATTCTTAAATGGAAGAAGTTTAGAACCACCAAGACTCTTCCTAGAACTGCCTGCCCGACCAAACTGAGCAATCGGGGGAGAAGGGCCTTTGTCAGGGAGGTGACCAAGAATCTAATGGTCACTCTGAGAGAGCTCCAGAGTTCCTCTGTGGAGATGGCAGAACCTTCCAGAAGGACAACCATCTCTGCAGCACACCACCAATCAGGCATTTATGGTAGAGTGGCCAGACGGAAGCCACTCCTCAGTAAAAAGGCACATGACAGCTCGCTTGGAGTTTGCCAAAAGGAGCCTAAAGAGTCACAGACCATGAGACACAAGATTCTCTGATCTGAAGAAACAGAGATTGAACTATTTGGCCTGAATGCCAAGAGTCACGTCTGGAGGAAATCTGGCTCCATCCCTACGGTGAAGCATGATGGTGGCAGCATCATGCTGTGCGGATGTTTTTCAGCGACAGGGACTGGGAGACTAGTCAGGATCGAGGGAAAGATGAACAGAACAAAGTACAGAGAGATCCTTGATGAAAACTTGCTCCAAAGTGCTCAGGACCTCAGACTGAGGCGAAGGTTCACCTTCCAACAGGACAACGACCCTAAGCACACAGCCAAGACAACGCAGGAGTGGCTTCGGGACAAGTCTCTGAATGTCCTTCAGTGGTCCAGCCAGAGCCCGGACTTGAACCCGATCAAACATCTCTGGAGAGACCTGAAAATAGCTGTGCAGCAACACTCCCCATCCAACCTGACAGAGCTTGAGAGGGTCTGCAGAGAAGAATGGGAGAAACTCCCCAAATACAGGTGTGCCAAGCTTGTAACCTCATACCCAAGAATACCCTCATACCCTTGCTTCCATTCATCCACAAGAGCATTAGTGAGGTCGGGTACTGGCTTTGCAGTCAACGTTCCAATTCATCCCAAAGGTGTTCGATGGGGTTGAGGTCAGGGCTCAGTCAACGTCTTCCACAACGATCTCGACAAACGATTTCTGTATGGACCTCGGTTTGTGCACAGCGGCATTGTCATGCTGAAACAGGATTTTTAAAAACCTTTATTTAACTAGGCAAGTTAAATATTTAACTAGGCAGTTAAGAACAAATTCTTATTTACAATGACGGCCTAGGAACAGTGGGTTAACTGCCTTGTTCAGGGGCAGAACGACAGATTTTTACCTTGTCAGCTCTGGGATTCGATCTAGCAACCTTTCGGTTACTGGCCCAACGCTCTAACCACTAGACTACCTGCCGCCCCAAACGGCCATCCCCAAACTGTTGGAAGCACAGAATTGTCTGGAATGTCATTATATGCTGTAGCGTTAAGATTTCCCTTCACTGGAACTAAGGGGCTTAGCACAGACCATGAAAACAGCCCCAGGTCATTAGTCCTCCTCCACCAAACTTTACAGTTGGCACTATGCATTCGTACAGTTAGCTTTCTCCTGGAATCCGCCAAACCCAGATTTGTCCGTCGGACTGCCAGATGGTGAACCATGATTCAGAATGCGTTTCCACTGCTCCAGACTCCAATGGCTGCGAGCTCTACACCAATCCAGCCGACGCTTGGCATTGTGCATGGTGATCTTAGACTTGTGTGCGGCTGCTTGGACATGGAACCCCATTTCATGAAGCTCCCGACGAACAGTTATTGTGCTGACATTGCTTCCAGAGGCAGTTTGAAAGTCAGTAGTGAGTGTAGCAACCGAGGACAGACGATTTTTATGCGCTACGCGCTTAAGCACTCGGCGGTCCCATTCTGTGAGCTTGTGTTGCCTAACACTTCGCGTCTGAGCCGTCGTTGCTCCTAGACGTTTCCACTTCACAATAACAGCACTTACAGTTGACTGGGGCAGCTCTAGCAGGGCGGAATTTTGACAATCTGACTTTTTGGAAAGGTGGCATCCTATGACAGTGCCACGTTGAAAGTTACTGAGCTCTTCAGTAAGGCTATTGTACTGACAATATTTGTCTATGGAGATTACATGGCTGGGTGCTCAATTTTATAGACTTGTCAGCAACGGGTGTGGCTGAAATAGCTGAATCCACTAATTTGAAGGGCTGTCAACATACTTTTGTATATATAATGTATCTTAAAACAAGCAACAATTCTTTCATATCAAAACAGTAGGGCTTGAGACTTGCATAGGAGGCGACAGGAGCAGATAGGAGCCCAGTAATAGAGGGAAGTTGAAGGAGAGCACATGCAGGTAGAGCTGATGACAAGGTTCAGAGAGGAACAAGCTTTTCTGTTTGATTAGATCGTTTGCGTTTATCAGGAAATTTCAAGAGGCCCAGCGACATATCCGGGAGGTCACAGGATCGAGCAGGTTTTATGGATATAAAGATATAACCATAACCTCATTCCTAAGAGCTAGTTGACATGCAGCATTCACCGTTGTTAAGTTTATTGAGAGAAACGCTGTACTCACTGGTTTCCCATTGCTGCGCAGTGGACAGAAGAAACACACACATACAGAGAAGTGCTGTCATGTATGAGGAGGTTTGACAAAATGGGACTATCTGAAACCTGTGACCTCACAGGCTTGCAGCAAAAGAGATAAGGAGTGCCATTTTAGATGTACTCAAACTACACACACACACACACACACACACACACACACACACACACACACACACACACACACACACACACACACACACACACACACACACACACACACACACACACACACACACACACACACACACACACACACACACACACACACAAAGTAGATGGGCCCATTGGCTCATCACCCATTGGCTCATCTTCAGTGCACTCATAAGCGCTCTTGCTTAATTAGCCTTCAGTAACATGCAATGCAAACTAATTTATATGAACCTCATCACTGAGTACAATCTGTCTTTAAAGATTTCCCAGCTTATTGCTCTTTATTGTATAAAGTCATCACTCACTTACTGATACAGATCCTTTCCTGATTACACACTTTCCATAAATGATGTGTGTTTAGTTGTCATATCAATGTGTGTGTGTGTGTGTGTGTGTGTGTGTGTGTGTGTGTGTGTGTGTGTGTGTGTGTGTGTGTGTGTGTGTGTGTGTGTGTGTGTGTGTGTGTGTGTGTGTGTGTGTGTGTGTGTGTGTGTGTGTGTGTGTGTGTGAATCCGAGGACCAGTCAGAGCAGAGGTCACAGAGAATAGGGACAGAGGTGCGCAGAGGAACAATGGCAATTGAGGTTACACAAAGTAACAAAAATAAAACAAATCTGGTTAAAAACATGGTAAATTATAAAAATCCTTCAATTTATTTATGGCAATAAACATGCTATACGTTTTCACAATCGCTCTAGCCTAACATAGCAACTCCAGACAAGTCTTGAGAAAATCCATGGTGTATCCCCAGTCGCTTTTATCCACTTTAGTGAAAACACCTTCATATGTTTGGTCTATTGATATAACTTTACATCCAGTGGGGGCTCCTCAGAGGAGGAAGGGGAGGACCATCCTCCTCAGTGAATTTCATAAAAATAAAAATAGGTTATCCTGTTTAGATAAAACTATACTTAATATATTAATGTCACCAAATAATGGATTAAAACACACTGTTTTGCAATGAAGGTCTACAGTAGCCTCAACAGCACACTCTGGGGTCGCACCATGGTGTATCCAGAGGAGGACAGAAACTAGCTGCCCTACGGCTAAACAATGGTGCTACCCCAGAGTGTGCTGTAGAGGCTACAAAATCTATGAGGCTAATGGTTCTCTCCCCCTTCCATAGACTGACAAAGTATTTATGACGACTTCCGGAGGATGTCCTCCAATCTTTCAGAGCTCTTGCGGCATGAACTGGCATATTGTCCACCCAATCAAATGATCAGAGAATGACTGAAAGAATAACCTACAGCTAGCTAGCACTGCATAAAATGTGGAGAGTAGTTGACTCAAAGAGAGAAAAAGACAATAGTTGAGCAGTTTTTAACAAATTATTTATTCAAAAATGAACGACAAGCAAGAGAGAGATAGAGAGCTAATTATATTTAGGTTTATTTTTTTTCACTTTCACTTTCTTAGCTAGCGAATGCAGCTAGCTAGTTTATCCTACTCAAACACCTGGCTCAAACAGAGACGGATTGTTAGCTAGCTGGAACTCTTCCAAGTCAAGGTAAGATTTAGTTGTATTAATTTATTGCCACCAGGGAATTCCAGTGTAACTACTAAACTGCTTGCTGTACACTGTACTGCATAATTGTAGCATGTTTAGTAACGCATTTAGATCTAGTAGCTATGTTGACTATGATATTAGCTAATATGGTGACAACGGTGTAGGCTGTGTGTACCGGTTAGAAGTTATGGTATGAAGGTTTTGCTTAGAATGTTTTTTTAGCCTGGTCACAGACAGCTGTTATTTTTTAATTTAAATTATATTTAACTAGGCAAGTCGGTTAAGAACAAATTCGTATTTACAATGACGGCCTACCCCGGCCAAACCCTAACCCAGACAACACTGGGCCTAGTTGTGCGCCGCCCTATGGGACTCCCAATCACATCCGGTTGCACTGAAGTCCACAAGCGAAGGGAAAAGGTGAGAGGAGGAGAGCGCGTAGATGTGAGAAGGAATTATACAACGAGCATTATTCATTGATATGCTGCAACATCTACTCTGCCTCTTTCCATTCGTTTTGGCAGAGGCTGAGGCTTACGTACAGGAGAGCAAGTGACAACATCTGACTTTTTTCTCCGTTTTTTTTCTCTTTTGTCTCTTCATTCCAACCGATTCTGTTGAAAAACTTTTCTTAAATGGAAGCAAACGAAACGGGGATAAGCATACCTTAATTTGTCCAAAATAAACTCTCATTTGCAACTGTTTGGACTAATTACACCCTAAATCAGATAGATGAAGGCAAGAGAGTGCAAGGCGGTATTGAATGTGTCACTGGCTTTCACCTTGATTAATAAAATGCTTATTTTATTTTAGGCTAGGTTGTAGCAACCTCATGATGGGTATAGGTAAAATGTTAGTATCATGTAGTAGCCTAAGCCTATCAATTTCACATTGAGCTGGGTGAATGGAATATGAATGACAGTCATCCAATATCCTGTAATAGAAATAAGATCATGTTCCCCCCCAAAAAAACTGTTTACACCCTATGACAAAAAGGCAAGAGCATGTAGGCTAGCCTAACTGATACATCCACATTGAGAGCTGCAACATCACAGTGTCTCTGTGTTACAGTAACATCTCACTGTCCACTCACAAATATCACATTCTCCTTGTCATGATAACATCTTGATCTGAACCACAAGCTCATCAGGGACACCGGTGTCTATGACACTAAGCAAATCCCTTTCAAAATGAGCTTTTTAATTGATAAGCCGCATTCTCCTTCCGAGCTGGCTCATGGAACGTGAGCGAGGATTTATGTGTGTGTGTGTGTGTGTGTGTGTGTGTGTGTGTGTGTGTGTGTGTGTGTGTGTGTGTGTGTGTGTGTGTGTGTGTATAATAGACTGTATAAAAAATTATGAGCGCTTGAAGGAGAGAGAGAGAACGCAAGCAGAAGACAAAAATACCTCAAGCATTCTAGTTAAGTAAGACACTAAAATGGGAAAATTGTTACAATAAGTTATAATACATTTATGAGGACCTACACTCTAAAATGTCAATGATAACTTTGATGGAAAATTAAACACTACTATCAGTTTATACTCTTTCTATTGGTTTGCACACACTCCATCAGTGGCCTCTGATCTCTAGTGAAAAATATGCTTAGTACCATAAACCAATATGCCCGCAACTCTTTAGTATCTGGGCTATGTAAATACTAATGTTAAACACTGGCATGCATATTAATATGAATGAACGTTCCATATGATGGGGCACTGTCTGTCTCGTAGCTTGTTTCAGTCTGAGAGGTCAACCAGCTGCGAAACAATTACTTTCAATACATTATTAATTTAAACTATTACGAAACTATAGTTATAAAGGGAATAAACTATTTAGGCTATGGTTTAACATTTCAACTAGGTTTTTTATTGTCAATCAGGCAGACCAGAAACGTAAACTATTCTCGCATTCAGGCCATTTTTCCATATAGCGACTACATCTGAATTATACATTTGAATTATGCCAGACATTATAATAATGTCCACACAATGTTCTAATCAACATAACAGAGATTCTTACCTGTGAATTGTACGATTTCAAAGGTTGTTCCTTTCTTACTGTTTCACCAATGTTGGACTCGCGTCGCTCGCGGAAAAACTGGATTCGAAACCTCCAACAGCACTCTCATGACGTCAGGGCAATGGGCGGAGGGAGTGGCAAACACAAGGGGCCAGATCATTCTCGTCCAACATCAATGAACAACCTGTTTGTGGCACAAAGGTAAGCATGCTGCTTCATTATCGTTTTGTTTTTTTAACATTCTGCTTAAGGTAGGTGTCTTCTCTATCCAAGGCCTACGGACAGGGTAAATTGTCCCAGTTGATTAGCTTAATCGTTTGGTCAAAGTGTTAATAGGCTATCGAGATAAACAATAAAAACATCCAAGAAAGTAAAGCCCACTAAAAGCATCCAACAAATAATTGTGTTACTGTGTTGCAATGATGACAAGTCATACACAAGTAGGCTACTTCATTCACTCTGGAATTTTATTCAATATGCTCTCCCATTATTGCCACTATAGATTTACACTGTAAGAGGAATAGGCAACATAAATTAGAATGAAATCAAACAAACTCCTTGCACTACCAACTTTGTTAGTATCATCTGCCCTCTAGTGGAGTTACCTTAGCCATCAATTACTCAATATTTTCCATCCCTCTGTCAAAACCCCATTCATTCATGCATCCGTCAATTACATTATAGGGACTAAATGTAGGCTATTGAATACAAGTTGGGATGATTATAAACAACACTGTTTGAAATGAAAAAAAATCTGGAAATCGATGTAATCCGTGATGTGTGAAAGGCAGACAGACAGACAATAAAAAAATCTTTATGTAATGTCCGGGGAACACCATACAACAACTGCAACAACATTTATAACAAACAGCTCATGCTCTTTTTCTACCCTAGATGGGGCTATGGGATAAATGGGGGCGTTTGTTTACGGGTTCGTACACCCCTCTAACCAACGTCAACTTTCATGTGCCAGTTGCCTAGTGACGAAAAAGCCAGTGATGATTTCCTGTGTTTTGAAAGTCGTCTTGTAGGTATATTACCCTGCGCTAAATAAATTAGAGATGTGAATTTATAGTGTGCAGAAAATGGGAGATATTCACAGCCGTGTCTTCAATTAGTTAACTAGATTCTACCCTTTGAATTTGGGGTAACAGTTAACGTTAGACTGTACGATTTGAAGTCATGAATAATTACATGTTTATCAGAGTTGTTGGAAAGGGGAGTTATGGAGAGGTGAATCTGGTGAAACACAAAACCGACCGTAAGCAGGTAAGAATACAACAATCCACTTCAAAACATGGTTTGAAAAACGTTAAAATTGTTTTGTTTGACTCGGACACATGTATTTCCTTCACTGAATCCTCGATATCACAACAAGTTAGCAACTAGCTAGCTAGTTAAACTTAAGGTTAGCTTGGCAGCTAACGTTAACTAACCAACGTTCATATATATTACTGCCTATGGGATCTACAAATAAGGTCGATACGTTTGCCATTTAGAAATAAAGAACTGTGGCAAATGTTGCGAACATTCTGTCTAGACGCATTTGTGACAACTGTCTAGACAGAATGTTGGCCACATGCGTCTAGACAGAATGTTTGCAGAGTGAAATATGTTGATCGAACTCGTTTCTCCTGTTTTCCTTAGTATGTCATAAAGAAGTTGAACTTGACCACGTCCTCGAAACGTGAGCGGCGAGCCGCGGAACAAGAGGCTCAGCTTCTCTCGCAACTACGACACCCAAACATCGTGACATACAGGGAGTCGTGGGAAGGAGAAGACTGCCAGCTCTACATCGCCATGGGCTTCTGCGAGGGAGGCGACCTCTACCATAGACTCAAGCAACAGAAGGGGGAACTCCTACCTGAAAGGCAGGTGGTGGAGTGGTTCGTCCAGATAGCTATGGCCCTCCAGGTACATTGAAGTGCATCAAATCATAGCTGAGATTGTATAACAATTGTTTGATATGCTGCAACATCTACTCTGCCTCTTTCCATTAGTTTTGGCAGAGGCTGAGGCTTACGTACAGGAGAGTTAGTGACAATATCTGACTTTTTTCTCTGTTGAATTGTAGTATCTACATGAGAAGTGTATCTTGCACCGGGACCTGAAGACCCAGAATATCTTTCTGACCAAGACTAACATCATCAAAGTGGGGGACCTTGGCATTGCCCGTGTTCTGGAGAATCAGAATGACATGGCCAGCACCCTCATAGGAACACCATACTATATGAGCCCGGAGCTGTTCTCCAACAAACCCTACAACCACAAGGTACGGTGTACTTAGTAGATCAATACTTGAGATCATCACTGTTTAGAGAAGCAGTTCTATTGAGCCAGACACAATCTGAGTAGATTGCTGTTGTGTGCACTAGACCTTTTAATTTGCCAACTTCAACCCTCCTTTTCTCCCCAGTCTGACGTGTGGGCACTGGGCTGCTGTGTGTATGAGATGTCCACCCTGAAACATGCCTTCAATGCCAAGGACATGAACTCACTGGTGTACCGCATTGTAGAGGGAAAGGTCAGTCCCTTACTTCTTTTCCCAAATCAGTGTTCCCTCTAAGTTGTGCGCTCCCCGGGACTGCTACGCTGAAGAAATATCATCCTGCGCAGAGAAGCACAAGATTGAACTTTCTAGTTTTCCCCTTTGGTTAACACTATAAAACGCTTCCCTCTACTGTGGGAATTGTGATCTAATCATCGCAATATTAGCCACTTTCAATGCAACATACCGAAACAAAATGATCTATGCAAGACTTAGTATGCAAAATACTTTCTTGTTGGCAGAACGCATTGGAGTAGGATTCTATTGCATTGACAGGCAGGACTCAGGCCCATACTCTACACAGACCAGTGCAGCATAACCAGTCAGAGCTGCAGTAGACCTATATGCAAATAGATCTGTGCCATTCCCTTTGAACTGGATTGTGTTTACAGCATGAGTGGTCGTGAGTAGTTGCACATGTTTTGAGATTAAAGTGAGAGCTGCATGTAGCCACGTGTGCACATTTGTTCATATGCTTTGCTATTAAGTGAGTTATTATCCCAGATATAGCTCATTTCTAGTCCTCAATGGGGGAGTGATTGCTTTCTACAAGAGCACAAAATGTGTGCATTTCTAGCCATCTTTGAAAAGCGAGTCAGGTAAATAGCTTTTTTTTTTTATTAAAGGGGTAGTGTTGTATTTTGAGACAGTCTTGAATAAGCTAAGTAGCCAATAGGCAGAGGGTAGCATAATTTGTCTGATTCTCTGTAATAAAGGTATGGGAATAATAATGTTTTGTTTTTTTGTTGTAAAGTGGTTTCTTGCATCAAACAACACATTTTCAGTCGCCTCCTTGTCTGAAGGACAAGTGGATAAACCGGTTAATGTCTTGTTCAATGTAGGCCTACATTCCACACCACACATTGGCTGCTACTGTAGGCTGAATGATAGAACAGCTATGTTAAAATGTTATGTAATGCATTCTCTCCATTGTTTTTTTTATGGTGGGCCACTCTGATAGGCCTACATTATGATCAATTAGCCACAGTATACTACGTGGCCACTGTTATAACTGTAACTTAAAGCTGATACAGACTCAGTGTTCACAGTAAAAGCGCAACAGAAGTTGCACACAATTTTCAAAATGTTAAAAGTTTGCGCACAGCAGACCTGAAATTTGCTCAGTGCTGAAAAAAATTAGAGGGAACATTGGTCATGATGAGATTATTTGTTTGCTACTAGATTCATTGATCTATTTTCCTGTCATCCAGTTGCCTCAGATGCCGAGTAAGTACGACCCTCAGCTGGGAGAGCTGATAAAGAGCATGCTGTGTAAGAGACCAGAGGACAGACCTGATGTCAAACATATCCTACGTCAGCCCTACATCAAACGACAAATCGCAATGTTTTTAGAGGCCACCAAAGAGTAGGTGGCTTCATCTGTTGTAGTACCTGGCTTACGCTTTCTTTCTCTCTCGCTTCTTTGTATGTTGAACAAATATTTAGTCAATTAAGTGTGTAGGATTTATGTCATCTTGGATATCTTGTTTGTTCAAATCACTCTAGGAAAACTGCCAAGTCCAGAAAGAAAGCTGTTGGTGGTAGTAGCAGACCCAGTGCAGCGTCTATGGTTTCGTCTAAGCCCAGGCCTGAGCCCCCCCCTCAATGTCCCCATCCAGACCTAAACACCAAAGGGAAAAGGGTGAGAGTGAACAGCTAACAGAACAGCACTAAAATACTCTGGGAAAACATATATATATATGTGTGTGTGTATGTATGTGTATGTAATAAATCAAAATCTATTTGAGATTCTTCAAAGTAGCCACCCTTTGCCTTGATGACAGCTTTGCACACTCTTGGCATTCTCTTAACCAGCTTCACCTGGAATGCTTTTCCAACTCCTGAAGGAGTTTCCACATATGCTGAGCACTTGTTGGCTGTTTTTCTTTCACTCTGCTGTGAAACTCATCCCAAACAATCTCAATTGGTTTGAGGTTGGGTGATGGTGGAGGCCAGGTCATCTGATGCAGCACTCCATCACTCTGTCAAACATATATACATATACACATATATACTACATTTCAAAAGTTTGGGGTCACATAGAAATGTCCTTGTTTTTTTTTAAATGTCAATTAAAATAAGTTCAAATTGATCAGAAATACAGAGGCGACTCCGGGAAGCTGGCCTTCTGGGCAGAGTTCCTCTGTCCAGTGTCTGTGTTCTTTTGCCCATCTTGATCTTTTCTTTATTGGCCAGTCTGAGATATGGGGTTTTCTTTGCAACTCTGCCTAGAAGGCCATCATCTCGGAGTCACCTCTTCACTGTTGACGTTGAGACTGTTGTTTTTAGTTTTTACTCTAATGTACTTGTCCTCTTGCTCAGTTGCGCACCGGGGCCTCCCACTCCTCTCTATTCTGGTTAGAGACAGTTTGCACTGTTCTGTGAAGGGAGTAGAACACAGCGTTGTACGAGATCTTCAGTTTCTTGGCAATTTCTCGCATGGAATAACCTTCATTTCTCAGAACAAGAATAGACTGACGAGTTTCAGAAGAAAGTTCTTTGTTTCTGGCCATTTTGAGCCTGTAATCGAACCCACAAATGCTGATGCTCCAGATACTCAACTAGTCTAAAGAAGGCATTTTATTGCTTCTTTAATCAGAACAACAGTTTCAGCTGTGCTAAAGTAATTGCAAAGGGTTTTCTAATGATCAATTAGCCTTTTTAAAATGATAAACTTGGATTAGCTAAAACAACATGCCATTGGAACACAGGAGTGGTGGTTGCTGATAATGGGCCTATGTAGATATGCCATTAAAAATCAGCCGTTTCCAGCTACATTTACAACATTAACAATGTCTACACTGTATTTCTGATCAATTTTATGTTATTTTAATTGGCAAAAAATTACATTTCTAAGTGACCCCAAACTTTTGTGTGTGTGTATATATATATATATACACACACACACACACACACACAGTTTGGCATATCAAGAAGCTGATTAGACAGTTATCATTACACAGGAGCCCCTTGTGCCGTGGACAAAAATCCACTCTAAAATGTGCAGTTTTGTCAAACAACACAATGCCACAGATGTCTCAAAGTTTTGAGGGAGCGTGCAATTGTCATGCTGACTGCAGGAATGTCCACCAGAGTTGTTGCCAGATAATTGAATGTTAATTTCTCTACCATAAGCCGCCTCCAATGTTGTTTTAGAGAATTTGGTAGTATGTCCAACCGGCCTCACAACCGCAGACCACGCCAGCCCAGGACCTCCACATCCAGCTTCTTCACATGCAGGATTGACTGAGACTAGCAACACAGACAGCTGATGAAACTGAGGAGTATTTCTGTCTGTAATAAAGCCATTTTGTGGGGAAATACTCTTTCTGATTGGCTGGGCCTGGCTCCCCAGTGGGTGGGCCTATGCCCTTGAAGGCCCACCCATGGATGCACCCCTGCCCAGTCATGTGAAATCCATAGATTAGGGCCTAATTTATTTATTTCAATTGACTGATTTCCTTATATGAACTCATTAAAATTGTTGTATGTTGTGTTTATATTTTTGTTCGAGAGAGAGACGGTGAGAGAGAAAGGCCGTAAAGTAAAAATTATGCTCAAGTGTCTTAATTGTTTTCATTGTGGTGTGTTTGTTCTATTTCTGTTCTCATTCATAGGAGGAGATGAACTCACAAAGCCGTAATGGATACAATGGAATCATAAAGGACGCCCCACCCAAGACATATCTAACACCCAAATGCCCTGCATCAGACATTCTCAACACCACTGGTGCATCCTTAGCAACCATCAGTAACATTGACATTGATATCCAGCCACAGGAAGAGGAGAGAAGGGCCCAGAGAGGGGATCCTCCCCAGTTCGTGCCTAACGCCAGCTCAGATAATGACACTCTGTGTCAGAGACCCATAGAGGAGCTGAGAGGAGGGATACAGGATCCCTCCCACCCTCAGCCTCCCCCTCGCAAGCTGCTATCAGGTGTCAGTAGCAGGGTAGAGGAGAGGAGGACCGCCAATGGACCTCTAATGCAGTGTGCTTTGAATCACAGAGACGGAGTCAGAACCTCTGTAGAGAGAACTGTGAACATGGACGATAAGGATGACACAATGGAGCTACTCAAAGATGTGGTCATTGAGAGCCCTGTGCCTGAACAGACCGTAAGTCTGAATGTTTCCACCACCTTGCCTGAATCAAGGTCTGCAGGGGAATTCAAAGTGGAATCCACTGGACAGACTTTTGAAGTAAATATCAATAACAAAGATGACACCATGAATCTTCTGAAGGAGGATCCCACACAAAAACATCCTGCAGATGTCAGAGTAAGTGCCTGGTTTGTGGATAGGGAATGATAGTCATGTGCTGCACATACATTAGTAAATTCTGTGAATGAGAGTTGTAGTAGTTGTAAGCCTCTGTGTTATTGTCTTGTCTTTAAAGGAGAGCTTGGAATCCACAGAAAAGCTCCTAGAGCCCCTTCCTCCTGTTATAACACTGGTAAGAACCAGTTTGTTCTCATATTGTGGGAATTAGTTTATTCTGTAGGCTACCACACTCCATATAGCACATCCTTTAGAGGTCATTGATGCTAGTTATGTTTTATCTGTGTATGTAGGAACCCTGTCACATGGAGCCCCTCTCTCCAGTCCCAGACCAGGACACACTCCCTCTGTGTACGCCCTCCTCAGAGCCATTTGTCTCCCGGCAACGCAGGCAAAAGGACAGCAGGTGGATACAGAGTGATCCGGACAAGGTGAGGACAGTGACTGGGGGACTTTATCATGGCTTTGAGCTGTCAAAGTGCTTTGGAACCTAAAGGCTCTTCAACCCTTGCTTGTTCTTTCCCAGTGTAAAGTGGCAGGTCCTAGACCTCTACCGCCTCCTCCTGTTGATGCAATGGTAGTGGAAGAGAAGAGGAGCAGGGCAAACACAGAGAAGAAGAGGGCTGCCACAACAAACTCTTCAACAACCATCAGCTCCTCCAAGGACAGCAACATTCCACTGACACAAGTGAGGTCAATGCACTAAACAGCTACTGCTCAAACATAGGGTTGAGGTCTTGAATATACACTGAGTGCACAGAATATTAAGGACACCTCTTTCCATCACATAAACTGACCAGGTGAATCCAGGTGAAAGCTATCATCCCTTATTGATGTCACCTGTTAAATCCACTTCAATCAGCGTAGGTGAAGGGGAGGAGACAGGTTAAATAATTATTTTTTTAAAGCCTTGAGACCGTTGAGGCATGGATTGTGCATGTGTGCCATAGAGGGTGAATGGGCAAGACAAAATATGTAAGTGCCTTTGAATGGGGTGTGGTAGTAGGTTCCAGGCGCACCGGTTTGTGTCAAGAACTGCAAAAACAAAACCGTTTTCACCGTGTATCAAGAATGGTCCACCACCCAAAAGACATCCAGCCAACTTGACACAACTGTGGGAGGCATTGGAGTCATGGGCCAGCATCCCTATGGAACGCTTTTAACACCTTGTAGAGTCTATGCTCCTGACTAATTGAGGGTAAAAGGGAGGGGTGCAACTCAATATTATGAAGGTGTTCCTAATGTTTGGTATACTCAGTGTATACTGCTAATTTTATATTGTCAATTATGTTTCCTTTTTGTTGAAATAAAGTTGGTCCAACTTTACAGTAAGTTTAATGCCCATGTATTTAGATGGTAATTGCATAGGCAGGTGAAGTTTAATATCTCTACTGCTTCCAGGAGCGTCCTCTGTCCGCCAGGGAGAGGAGAAGACTGAGGCAGTCCCAGGAGAACCCAAGCCAACCAGGTTAACTCCTCTGCCCTGTGTTGTCAATATATCATATGACCAGACAGAATTGGCAAGGGCCATTTTGTCATATTAAACAATAAAGTGGTAGCTATGCTTTGTATTGCTCACTGTAGTATTCTTTCCTGCGGTTGTCCTTACAGTAAGAAGGGCGTCGAATGATGTTGCCTCGTTACATAATAAGCAGCCAGAGTTCCAGAACCCCACTGTCACTCGCTCTGTATCTGACATGGGCAAGGAAACAAACAAGGTAACTATAGGTTGATCTCCATTGTTTTACTGTTAGAGTAAGATAAATCGGTTTATATATGGCTTCAGTCTATGACAGTGGTGTATTCTCTAGCAAGACAGGTTGCTGGGGCGACCGTCTGACGACGATGAATACAGCTCCTCCACCAGCTCAACCGATCACTCAGAGAGGGACTGCAAAGAGGGGTAAAAACAACTTGTTCTGGCTCTTTGGTAGCAGTGCCACCCCCCACCCATAGAAGCACAAAGCCCTTTAAGTGTTGCTGGTAATATGCACATTTAAATCTGACACGTTTTTTTTGGTTTTTAATTATAATTTTTTTGCAGAAAGAGTGAATCCGGTGATATGCAGGACCTGGTTCAGATGATGGCCCATACATTGCGAATGGATGGCAGAGATGCTGTTAGTGAGCTGGATGGTGGTAGTAGATCTGGCTCTACTCCACTGGCTGAGTTTAAGTTGAACAGGAAGTACAGGGACACCCTGGTGCTGCATGGGAAAGCTAGAGAGGAGCAGGAGTTCCACTTCGGTGAATTACCCAACGGTCAGTCTCAGCCAAAACAGTCTCCCTGAGCATCCTTAGCAGATTCAATGCAATATTGCCCGGTTTATCACTGAGAAATCAATTTATTTCTACATAAGAAATAAGTGGATTCAAATTTTTTATATTCAACCCACCTCTTACAAGGCACCACATCTGGACCGGCGAAGGTCCGCAGAGCCATTGAGCACCTGAGAACAGATGTGGTGAAGGGACTGGGGGTGAAGCTGTTGAACAGAGTCCTGGACATAATGGAGGACGATGACGAGGACAAACGAGAGGTTAGGATTCAAAATGACATCCATGATACAGAGTGCTTCCAGCTAGACATGGCTGTAATCTCAGTTTTATTATTTCTCCACACAGCGGTGTCTTCGGGAGCAGATGGGAGAGGACAAGTACCAGTCATATGCTCTGATGGTGCGGCAGCTAAAGTTCTTTGAGGATGTTTCGTTCAAGGGTTAAGTTCAGCTAATGAACAATGCAATACATTTGTATAGACAATCGCATCTCCATATCCTATATACAAGTTCATGTAGACTATTTTTAAACCTCACTTTAAATATAAATACATAATCAAATTTTCCATAAAGGTTACAATATGCAATGAGTCTTCTGTTACTGTTTTTCTACCTGTCAGGTAGATTGCATTATAAATATTTAATTACAATAAAACTAGTGCGACAATAATTGTACCTATAAACACTACATAGTAAATTCTTAATTTCCTGATTGAATATAAGTTGCAGGACATAGAAGTACTGTATTGTAGATATTTCCATTCCCTTTGACTTTATAATAAATAATTTTAAGTTCTTTATTTATCCTTACATTACATAGATTCTTATATCCGCATTATTAAACAGTTGGGATGACAACATGAGTGCAGTCTACAAAGTATCCACAGTAGCAAATCTGTTAAAGTACATTGACATTCCACCACTGTTTGGCATAATACCCTGTAACAAAGGCTTCCTTCAAACAAGGATTTATTGTACAGACATATGGTTATTTTAAGTCAAAACGTGTATTGGGCAAACTGGTACAAACAGTCATGATCTACTTGTGCTTCTTCTTCTTCAGATTCTCCTGAGGCTTTTGCAGGGTTTCTCCTGTAGTCTCTGGTAGGGCTGGCTGCCAGGAGAGGGGGTTCTGTCTGTACATGGGCCAGGGGGGCAGGGTCAGCTGAGACAGAGAAGGTGGAGACATGGGATGAGGGAGAGATGTTGAGAAGAGGGTTAGTTTGGTCCCGTAAAATGTTTTACATTGCAGATTAGAATGTAATGACTACAGAGTTTACATTTTGAATAAACCTGAGTCAAGGTTGGTCTGTGGGTGCACTCTTTGCACAGGTGCAACATTTTCTGCTTGGCATAACGTCAAATACACATATTCAGGGAGGATGGAATGAAACTTAACTCACCAAACAAGACACAGCAAAACCTCCTAACACTATGTACACAGTCCACCCAAACTGTTCAATGATGAGGCCATAAGCGAATCCGATCACCTGGAGGGTAATGCAAGGGGTTAGCCTAATAATGGACTAAAGGAGCCTAATGTTACTCCTTCCATTCCAAGATATTACATGTTCTGTTAAAAGACAAACTGGCTTTGGAAGCCAAAACAGCCAAATACATATAAATGTGAATCGATTGTCAAGTAGGTTCTAGAAACATAAATCCCTCTACTTTCAATTTTAAAAATGGAGGATACACAATTACTGTACACTGTTTTAACACAGCTGCAGCCGACAGTATTTTTGTGACATGTTTGTGGCGTTCATCTTCCGTTACAAACAGGTGTTCAGAGACAGATGGCAAATTAGCACAGGTAGTCCACTCTGTCTTAGATAAACAAGCACTGTAGCATGGAAATGCAACCTGGTCTCAGAGCATTTTCTATTATTCTGTATGTAAATCTAAGAATCCAATTTAGAATTATACGTTACATTTCGTATGGTGTGTATTAATTTGTGGATCTCCATCACCGATTCTGTATATGTTATGAATTTGCAAGAAGTACAATGTTACAAATTTGTAAATACTTGTTATGAATTCTAGCTAGGTGGCTAACATTAGCTAGGCTAGGGGTTGGTTTTAAGGTTAAGTTTAGGAGTTAGGTTAAAGGGATAGTGTTAGCTAACATGCTAAGTAGTTGCAAATGACCTAAAAAGTAGTAAGAACACTGAACAAAAATATTAACGCAACATGTAAAGTGCCGGTGTCATGAGCTGAAATAAAAGATCCCAGAAATGTTCCATATGCACAAAAAGCTTCTCTCAAATGTTTTTGTTTACATCCCTGTTAGTGAGCATTTTCTCCTTTGCCAAGATAATCCATCCACCTTACAGGTGTAGCATATCAAGAAGCTGATTAAACAGCATGATCATTACACAGGTGCACCTTGTACTTGGGACAATAAAAGGCCATCCTAAAATGTGCAGTTTTGTCACACAACGCCACAGATGTCTCAAGTTGAGGAAGCATGTAATTGGCATGCTGACAGCAGGAATGCCCACCCGACCTGTTGCCATAGAATTTAATGTTAATTTCGCTACCATTATGTTTTAGAGACGTCCAATCGGCCTCACAACCACAGACCTCGTGTAACCATGCCAAGCTAGGACCTCCACATCCGGCTTCTTTACCTGCGGGATCGTCTGAGACCAGCTACCCAGACAGCTGATGAAAATGACAACTATTTCTGTTTGTAATAAAGCCCTCTCGTGGGGGAAAAACGAATTCTGATTGGCTGGGCCTTGCTCCTAAATGGGTGGGCCTACATGTCATGTGAAATCTATAGATTAGGGCCTTATTAATTTATTTAAATTGACTGATTTCCTTATAAGAAATGTAACTCAGTAAAATCGTTAACTGTTGCGTTTATATTTTTCTTCAGTATAGTTGAAAAGTAGCTAATTAGCTAAAATACTAAAGTTGTCTGAGATTCAACCTTTGGGTTGCTAGATGTTCACGTTATTTTTCCTTAAGTAACCATCTGTCTTGTGTAACCAAACTAACATATCATACTAATGAGTGTCTTGGATTTACGTTTACTATGCTACGTCTAGTCTGAGACCAGGCTGGGAAATATGGCCACGTGGGAACCCTAACCATATGGAACTGGGAGTCGTGATCAACGGCTAGGGTTAAACCTAGTGTAAAAACAACACACTGAAAAGTACATTTTAATAGGCATGTTTGTCAGGCCACTCACCGCTGAGGCAAGTATGATTCCTTGGAAGATCTGCTCCGCCAGCTTTTGTCCTTTATAATCCTAAAACATCAAGCCATTTGCAAAGTTTATCATTTTTGAGGAAAAACTGGTAGATTGTTACATCACAACTGGAACACTAATATCTGACGTGTCAATCAATAATCAAGACAGATCAAGAAGGTTCATCAGAAGTGGTACCTTGAAGAGTAGTATTATTATAGGTTTTGTGATTGGGGATGCATTTATACATTTGGTTATAACTACTAGAACTCTAGGGCATCCACAATAACACATGGGATCTAGCGGTTCATAAATGTGCCATATTGGCATCTAGCTGGCTAGCATCCAAACAATGATCAATGTTTGATTCCAACAATATGACATGGATTTATGGTTGGATGAATAATTAGCTAATTATTATACTCTTAACAATGTTCAATATTATTTTTGCTTCGAACTAGTTTATAAGTTATTGCTCCCTAGCTAGCTTACTGCAACTGCTTGAAATTGTAGCAAACGTTAGCTAGCCTTTGATTAATCTACTCATGCTTTTTTAATTTGTAGCTATTTGCAACAGTTGGTGAATTCAGTAATAATTAAAATTCTTACCATGTGTGTTGGAATGGAGTTTAATATTGACAACATCTTTCTACGTCAGATAGCTAATCAGCTTAAAGTAAAACTGCATACAATTTGTCTGGTTAGACTTCCGGTTTCAAAAAGCATACGTAGTATTTCGAAGGACCTAAGACTGTTGATGCATTCAAGCCAATGGCCGTATTAGAGAGCATCAACACGACCGCCAACTGACTGATCTACAAATCAACTTGCATCATAAATAATTACTTATTATTATTTGTAGATCAGTCAGTCACAATTTACCCATGATACATTGCTGTTTTGAGCCATAGACTGTAAAAGGAAAGGGGAAAGTCTTCGATCACGTGACACCATTCAAATCTAAATAAAATTGTATTTGTCACACGCGCTGAATACAACTGGTGAATACTTTACATTGACATGCTTGCTTACTACCCCTTCCCAACAATGCAGAGTTTTAAAATAAAATACTAAGATAAGGAATAAAATAAAATACACAAGAATATAGCTACAGTGCATTCGGAAAGTATTCAGACCCCTTGACTTTTCCCACATTTTGTTACTTTACAGCCTTATTGTAAAATTGATTCAATTGTTGTTTTTTTCTCATCAATCTACACACAATACCCCATAATGATGAACTCAAACCAGGATTTTAGAAATGTTTGCATATTTATAAAAAATATAAAACTGAAATATCACATTTATATAAGTTTTCAGACCCTTTACTCAGTACTTTGTTAAAACATCTTTGGCAGCGATTACAGCCTCGAGTCTTCTTGGGTATGATGCTACAAGCTTGGATCACCTGTATTTGGGGAGTTTCTTCCATTCTTCGCTGCAAATCATCTCAAGCTCTGTCACTTTGGATGGGGAGCGTTGCTGCACAGCTATTGTCAGGTCTCTCCAGAGATGTTTGATCGGGTTCAAGTCCGGCTCTGGCTGGACCACTGAAGGACATTCAAAGACTTGTCCCGAAGCCACTCCTGCGTTGTCTTGGCTGTGTGCTTAGGGTCGTTGTCCTGTTGGAAGGTGAACCTTCGCCCCAGTCTGAGGTCCTGAGCACTCTGGAGCATGTTTTCATCAAGGATCTCTCTGTACTTTGCTCCGTTCATCTTTCCCTCAATCTTGACTAGTCTCGCAGTCCCTGCCACTGAAAAACATCCCCACAGCATGATGCTGCCACCACCATGCTTCCCGTAGGGATGGTGCCAAGTTTCCTGCAGACGTGACGCTTGTCATTCAGGTAAAGGAGTTCAATATTGGTTTCATCAGACCAGAAAATCTTGTTTCTCATGGTCCAAGAGTCTATCGGTGCCTTTTGGCAAACTCCAAGCAGGATGTCATGTGCCTTTTACTGAGGAGTGGCTTCCGTCTGGCCACTCTAGCATAAAGGCCTGATTAGTGGAGTGCTGCAGAGATGGTTGTCCTTCTGGAAGGTTCTCCCATCTCTACAGAGGAACTCTGGAGCTGTGTCAGAGTGATCAATGGGTTCTTGGTCACCTCCCTGACAAAGGCACTTCTCCCCCGATTGTTCAGTTTGGCCTGGCGGCCAGCTCTAGGAGGAGTCTTGGTGGTTCCAAACATCTTCCATTTAAGAATGACGGAGGCCACTGTGTTCTTGGGGACCTTCAATGCTGCAGAAATGTTTTGGTACCCTTCCCCAGATCTGTGCCTCGACCCAATCCTGTATCGAAACTCTACGGACAATTCCTTCGGCCTCATGGCTTGTTTTTTCCTCTGACATGCACTGTTAACTGTCAGACCTTATATAGACAGGTGTGTGCCTTTCCAAATCATGTCCAATCAATTGAATTTACCACAGGTGGACTCTCAAGGATGATCAATGGAAACATGATGCACCTGAGCTCAATTTCGAGTCTCATAGCGAAGGGTCTGAATACTTATTTAAATAAGGTATTTCTGTTTACTGTGAGGTAGCAGAGAGAACAGTCTATGACGTGTGTTTGGAGTCTTTGACCATTTTTCGGGACTTCCTCTGACACCGCTTGAATGGCAGGGAGCTCGGCCCCAGTGATATACTGGGCCGTAGGCACCAATTTGTAAGTCGCTCTGGATAAGAGCGTCTGCTAAATGACTTAAATGTAAATGTAATGTAAATGTAGGCACTAACCTCTGAAGCACCTTGCGGTCGAATGTAAAGCAGGTGCCATACCAAGCAGTGATGCAGCCAGTCAAGAGGCTCTCAATGTCAAAACCTGTCGACATTTGTTTTTTAAGGTCTGTGGGCCCATGCCAAATCTTTTCAGCATCCTGAAGGGGATGAGGCGTGGTCATGCCCTCTTCACGGCGAGTGTTGGTGTGTGTGGACCATGATAGTATCAGGAATCAAGGTAAGACCCAGATGCAGACACGTCGAATTTACAATTATTTAATATTCCAACAAGGGCAGGCAATAGACAGGTCAAGGCAAGCAGGGGTCAGTAAACCAGAGGTGGGGCAATGGTACCGGACGGCAGGCAGGCTCAGGGTCAGGTTAAGCAGAGGTCAACAATCCAGAGATGGGGCAAAGGTACAGGATAGCAGTCAGGGTCAGGGGCAGGCAGAGTGGTCAGGGTCAAAACCAGGACGGCGAGAAAAAGAGAGACTGGGAAAAGCAGGAGCTGAGAACAAAAACGCTGGTTGACTTGACAAACAAGACTAGCTGGCAACGGACAAACAGAGAACACAGGTATAAATACACAGGGGATAATGGGGATGATGGATGACACCTGGGTTTGGGGTGGAGGCAATCACGAGAACAGGTGAAACAGATCAGGGTGTGACAGATAGATCCTTAGGGATTTGGACACTGAGGATCTTGAAGCTCTCGACTCGCTTCACTACAGCCCTGTCGATGTGAATTGAGGTGTGCTCGGCCCTTTGTTGATTGTAGTCCGCGATCAGCTCCTTGTCTTGCTGACATTGAGGGAGAGGTTGTTGTCCTTCCACCATACTGTTTAGTCAACAGACTTAATGATGGTGTTGGAGTCGTCCGTGGCCAAGCTGTCATGGGTGAACAGGGAGTACAGGAGAGGACTAATCACACACCCCTGAGGCAGCCCATGTTGAGGGTCAGCGTGGTGGATTGGGTCAGCGTGGTGGATACAGACTGGGTCAGGGAGAGGTTGAAAATGTCAGTGAAGACACTTGGCAGCTGGTCAGCGCATGCTCCGAGTACGCGTTCTGGTAAACCATCTGGCCCTGTGGCCTTGTGAATTTTAACCTGTTTAAAAGTCTTACTCACATCGGCTACGGACAGCATGATCACACAGTCAACCGGAACAGCTGGTGCTCTCATGCATTGTTCAGTATTGCTTGCCTCGAAGTGAGCACTGAAGGCATTTAGCTCGTCTGGTAGGCTCCTGTCAGTGTGCAGCTGGTGACTGGGTTTCGCTTTGTAATCTGTGATAGTTTTCAAGTCCTGCCACATCCGACGAGCGTCAGTCAGCATCCGGATTAGAGCCAGCATCCGGATTAGTGTCCCGCTCCTTAAAAGCGGCAGCTCTAGCCTTTAGCTCAATCCGGATGTTGCCTCTAATCCATGGCTTCTGGTTGGGATATGTACGGTCACTGTGGGGACAACATCGTTGATGCACTTATTAATGAAGCCGGTGACTGATGTGGTAAACTCCTCAATTCCATCGGATGAATCCCAGAACATATTCCAGTCTGTGCTAGCAAAACAGTCCTGTAGCTTCGCAACTGCTTCATCGGACCACTTCCTTATTGAGCGAGTCACTGCTACTACAGTACTTCCTTTTGAGTTTTTACTTGTAAGCAGGAATCAGGATAGAGTTATGGTCAGATTTGCCAAATGGAGGGTGAGGGAGAGCTTTTTATGCATTCCTGTGTGTGGAGTAAAGGTGATTTAGAGTTTTGTCTCCTTGTTGCACATGTGACATGCTGGTAGAAATGAATTAAAACGATTTCTGTTTCCCTGCATTAGATAAGAAAAAATAAGAAACCTGCACACTACTCTTGCTAGTATCACTGCTCTTTATTAAGCTTGACGTATCGGCCTCAAGGCTTTCATCAGAGCTTTTGTCAGTTATTTTTTAAATGAGCACCCACATCCGTTCAATGCATCGCATTAAAATCACCGGCCACTAGGAGCATTTTCTTATTTGCTTATGGCTCTTAACAGCTTGTTGAGTGTGGGCTTAGTGCCAGCAATGGTTTGTCGTGGTAAATAGACACGAAAAATATATTAAACTCTAAAGAGGTATTCTAACTCAAGCGAGCAGAACGTGTGGATTTTAAAAAATCGGTTCAAAGACATACATCTGGTTTATTAGAAGCAATTATTGGTACCATGATTGTAAAAAAAAAAAAAAAAGAAGATCGATATTTGTCCATTCACTATAACCGGGGATCCTCTTTTCTGCGAACAATGCCTGTAGTACCCTGCAGTAATGCGGTTGCCTTTAATGAGGGGGCATTCGTTCTCCCCTAATTGAAGCGCGATGCTTTGAAAGCTTCACACTGTGCTTCTCGTCCGTTTATCAAGCAATCCCACTTCATATACGACATACAAATATCTAAATACTGATCAAATTCAACGTTAAACTGATGTTGTGACAGTGAACTCCTTTGGAATGTATCATCATTCTACGTTAGACTTCGCGATTTAAATACAGGCAAATACGTAGGCAACTATCTTTACCGGCCATTCAAGGGAACGGGGTTTTCCACTAGATAGCACAGCTACAAAGTCAAAGTTGCCTTTAAAAATTCATTAAACTAAAATTAGGTTTTTGGTCTTAATTTTTGGTTAGGGTTAGGCATAAGGTTAGCAGTGTGGTTAAGGTTTGGGTTAGGTTTAAAATATTTTAAGAAGAGAAATTGTAGAAATGGGCGGGGTTTATGACTTTGTGGCTGTATTAACTAGTGACAACCAGTAACGGGCGACAGACTTGTTGATGTTGAGTTGGCACTTTGGCTTTTGATGTGATTGTTTTTTCATGTCTGTGAGTAGGAGGCATGTGTTTATATATTATTTTAAAACGAATTTGACTTATTCATAGCGGATCCATCCCACTTGTGCATGTGCTTATTTGTGAGACGGTGGTCAATTCTCCGTTATAAATCAAAGTACTTCGTTTTCTGTATGGATCATTATTACATATTCTGCTTCATTACTTCGTTTACTTTCTGTGCAGGCTAACAAGGAGAGCAGCAGATGACGACGCGATGTCATTACGGAGAGGTCAGTGTTGTTACATTACATACATTTGCAACAATGTGGGGTAACTAGCCCCCCTCCCACACACACACAATAAAAAATTCCATTTACTGAAGAAGAAAAAAAGCCATGTTTGGTCAAATCTGGTGTGTTTATGATGGTCATGCTTAGGCAAACAAACTATGAAGGGAAATAAGTGGCTACAGTTTACACTATTTTAGTTATTTAATTAAATGTCACTTTTAGAAAAGGAAGTTTTTCCCAAGTAAATAAATCAAATATTGAAACAAAATGGCATTGCACATCTCACTATTAATATCCTCACAGTAACTAGGTTTCCTTCCAATTGGTGACAAATTTTCATGTGAATATTCAAAACTCCACATAAAGAGAATATGTAAATTTTCCCACCATGGTGTTTCCACCGAACTGACTTGTTGCAGATAAAATCAGTGTGGGATGACGCAGTGCACATGTATTTTTTTCGCTTACGTTTTCATATACCGAGGGCCTCTCGAGTGGCACAGCAATTTAAGGCAGTGCTAGCTGTGTTACTACAGATCCTGGTTTGATACCGGGCTGTGTCGCAGCTGGCCGCGACTGGGGGACCTGTGAGGAGACGCACAATTGGCCCAGCGTCTTCCGGGTTAGGGGAGGGTTTGGCCGGCAGGGATGTCCTTGTCCCATCGTGCTCTAGCGACTCTTGTGTTGCGGGCCGAGCGCATGCACGCTGACATGGTCGCCAGGTGTATGGTGTTTCCTCCGACACATTGGTGTGGCTGGCTTCCGGGTTAAGTGTGCATTGTGTCAAGAAGCAGTGCGGCTTAGCAGGTTTTTTTTCGGGGGACTCACAGCTCTGGACTTCCGCCTCTCCCGAGTCCGTAAGGGAGTTGCAGCGATGATACAAGACTGTAACTACCAATTGGATATGGCAAAATTGTGGAGAAAAAGGGGAGTAAAAAATATATATATATATATATACTTGTCACAAACCGTTGCATTAAATAGTAATTGTGCCTACTTTGGTCTTGGTACATGCGCTCTAGCCAACAGCTCTCAGATACAGTGCAGGTATGCGACCTGCAAGATAAAGCAAAGCAGTTCGACACATACAACAACACAGAGTTACACATGGAGTAAAACAAACATACAGTCAATAATACAGTAGAAAAATAAGTCCATATACAATGTGAGCAAATGAGGTGAGTTAATAGAGGTAAAGGCAAAAAAAGGCAATGGTGGCGAAGTAATTACAATATGGCAATTGAACACTGGAATGGTAGATGTGCAGAAGATGAATGTGCAAGTAGAGATACGGTGGTGCAAAGGAGCTATATAAATAAATACAGTATGGGGATGAGGTAGTTGGATGGGCTATTTACAGATGGGCTATGTGCAGTGATCTGTGAGCTGCTCTGACAGCTGGTGCTTAAAGCTAGTGAGGGAGATATGAGTCTCCAGCTTCAGTGATTTTTGCAGTTTGTTCCAGTCATTGGCAGCAGAGAACTGGAAGGAAATGCAGCCAAAGGAGGAATTGGCTTTGGGGCTGACCAGTGAGATATACAGTGGGGAGAACAAGTATTTGATACACTGCCGATTTTGCAGGTTTTCCTACTTACAAAGCATGTAGAGGTCTGTAATTTTTATCACAGGTACACTTCAACTGTGAGAGACGGAATCTAAAACAAAAATCCAGAAAATCACATTGTATGATTTTTAAGTAATTAATTTGCATTTTATTGCATGACATAAGTATTTGATACATCAGAAAAGCAGAACTTAATATTTGGTACAGAAACCTTTGTTTGCAATTACAGAGGTCATACGTTTCCTGTAGTTCTTGACCAGGTTTGCACACACTGCAGCAGGGATTTTGGCCCACTCCTCCATACAGACCTTCTCCAGATCCTTCAGGTTTCGGGGCTGTCGCTGGGCAATACGGACTTTCAGCTCCCTCCAAAGATTTTCTATTGGGTTCAGGTCTGGAGACTGGCTAGACCACTCCAGGACCTTGAGATGCTTCTTACGGAGCCACTCCTTAGTTGCCCTGGCTGTGTGTTTCGGGTCGTTGTCATGCTGGAAGACCCAGCCACGACCCATCTTCAATGCTCTTACTGAGGGAAGGAGGTTGTTGGCCAAGATCTCGCGATACATGGCCCCATCCATCCTCCCCTCAATACGGTGCAGTCGCCCTGTCCCCTTTGCAGAAAAGCATCCCCAAAGAATGATGTTTCCACCTCCATGCTTCACGGTTGAGATGGTGTTCTTGGGGTTGTACTCATCCTTCTTCTTCCTCCAAACACGGCGAGTGGAGTTTAGACCAAAAAGCTATATTTTTGTCTCATCAGACCACATGACCTTCTCCCATTCCTCCTCTGGATCATCCAGATGGTCATTGGCAAACTTCAGAAGGGCCTGGACATGTGCTGGCTTGAGCAGGGGGACCTTGCGTGCGCTGCAGGATTTTAATCCATGACGGCGTAGTGTGTTACTAATGGTTTTCTTTGAGACTGTGGTCCCAGCTCTCTTCAGGTCATTGACCAGGTCCTGCCGTGTAGTTCTGGGCTGATCCCTCACCTTCCTCATGATCATTGATGCCCCACGAGGTGAGATCTTGCATGGAGCCCCAGACCGAGGGTGATTGACCGTCATCTTGAACTTCTTCCATTTTCTAATAATTGCGCCAACAGTTGTTGCCTTCTCACCAAGCTGCTTGCCTATTGTCCTGTAGTCCATCCTAGCCTTGTGCAGGTCTACAATTTCAGCCCTGATGTCCTTACAGAGCTCTCTGGTCTTGGCCATTGTGGAGAGGTTGGAGTCTGTTTGATTGAGTGTGTGGACAGGTGTCTTTTATACAGGTAACGAGTTCAAACAGGTGCAGTTAATACAGGTAATGAGTGGAGAACAGGAGGGCTTCTTAAATAAAAACTAACAGGTCTGTGAGAGCCGGAATTCTTACTGGTTGGTAGGTGATCAAATACTTATGTCATGCAATAAAATGCAAATTAATTACTTAAAATTCATACAATGTGATTTTCTGGATTTTTGTTTTAGATTCCGTCTCTCACAGTTGAAGTGTACCTATGATAGAAATTACAGACCTCTACATGCTTTGTAAGTAGGAAAACCTGCAATATCGGCAGTGTATCAAATACTTGTTCTCCCCACTGTACCTGCTGGAGGGCGTGCTACGGGTGGGTGCTGCTATGGTGACCAGTGAGCTAAGATAAGGCAGGGCTTTACCTAGCAGAGACTTGTAGATGACCTGAAGCCAGTGGGTTTGGTGACGAGTATGACGCGAGGGCCAGCCAACGAGAGCATACAGGTCGCAGTGGTGGGTAGTATATGGGGCTTTGGTGACAAAACGGATGGCACTGTGATAGACTGCATCCAATTTGTTGAGTAGAGTGTTGGAGGCTATTTTGTAAATGACATCGCCGAAGTCGAGGATCGGTAGGAGGGTCAGTTTTACGAGGTTATGTTTGGCAGCATGAGTGAAGGATGCTTTGTTGCGAAATATGAAGCCAATTCTAGATTTAATTTTGGATTGGAGATGCTTAATGTGAGTCTGGAAGGAGAGATTACAGTCTAACCAGACACCTGGGTATTTGTAGTTGTCCTCATATTCTAAGTCTGAACCGTCCAGAGTAGTGATGCTGGACGGGCGGTCAGGTGCATGCAGTGATCGGTTGACTAGAGCATGCATTTAGTTTTACTGGCATTTAAGAGCAGTTGGAGGCCACGGAAGGAGAGTTGTATGGCATTGAAGCTCGTCTGGAAGTTAGTTAACACAGTGTCCAAAGAAGGGCCAGAAGTATACAGAATGGTGTAGTCTGCGTAGAGGTGGATCAGAGAATCACAGGGCAGCAAGAGCGACATCATTGATGTATTGAGAAGAGAGTCGGCCCGAGAATTGAACCCTGTGGCACCCCCGCAGAGGTCCGGACAACAGGCCCTCCGATTTGACACACGGAACTCTATCAGAGAAGTAGTTGGTGAACTAGGCGAGGCAGTCATTTGAGAAACCAAGGCCGTTGAGTCTGCCAATAAGAATGTGGTGATTGACAGAGTCGAAAGCCTTGGCCAGGTTAATGAATACGGCTGCACAGTAATGTCTCTTATCAATGGCGGTTATGATATCGTTTAGGACCTTGAGCGTGGCTGAGGTGCACCCATGACCAGCTCTGAAACCAAATTGCATAGCGGAGAATGTACGGTGGGATTCGAAATGGTCGGTGATCTGTTTGTTAACTTGGCTTTCGAATACCTTAGAAAGGCAGGGTAGGATAGATATAGGTCTGTAGCAGTTTGGGTCAAGACTGTCTCCCCATTGGAAGAGGGGGATGACCGCGGCAGCTTCCCAATCTTTGGGGATGTCAGACGATACGAAAGAGGTTGAACAGGCTAGTAATTGGGGTTGCAACAATTTCGTAAGATAATTTTAGAAAGAGAGGGTCCAGATTGTCTAGCCCATCTGATTTGTAGGGGTCCAGATTTTGCATTTCTTTCAGAACATCAGTTATCTGGATTTGGGAGAAGGAGACATGGGGAAGGCTTGGGCGAGTTGCTGTGGGGGGTGCAGTGCTGTTGACCGGGGTAGGGGTAGCCAGGTGGAAAGCATGGCCAGCCGTAGAAAAATGCTTATTGAAATTCTCAATTATAGTGGATTTATCGGTGGTGACAGTGTTTCCTAGCCTCAGTGCAGTGGGCAGCTGGGAGGAGGTGCTCTTATTCTCCATGGACTTTACAGTGTACCAGAACTTTTTTGAGTTTGTGCTACAGGATGCAAATTTCTGCTTGAAAAAGCTAGCCTTAGCTTTCCTAACTGCCTGTATATATTGGTTCCTATCTTCCCTGAAAGTTGCATATCATGGGGGCTATTCGATGCTAATTTAGAACACCACAGGATGTTTTTGTGCTGGTCAAGGGCAGTCAGGTCTGGAGAGAACCAGGGGCTATATCTGTTTCTGGTTCTACATTTTTTTGAATGGGGCATGCTTATTTAAGATGGTGAGGAAGGCACTTTTAAAAAATAACCAGGCATCCTCTACTGACGGGATGAGGTCAATATCCTTCCAATATGATCCAGGTCGATTTGAAAGGCCTGCTCGCTGAAGTGTTTTAGGGAGTGTTTGTGATGAGAGTTGGTCAGACCCATTACAGATGCAGGCAATGAGACAGTGATCACTGAGATCTTGGTTGAAAACAGCAGAGGTGTATTTGGAGGGCAAGTTGGTTAGGATGATATCTATGAGGGTGCCCGTATTTATGAATTTGGGGTTGTACCTGGTGGGTTCATTGATAATTTGTGTGAGATTGAGGGCATCAAGCTTAGATTGTAGGATGGCCGGGGTGTTAAGCATGTCCCAGTTTAGGTCACCTAGCAGCACAAGCTCTGAAGATAGATGGGGGCATTCAATTCACATTTGGTGTCCAGGGCACAGCTGGTGGCAGAGGGTGGTCTATAGCAAGCGGCAACGATGAGACTTGTTTCTGGAAAGGTGGATTTTTAAAAGTAGAAGCTCGAATTGTTTGGGTACAGACCTGGATAGTAAGACAAATCTCTGCAGGCTATCTCTGCAGTAGATTGCAACACCGCCCCCTTTGGCAGTTCTATCTTGTTGGAACATTTTATAGTTAGGGATGGAAATTTCAGAGTTTCTGGTGGCCTTCCTAAGCCAGGATTCAGACACGGCTAGGACATCCGGGTTGGCAGTGTGCTAAAGCAGTGGATAAAACAAACTTAGGGAGGAAGCTTCTAATGTTAACATGCATGAAACCAAGGCTTTTACGGTTACAGAAGTCAACAAATGAGATTACCTGGGGAGTAGCAGTGGAGCTAGGCACTGCAGGGCCTGGATTAACCTCTACATCACCAGAAGAACAGAGGAGGAGTAGGATAAGGGTACGGCTAAAGGCTATCAGAACTGGTCATCTAGTACGTTCGGAACAGAGTAAAAGGAGCAGGTTTCTGGCTGCGATAGAATAGATTCAAGGCATAATGTACAGTCGTGGCCAAAAGCTTTGAGAATGACACAAATATTAATTTTCACAAAGTCTGCTGCCTCAGTTTGTATGATGGCAATTTGCATATACTCCAGAATGTTATGAAGAGTGATCAGATGAATTGCAATTAATTGCAAATGAACTGAATCCCCAAAAAACATTTCCACTGCATTTCAGTCCTGCCACAAAGGGACCAGTGATTCTCTTGTTAACACAGGTGTGCGTGTTGACGAGGACAAGGCTGGAGATCACTCTGTCATGCTGATTTGAGTTTGAATAACAGACTGGAAGCTTCAAAAAGAGGGTGATGCATTGTTCTTCCTCTGTCAACCATGGCTACCTGCAAGGAAACACGTGCCGTCATCATTGCTTTTCACAAAAAGGGCTTCACAGGCAAGGATATTGCTGCCAGTAAGATTGCACCTAAATCAACCATTTATCGGATCATCAAGAACTTCAAGGAGAGCGGTTCAATTGTTGTGAAGAAGGCTTCAGTGCGCCCAAGAAAGTCCAGCAAGCGCCAGGACCGTCTCCTAAAGTTGATTCAGCTGCAGGATCGGGGCACCACCAGTACAGAGCTTGCTCAGGAATGGCAGCAGGCAGGTGTGAGTGCATCTGCACACACAATGAGGTTAAGACTTTTGGAGAATGTTCTGGTGTCAAGAAGGGCAGCAAAGAAGCCACTTCTCTCCAGGAAAAACATCAGGGACAGACTGATATTCTGCAAAAGGTACAGGGATTGGACTGCTGAGGACTGGGGTAAAGTAATTTTCTCTGATGAATCCCCTTTCCGATTGTTTGGGGCATCCGGAAAAAAGCTTGTCTGGAGAAAAGGTGAGCGCTAC
This sequence comes from Salvelinus alpinus, assembly GCF_045679555.1. Taxonomy (NCBI): domain Eukaryota; kingdom Metazoa; phylum Chordata; class Actinopteri; order Salmoniformes; family Salmonidae; genus Salvelinus; species Salvelinus alpinus. Next base: position 20,686,615 of record NC_092097.1, read on the forward strand.
CATCAGTCCTGTGTCATGCCAACAGTAAAGCATCATGAGACCATACATGTGTGGGGTTGCTTCTCAGCCAAGGGAGTGGGCTCACGCACAATTTTGCCTAAGAACACAGCCATGAATAAAGAATGGTACCAACACATCCTCAGAGAGCAACTTCTCTCAACCATCCAGGAAGAGTTTGGTGACGAACAATGCGTTTTCCAGCATGATGGAGCACCTTGCCATTAGGCAAAAGTGATAACTAAGTGGCTCAGGGAAAAAAACATTGATATTTTGGGTCCATGGCCAGGAAACTCCCCAGACCTTAATCCCATTGAGAACTTGTTGTCAATCCCCAAGAGGCGGGTGGACAAACCAAAAACCCACATTCTGACAAACTCCAAGTATTGATTATGCAAGAATGGGCTGCCATCAGTCAGGATGTGGCCCAGAAGTTAATTGACAGCATGCGAGGGCGGATTGCAGAGGTCTTGAAAAAGGGGCAACACTGCAAATATCGAATTTTTGCTTCAACTTCACGTAATTGTGAATAAAAGCCTTTAACACTTATGAAACGCATGTAATTATACTTCAGTATTCCATAGTAACATCTGACAAAAATATCTAAAGACACTGAAGCAGCAAACTTTGTGGAAAATAATATTTGTGTCATTCTCAAAACTTTTGGCCACGACTGTACAGACAGGTATGGTAGGATGTGAGTACAGTGGAGGTAAACCTAGGGATTGAATAATAATGAGAGAGATATTGTCTCTAGAGACGTTTAAACCGCATATGTGGGAGGTGGAACTAAATGGTAGGTTAAGGCATGTTGAGCAGGGCTAGAGGCTCTACAGTGAAATAAGACAATCACTAACCAGGACAGTAATGGAGAAGACATATTGATATTAGGGAGAGGCATGTGTAGCCAAGTGATCATAGGGGTCCAGTGAGTGGTTGGGCTGGCTGGAGACACGGCGACTCACACAGCTAGCAGGCTGGGTCTAGCAGATGGGCCTTAGAGGGACGTCGCGATGGAGGAAAGTCTCTTTTAGCCTCCACGTCCGGTGACGTCGATAGACCAGTCGTGATGGATTAGTAGGGTTCTGAGTAGCAGAGGGGTCCAAGTCCAATTGGGAAAATAGGTATAGTGGCCCAAGAAATTGGCCGATGGATCTATTCAGCTAACAGTCCAATATGCTCTAGACAGCTAGCAGATGGCATTCAGGGGACGTCGCGACGGAGGGGCCTGTTGGGAAAAAAACCTCGGGCAGATTACGTCGGTAGTCCAGTTGTGATGGATAAGCATGGCTTCGTTGAGTAAAAGGGGCCCAGGCCAATTGGTAAAATAGGTATAGTGGCCCGAGAAATTGGCCAATGGGCCTGTTGGCTAACAGCTCGATATGCTCTAGACAGCTAGCAAGCTAGCATTCAGGGGACGTCGCGACGTAGGGGCCAGTTGAGAACCCCCTCGAGCAGATTGTCGGTTGTCTAGTCGTGAAGAATCGGCAGGGTTCCGTGCCCCGTACCGGCAGAAGAAGGGGTCCGGGTATTGTAGCCCAGGAGTGGCTGATGGGCCTCTTCAGCTAGCCGGGATATGGGCCTAGCATTGGCTAGCTCCAGGCTAATTGGTGCTTGCTTCGGGACAGACATTAGCCAGGAGTCACTCGGATTGCAGCTAGCTAGCTGCGATGATCCAGGTGAAAAGATTCAGAGCTTGCGGTAGGAATCCGGGGATATGGAAAGAAAATAGGTCCGGTATGAATCGCGTTGTACAAACTGGCGAGAGCTTTCCGAGCTAAAGGTTAGCTGATGACCGCTAGCAGTGGTTAGCTGGCTAGTAGCTAGTGAGCTGGCTAGCTTCTGTTGGGGGATTCCGGTTCCGAGGTAAATAAAAATACTTTAGAAAAAACAGATCCACACCACATTGGGTGAGGCGGGTTGCAGGAGAGTATTTTGAAGTTGAGGATTAGAAAAATATACAAAAGATATGCGAAGAAAAATATATAAAATGATATATACATGGGACACGACAAGACGAAGGACAAAGACGTCTGACTGCTACGCTATCTTGGATTCAAGATAATCATGTCACCCAGTGGTGTAAAAATACTTTAAAGTACTACTTAATGAGTTGTTTTGGGGTTATCTGTACTTTACTATTTATATTTTTGTCAACTTTTACTTTTACTTCACTACATTCCTAAAGAAAATAATTTACTTTTTTACTCCATACTTTTTCCCTGACACCCAAAGGTGCTCGTTATATTTTGAAAGGAAAATTATCCAATTCACTCACTTATCAAGAGAACACCTCTTGTCATCCCTACTGTCTCTGATCTGGCGGACTCACTAAACACAATTGCTTCGTTTGTCAATTTTGTCCGAATTTTTATTTTTTTTACCTTTATTTAACTAGGCAAGTCAGTTAAGAAATAATCTTATTTACAATGACAGCCTACCAGGGAACAGTGGGTTAACTGCCTTGTTCAGTGGCAGAACAAATAATTTTTACCTTGTCCGCTCGGGGATTCGATCCAGCAACCTTTCAGTTACAGGCCCAACGCTCTAACCACTAGCTAGCTACCTGCCGCCCCAAGTCAATAAAAAAGAATAGGAAAATTGTGCCGTCTCTGGTTTGCTTAATATAAGGAATTTGAAATGGTTTATACTTTTACATTTGATACTTAAGTACATTTTACCAATTCCATTTACTTGTGACACTTAAGTATATTTAAAACCAAATACTTTTAGACTTTTACTCAAGTAGTATTTTACTAGTTTACTTTTTTTTTTACTGGGAGTCATTTTCTATTAAGGTATCTTTACTAAATTTGAGTACTTTTTCCCACCAATGATGTCACCAGAATATGACTCAAGATTTATTGAAAAGGAGCATCAAGATCACCGTGCACTTTCACCACCATGTGAAGTTCATCATAATTTATTTCATCTGTAGCCTAATAAACTGCATGGTTTCCCGAGTCAAAGTGGGAGGATTACACACCATGTCATTGCATCACTCCAAGTTTACTTCAATATAATGGTTGTTACAGTATATCATTATTTGCGCATAGTGTTTCCACTGCCATTTCTCGCATAATTAATTTTACAGACACAAAAGGATCCCACTATGTTGAACGAACAAATGATCTGTTGGCATATTTTAAATTGTAAAGAAAATTACTGTTTCCATCACAGCTGTTGTGATTTTTTTTATATGGTATGATTTTACTCTCTTAAAACCTGTGGATAAAAATGTGGTTTGTGAGGACCCTCTTAATTTTCACGCCAAATCATGTCCAAATCATCCTACAGCAGTCAAAGAAAGTGTTGGGATAATTTTTTGTGACAAAGTGGCTTCTGTGAGAATTACATGAGGGGGCGAACAATTCAAGGAGCTTAAAATATATTTTTGTTTTTATTTCTATGGTGCTATAATTAGTGTTCAGTGTTGTCAGGAAAGGGATCCTTGACTGAACTGTAGGGAACACTTTTCTTCAGTAGGATGAGAACATCTAAAGAGTAAGTCCAAAGGCCGGCAGATGGCGATATTGAGTTGTTTCATCTTACTGTCCAAAAGATGAAGATGAAACGACTCAATATCGCCATTTTCTGGCCTTAAGGCTGTCTCTTAAGATGTTCTCATCCTTTCTTCTCCCTGCTCTGTATTTTTCAGTAAATGTGGCCGTCCTTGTGCTGCTGGCTGTAGCATTTCTGATCATCGTGCAACGGAATCTCCTGAATCTCAATGACTTCCTTAGAAGTGAGAATCCAGGTAAATGTTTCCATATCTGGTAGTGGGGGTAATTTTTCAACACTGTTTTCTCAAATAACATAACATTTATGGTGCTGATGGATAATGTGTAGTGTTCTGCATTGTGTGGTTTTTATACCACTGATTGCATTACAGATCACCCTGATCTAAACTGAAGTGAATTGAACTGAATGTTCTTCTTACAGATGCAGTGCCAGGTATGATTCTGCCATTTGAGTCTGAGTTTTCTCCTGAGCTCAGAACAGACCTTGTGAGAACTGGGGAGAAGATCCCAGTGGTCATTACTGCTGCAGAGGAGAGACTGGGAGCTGTGGTGGCTGCCATGAACAGTGTCTACCAGAACAGCAAATCCAACATTGTGTTCAACATTGTGACCATGAATGACACTGTGGATCACCTCAAGTGAGTGATTAACACGTTACCTCTGCCATGCTGTTAATAAAAAGCACAACAGAGACTTGTTTGAGGCTGAATGATGTTAGCGTTTTTAATGCCCATTTCAATCCCCAGGGTGTGGATGACTAAGACCCAGCTTAACAATGTCAAGCACAAGATCATCATATTTGAGCCCCAACTTCTCAATGGGAAGATTACCAAAAATCCTCAGAAGCTTGACTCTGTGAAACCGGTGAGGCAGACCACATGTATTATCAGTGTTATAGATGTTGATATTCATAGATAATACAGTGAGCTCCTAAAGTATTGGGACAGTGACAATTTTGTGTGACAATTTATTTTGGCTCTGTATTCTACCACTTTGAATTTGAAATGATACAATGACTATGAGGTTAAGTGCAGACTGTCATCTTTAATTATGACTATTTTTTACTTTAATTTATTTGGTAAATATTTTCTTAACTCTTTCTTGAACCGTATTGTTGGTTAAGGGCTTGTAAGTAAGCATTTCATGGTATGTGACAAACAGTTTTATTTCAATTTGAGGGTATTTTCATCCATATCGGGAGAACTGTTTATTCTATTCTTATTTACAATAAAAGTTACTCCAAAATGACACAATATACATACTGCTGTTAATATTAATACTACTCGTTTGCTTTATTTGTTTTGTTTTAGTTGACCTTTGCCAGATTTTACATGCCGGTATTCATACCAGATGCAGAAAAGGCCATTTATTTGGATGATGACATCATTGTACAAGGTAGCTCTTAACTGAACATGATAATGTTTGGCACAGTAAGAATATTTCTTAACTGAAAGAGAATAAAGAATGAGAAGTAAACATATGTTTGCAGGGGACATCCAAGAGCTTTTTGACACAAGCCTAAAGTCAGGTCACGCAGCTGCGTTCTCAGACGACTGTGATTCTGCATCCGCAAAGGGCATCGTTCGAGGAGCCGGGAACCAGGTACACAACGCCAGCTGTAGACTAAAAATTACAAATAAATTTAAAAGAGTGATTAAAGCCTTGTATAAAAACTAATGATGTGAAAGCATATTGTTTTGTACTTTGTGTCATATATCAAATATTGGCAATGATTTAATCATCTCAAGTATGTTTTCCTTTAGAACAATTACATTGGCTTCCTGGACTTTAAAAAAGACGCCATCAAGAAGCTGGGCATGAGGGCTAACACGTGTTCCTTTAATCCCGGAGTGATCGTGGCCAACCTGACGGAGTGGAAGCGTCAGAACATCACCAACCAACTGGAACACTGGATGGAGCTCAACGCACAGTAAGTCACCTGGAGGGCCACAGCCAGTGGCAGAATTCCCACAGCCCTCCAGAGATGAAAAAAACCTCCCACAGATTGTAGACTATTGTAAAGTACTCAGTTTGAGTTTATTTGCTTTTATTTTATTCCATTGTCAGAGAGGACCTCTACAGTAAGACCCTGGCAGAGAGTATCACCACACCTCCCCTGCTCATTGTCTTCTACAAACACCACTCCAGCATCGACCCCATGTGGCACGTCAGACACCTAGGTAAGAACTGTTACTATGGTCTGTCGAGAAATGTGTATTTGATTAGATAGCCTTCATATCAGATTTCATATAATGTAGTGAGTTTCCCCACTGAGCCAACAGCTGTTTTCCCACCAATGTTTTTGCACTTGCAGTGGAGAGAGCACACGTGCGGGGGTAAGGGAAGTTAAGCTCGCTGAGGAGGAACTGTTCACGGGGGGGGGGGTGCTTTGCTGTCTGTCTCCATGTTTCCCTAACAATGAGCTGCAGACAGCCCTGGCACACTTAGTGATGTTGTATAATAAAGTACAAACAAAGGTTATTGTTACAGTATCATCATTGCCCTTTCTGACTGGCAGCCTAATTTATTGGCTTGTACAGTTTATAGTCCTATAAACTAGCGAGCTATTGGCCTTTGTTTGCATAGAAACACTCAGTATTGCTCTATTTTCAGGGGCCACTGGTGCTGGAAACCGCTATTCTCCCCAGTTTGTGAAAGCTGCCAAACTCCTCCATTGGAACGGACATTACAAACCATGGTCCAGGACCTCTTCATTCACCGAAGTCTGGGACAAGTGGTATATTCAGGACCCCATGCGTAAATTCCATCCAGTTCGGAAACATGCAGACTAAAGCAGGGATGTGACCAGACGACAGCTAGTCTGCCTCTACCTGTCTGTCCTCCGAGTGACTTCTCAGGAACCCTAACGTGATGCAAGCCCATTCCAGTGAAATGTCTGTTTACCATGCAGTGGTGTTATAGATCTCAGGCAGAGACAGGGACATGTTCCATATAGAAATGTGTCATACGATACATCTCAATAGTCTAGTAGTGGTCTTGTCTTATTTTTTCACATCAATGCAGATGCACCAATGGTTCTATGCTTAGCTTCATAAGACAAAAATAATCATGTGCCTGTGTTCAGGAACGATCCCTCTAACAATTTGCCAAGATTGCCTCTTTACTTTGATTCATTATTCTGTCGGATCAATGTTTGTTACTGCCGGTTGTCTCGCACTTTAACTCTTTTGTATACCACAACACTAAACTTTACACAAATAGTTATAAACAAGCTTGAAGCCTACTATCCTTTCTCTTGATTGCATTTGACAAAGGATGGTATACACAAACCACTATGGTGTCAAATAGCTTATTTACGTCATTGACACTTATCTAGAGTGCATACATTCTCGTACTGGTTGCCCGTGGGTATCAAACCCACTATGCTCTACCAACGGAGTCACATGGGACCAACTCCTATGGTTTTTATTTTATAGTTCTCAAGCGCTACATGCCTCCTGATAATGTGGTGATTGCTTACAGCTGTTACAAATCAGGGCTTATTTTTCTACTCTGTACAAAGGATTATTCTAGCAGATATAAATATTCAAATTGTGTCATCCTTTTGTAAAAGAAGCTTAATAAAACCAAGTCAACTACCTGGAGTCTTGGTTAAATTATCAACCCCATTAACAGAATTACTGGAATGAAAGCACAACTTGGGGCAAATTATGGATAAATGTATTTGTTTTGAGGCTATATACACAATAATTCACATTGTACAGATCATGGACCTTTAGGCAAAACATTTACCAACTCATTATACAGGTTAGTCAGTTGATTCTAATAACCTGTAACCAGGTGTCATGGAAATGCTACACAGGGACATTAAGTCAATCTTTACGCTTAATAAACAATTAAACTGGAGATGTTCTAACAAACTTGATGCATCATCGTACACGTCTGTCAGGAACTCTCAGGGCAGTCCTGTTAGATCTCATACTGGTTACAGACACGTTGCATAATTCATTGGGTTGGTTCCGGCAACATCCATCTTAACTTAAAGAACATATTCTGGGTGTTTTAGGAGAGGGTCATGTCACCTCCCCCCCATATCTTTACCAGGCAAGAACCAAGGATTATTTAAGCCACTAAAATAGGATTTTCCATCACACAGGTTTACAGAACAGATGGTGCCAGTACGGTTTAGACATGACGAGGAAAAGACTTAACAAACAAAAAGGACAGATGTTCATTTAAAATCTGTGTTGAAGTCATAGGTGTCATCTGTGTGGACTGAGGAGATGTCAATGTTGACTGGGACAGGAACCTGTAACCTCACCGTGGCTTGTTTGTCTGCAAAGGATAAATAATTTCTTAAGTGACATTGACAACACACTTGTTTGGGAATGTAACAGGAATCAAGCTTTGCCCTGAAATACAAAAAAATGTATCATCTAATTTCATAATAGATTCCAGACAAGGTACTCTGTCTGGCTCAGCAGTGGATCAGAGTTGGATTGGAAGTCTTCACTTGAAATTCAGACTTGCGTTATTGTCCTCATTTCCACACAGACTGACTCTACATTAACTAGGCATGTAACAGGAATGAAGCTGGTTTTCTTTTATATTGATTTACTTGTGACTGGTGTCTTTATTTGTGGTTCATCTGTTTCCGCAGTCACTTCCTCAGACATCTCTTTAACCCCACCAGCCTGAAATTAAGAGGAAGATATTGCAGTAGTAACTCAGCGTTTGCCCTGAAAAGACATTTGGTTTAGGTGTTTACCAAAAAATGCATTTGATTATTGACTGCAGGGGATCAGAGTTGGATTAGAAGTCTTCACTTTAAAATCAGACTTGCGTCTTTGTCCTCATTTCCATGATAGCACAGACTGACCCTACTTTTATCTGATTCATCAGGTTAGAAACATAAGCTAAAAATGTTCAGCTACCTCTTGGTTTTCACAGCTACCCTCCATATCTTCCTCAGTGGGCTCTGGAGCAGGTTTGTCCTCAACAACGTCACTCAGCACTCCGGCGGTGGGGCCTTTAGACAGGAGGACAATGCTGCTGGCCTGGTTTGGGAACTTTACACCTGGGAGGAGAGTGGGTCAGTCATCATCACACAACACACTCATTACTGTAAAATGAAACAATTTAGTATTTTCTCTAATAGAATTAACATACTTCTTAGAGTCTCCTCATTGCCTTTCCGCAACTTGTCCAAGTCCCACCCCTTCTGCATCTCTCTTACAATGTCTTCAGAGAGGTATGGGGGAAGGCTTGGCTTCTCAGGGGATTTGCAGTGGTAACTCAGCTTTGCACTAAAAATATAATTTATTGGTATAATATATATAAAAAATATAAATAAATATCATTCTAGTTTCCAGGCAAGGTACTGTCTGGCTCAGCAGTGGGATCAGAGTTGGATTAGAAGTCTTCACTTAAATTCAAGAATTGCGTTAATTATCCTCATTTCCCATGCTAGCCTGAATATAAATGGGTAATAAATTGTTACGATGACAACACTTACCCTGTCCAATCATTGAGGAAGGTAGAGGCAGCCAGTTCTGTGTTGGGGACTCCACCCTTCTGCAAAAACCCACGCTTCTTGGCAAAAAAGGATAAAAACTCCAGGGAGTTTCTAAAGTCTGGAACATTGTACTGAAGCATTACCTGAAAGACAAAGTCCATGATTACCTATCAGTATGCTCAGCAGAGCTAGGGCTTGATCTTAAACTTGGCAGTAAAATGTCCTTACACCAGTTTTATTTAACTAGGCAAGTCCGTTAAGAACAAATTCTTATTTACAATGACGGTCTACCCCAGGCCAAACCCTAACGACGCTGGGCCAATTGTGCACCGCCCTATGGGACTCCCAATCACAGCCGGTTGTGATACAGCCTGGGATCGAACCAGGGTCAGTAGTGACACCTCTAGCACTGAGATGCTGCGCCACTCGGGAGCCCAAGTGAGTAGCAGGGATCTCCCTCGTCTCACCTGTTGCTTGTTGCACTGTTTGAGCAGGGTCCTGACGGCCTCTAGAACAGTCTCCTGCTTATCCTCCACCTGGAGACTCCTCAGCGCCATGGCAGCTTTTGGGTTAGACTGGGCTGCCAATATCCCTGGGCTGTCAATCATTTTGACATTCTTAGATATGTGGACGTCTTGGAAGCACCTGCAAGGGTCAGACATCAGGTGTGTTAGGTGGGAAGCTTCAAATGACAGTCATGCTTTGAGCAAATTCAGGAAAAGAGACATAGCCAAATGTTTGACTGTTTTGCCCTAAGTGGCAAGACCCAGATGAAGTGTATGAAGCTCAGTGTTGGATTGAATATAGACTCCACGGTTTTGTCAGATCTTCAACTTCATCACGCTTCATACAATTCCTCACCATCTGCGAATAAAACAGACCCCATCACTATCATGAATTATTAAAATGGTTCAGCTTCACTCACTTGGTGATCCCTCTCTGAACTCCTGCATTACAGGCCCTCATCCCCTTCAGGCTGTTGATCAGACTGCTCTTCCCCACATTTGGGAACCCTGAGGGAACAGAGGAGGGCATCAGAGGTGGAAGTCATAGACAACGGGTATTTATACTGTGCAGGATAAACCCTTAAAGATTAATCATATTGTCAAGGGGTCCTGATATAGCAGATATAACGTGCTAATTTGTGCATGCAGTCATGATATAATTGATCAAATAAACTGAAAGAACACAAATAAGAGATCAGACATAGGGTACCCAACAGGGCACTGTGATTGCTATGTATGAGATCAGAGTTGGATTATTAGTCTTCACAGACATCAGTAGTTCACATAAATCCTCATCATTTCTCATCCACAACCCTTTAATAACACCACTTGAGAGCCATACTAATCAAGGGAAAATATGCTGTTCATGTTTGAGTAATGGTTAGGGGAGTAATTTACTTACCAACTAAGCCCACTTTTAGTGAGCCTTCTCTCCCTGTTGCATTTGCATAGTCCCCCAGGAGCTGGAGAAGACTGCTGCTGCCATAACAGGCCACTCCTTTTGTCTGGTCTACTACTCCGTTAAGAGTTGCAAACCTGGCCTTCTTCTCTTGCTGTTTAAAAACAAACAAAAAATAAACATGTAAATGCATTAATTATCAATATTCTAATAGTCTACACAGTAATGACCCATATTCTACATTCTGCGCAGGTGACTGAAGCTGGTCATCAATATGGACCCCCCCCCCCAAGTAGTCAGTGAAATTAATCGCATTAAAATATTTGGTACTGCATTTACATACCACTGTTTTGTCCTGTAGTTGTGTGGATGCCTTGAACGCCACAGCAGGGAACTCAAGCTGAAGACACTGTAGCCACTTCTCCACATTATCTTTAGGGACAAGATCTGAAGGATGGAAAATGTAATTTACGGTATTAAAGTTTAACTACTTTTTGAAGTTAAACTTAAAATATAATTGACATGAAAGAATGTTATCCCATAAGGTTATTACCTATTTTGTTCAACAGGAATAGTAGCTTCTTGTTTCCTTCCCCCTTCAGCACAGCTTCCTCTAGCTGTGGGCATCTGCAGCCAAGGGGATCTCTTGCATCTAGGATTTCAACTATGATGTCAGAGGCATCGATCACCTGGAGTAAATATGAGAGTAGCCTAATGAATATTGATTCATTGGGACACTCAGGTAGGACATGTTTTCATGATAGCTTCTGTCTTGCAGAGCAACTCAGCCAGACATGGGCTATCCTTTCCTTAACTAGGACTTAATGCCAACAGACATGTGGATGTAATAATCTCACCTTGTTTAATTCTGAACAAAGGTGCTTCTTCGAATTCCTTGGGTCACTTTGCTTCACCATCTGTTTCACAAGGTCCTCCTGTGACGGTAACTCCTGTGGAGTTAAAAAGTGGAGTTAAAAATAGTGTCAAGCTACACGGAGGGCATGATCTTTGACGCACCCATTTTCTTTACCTTTCTAGCTTTCTTTGCTTTAGGGTCTGCATCCCTGCCGGCAGCGTTTTCCTTCTTCCTCTTCTGGGCCCGTTCTTGTTGCTTGGCAAGCTTCTTTTTCTCCTTTTCTTCTTCAAGCTGGGTTGGAGAGAAGGTAAAAAAATTTTTTTATCATAGACCTAATCGTTTTGCCCCCTAAAATATGAAAGTGATGAGCCCACACATGTACCTGGATGTTATCCCAAAAACAGTTAATGGCCTCACCTTTGACCTCCTCTGTTCTGCTTCCCTCAGAATATCCTCTTTGAATGGTGCTTTGTTGGGAACTCCAATATCCTTTTTCACTTTTTTGCCAACTCCTTTCTTTTTTGCATCTTTTCTTAGTTTTTTGTTGTGTTCCCGGACCTAAAAACAAAAAAATTAGATTAGAAATCATGGCAAGACAAAATCGCTTTCATACATACATTATATATGCACATCTATCATGCAACAAGATGGCGCCGACAGACATGGCAGCTTTGCCTCTATCTCAATTTACAAGCTTTTGCTACACCCGCAATAACATCTGCTAAATATTTGTATGCGACCAATACAATCTGATTTTGACACTATCTCCAACTGAGTTAACGTTGGCTACCTACCGTTAACAATGTTTTTTTTTTTAACGTTAGCAATGTATGACATCAGCTAGGAGTCGCCTTAAAGAGAGTGGTGACAGTAATGAGTGCAATTCACAATGTTTACCTTTTTCTGTATTTTGTAACGTTTGGAGCAAGACACGCGTTTACTTGCTTTCTTTAACCCTGAAAAACATTAACGAAATTCTAGCCAGGATTGCCTTCCTAACAACCTAATGCTAGCTCGAGAGCTAACGTTATGACTGTATAGCCAGCATTGGCTAACTGGCAATGAAAATGTATTCAACTGAACCACAACAAATACTACATTAATTGTAATTAATACAGAAAAAAACAATGTTCAAGCCAAATATAAAGACTTTAGCTACACTTACCTGGACGCTTCATTGCAGTGCTATAGGTCTGACAATGCGACTACAAAATTCTGCTGCACGTGGAACCAGGAGCTAGCTGTCGGAATCTCGTCAGCAACACCAAAAAAAGTAGTTCCGGGTCACGGCATTTCCTAAATAAAAGTACCCCACGTAATACACTATAGGCATATCAATTACATATTGGCCTATAAACTATTCTAGGTGCCAAAATAAAATTGGGGTTGGTATTATTCACTATCCCACTGGGTACACACTAGTTGAATCAACGTTGTTTCCACGTCCTTTCAATGAAATTACATTGAACCAATGTGAAATAGACATTGAATTGATGTCTGTGCCCAGTGGGTAGGGTCTGTAGAATCTCGATGTATGGTGTTATTTTATGAGGGAATGAGGTCTATATACCCAATATGTCCTATTTATACATTATGTTGATAGTGACAACAAGGTGAAATGAAACAAAAGGGTACAAACAGAGAATGTAAATTAGGCTCAGGTACAAACAGTGTTGCCAACTAATTTTCAGGGTAGATTGCTAGAGGCAGGTGGATTTGTTGCTAAAAGTTGCTAAATTACGTTGTGATGTCATTGCGTGATAACGTAAAACCACGTCATTACGTAGAATACACAATAACGTTACTCAAATTGACTGGCCATGCCTGCAAAAAATATGATTTGACATTTCTGTACATTTTCTGTAAAATTTTGATTAAAACTTGTTAATTGATGTTGTAAGTTCTGTTCAAGATCAAACATTCGTTACCAACTATATTCATTGGGTTTGGCTCGTCGAATCCGTGCTACTGCAGTCAGCCAACAATGATTTGCAATTTGCTGCTGACGTCACTCAATGCACTTTTGCAGCCAGGCACGTGTGTTGTAACTGAGTGTGTGACAGAAAAAAATAGTTTTTGTGTCATTTAGAGGGGAAATGCGTGCATTTTAGCGTTTGAGTCACTTTTCAAAAGTTCCAAATACATTTTTAAAAGCAGCTAAATTTGTTGCTAGGTGCTGTTTGAAAAAAAAGTTGCCAGGGTAGTCTGAAAAGTTGCTAAATCTAGCAACAAAATGTCTAAATTGGCATCATTGGGTACAAAATCTATTGATTGAGGAGAGTTTAACCTTCAATCGAGAGTTACCTTCAGACGAGTCCCGTGACACTTGTTGGGGTTGTAGAGCAAAACGGAGATTATCTCCCATTTCCACAGTGGAAAATCCCAAACGGTACCGACGCTATTAACAGAAGTTGGCACATCAGCGTTATTGACTTCAGACGAGTCCAGTGACACTTGTGGTGGTCGTAGAGCAAATAGACGTTTTTGTGAGAAGACCGATTTCCGGGATGTCTCATGGTGTGACAAACACCGCTGTAGCTCAGCCACCTTCCACCGCAGATGCGGTAGACAACCATAGGTGGAAGCGGTGGATTGAGACGCAGCACATGCAACCTGACATATCTAGTTTAAATTGACGGATTTTTATGGGAATTTTTGTATTATCTTACTTAGATTGACACACCGGTCAATTGACCCACTTTTACATCGGCACATAGAATACTTTTTTCTATATAAGCCAATATGAAATGCCTAGAGTAGAACGTGTTGCTTGGTATTTATATCTCAGTCCTCCATGAAATAACACCATATATAGATTCTGCACACCCTACTGAGTAATCCCAACCCCACTTTTACTTCAGCACCTAGAATAGTTTGTTCTCTATAAACCAGTATGTAATTTATAGGCCTATAGTGTATTGCATTGAATGGAGTGGGTGGAGTAGAAAGTGCTGCGGTGAATTAAGACTAGTGCTAGATCAGTACGGTCTGTAGAATATTATGTTCTTTACGTTCATTTACTTAAGCTTCTCAATGTGCTCCACCTTATAATATTATTGATTTATTTTATTTATTTATTTCACCTTTATTTAACCAGGTAGGCCAGTTGAGAACAAGTTCTCATTTACAACTGTGACCTTGCCAAGCAAGATAAAGCATAGCAGTGCGACAAAAACAATATAGAGTTACACAAACAAACATACAGTCCATAACACGAAAGAAAATAAAAACAGAAAGATCTATGTACAGTGTGTGCAAATGTAGAAGAGTAGGGAGGTAGGCAATAAATAGGCCATAGAGGCGAAAAATAATTACAATTTAGCATTAATACTGGAGTGATATATGTGCAGATGATGATGTGTAAGTAAATATACTGGGGTGCAAAAGAGCAAGAGGGTAAGTAATAATATGGGGATGAGGTAGTCGGGTGTGCTATTTAAAGATTGGCTGTGTACAGGTACAATGATTGGTAAGCTGCTCTGACAACTGATGCTTTAAGTTAGAGAAGGCGATATAAGAATCCTGCTTCAGAGATTTTTGCAATTCGTTCCAGTCATTGGAAGCAGAGAACTGGAAGGAAAGGCGGCCAAAGGAAGTGTTGGCTTTGGGGATGACCAGTGCAATATACCTGCTGGAGCGCGTGCTGCGGGTGGGTGTTGCTATGGTGACCAGTGAGCTGAGATAAGGCGGGGCTTAACCTAGCAAAGACTTATAGATGACCTGGAGCCAGTTGGTTTGGCGACGGATATGTAGTGAGGGCCAGCCATAGAGGATGAGAGCATAGAGGTTGCAGTGCTGGGTAGTATATGGGGCTTTGGTGACAAAACAGATGGCACTGTGACTACATCCAGTTTACTGAGTAGAGTTTTGGGGGCTATTTTGTAAATGACATCGCCGAAGTCAAGGACCTTTAGGATGTTCAGTTTTACGAGGGTATGTTTGGCGGCATGAGTGAAGGAGGCTTTGTTGCGAAATAGGAAGCCGATTCTAGATTTCATTTTGGATTGGAGATGTTTAATGTGAGTCTGGAAGGAGAGTTTACAGTCTAACCAGACACTTAGGTATTTATAGTTGTCCACATATTCTAAATCAGAACCGTCCAGAGTAGTGATGCTAGTCGGGCAGGAGGGTGCGGGCAGCAATCGGTTGAAGATTATGCACTTAGTTGTACTAGCATTTAAGAGCAGTTGGATGGCACGGAAGGAGTGTTGTATGGCGTTGAAGCTCGTTTGTTAGCACAGTGTCCAAAGAAGGGCCAGATGTATACAGAATGGTGTCGTCTGCGTAGAGGTGGATCAGAGTATCACCAGCAGCAAGAGCGACATCATTGATATATACAGAGAAAAGAGTCGGCCCGAGAATTGAGCCCTCTGCCACCCCCATAGAGACTGCCAGAGGTCCGGACAACAGGCCCTCCGATTTGACACACTGAACTCTATCTGAGAAGTAGTTGGTGAACCAGGCGAGGCAGTCATTTGAGAAGCCAAGGCTATTGAGTCTGCCGATAAGAATGCGGTGATTGACAGAGTCGAAAGCCTTGGTCAGGTCGATGAAGACGGCTGCACAGTACTGTCCTTTATCTATGGCGGTTATGATATCGTTTAGGACCTTGAGCATGGCTGAGGTGCACCCATGACCAGCTCGGAAACCAGATTGCATAGTGGAGAAGGTACGGTGTGATTCGAAATGGTCGGTGAACTGTTTATTAACTTGGCTTTTGAAGATTTTAGAAAGGCAGGGTAGGATATATATAGGTCTATAACAGTTTGTGTCTAAGGTGTCTCCCCCTTTGAAGACGGGGATGACCGCCGCAGCAGCAATCTTTGGGGATGTCAGACGATACGAAAGAGAGGTTGAAAAGGCTAGTAATAGGGGTTGCAACAATTTTGGCGGATAATTTAATAAACAGAGGGTCCAGATTGTCTACCCCAGCTGATTTGTAGGGATCCAGATTTTGCAGCTCTTCCAGAACATCAGCTGTTCGGATTTGGGTGAAGGAGAAGCTGGGGGGGGGGGGGTGCTGAGGTGTTGGCTGTGGTAGGGGTAGCCAGGTGGAAAGCATGGCCACCCGTGGAAAAAAGCTTATTGAAATTATGTATTATCATAGATTTATCGGTGGTGACAGTGTTTCCTATCCTCAGTGCAGTGGGCAGCTGGGAGGAGGTGCTCTTATTCTCCATGGACTTTACAGTGTCCCAAAACATTTTGGAATTAGTCCTACAGGATGCAAATTTCTGTTTGAAAAAGCTAGCCTTAGCTTTCCTAACTGAGTATATTGGTTCCATACTTCCCTGAAGAATTGCATATCGCGGGGGCTATTCGATGCTAATGCAGAACGCCACAGGATGTTCTTGTGCTGGTCAATGGCAGTCAAGTCTGGGGTGAACCAAGGGCTGTATCTGTTCCTGGTTCTACATTTTTTGAACGGGGCATGCTTATTTAAGATGGAGAGGAGAGCACTTTTGAAGAGCAACCAGGCATCCTCTACTGATGGGATGAGGTCAATATCCTTCCAGGATACCCGGGCCAGGTCAGTTAGAAAGTCCTGCTCACAGGCCTCCCAGGTGGCGTAGTGGTCTAAGGCACTGCATCGCAGTGCTAGCTGTGCCACCAGAAACTCTGGGTTCGAGCCCATGCTCTGTCGCAGCCGGCCGCGACCGGGAGGCCCATAGGGCGGCGCACAATTGGCCTAGTGTCTTCCGGGTTAGGGAGGGTTTGGCCGGCTGTGATATCCTTGTCTCATCGCGCACTAGCGACTCCTGTGGCGGGCCGAGCGCAGTGCACGCTGACCAGGTCGCTAGGTGTACAGTGTTTCCTCCGACACATTGGTGCGGCTGACTTCCGGGTTGGATGCGCACTGTGTTAAGATGCAGTGCAGCTTGGTTGGGTTGTGTTTCGGAGTACGCATGGCTCCCGAACTTCGCCTCTCCTGAGTCCGTACGGGAGTTGCAGCGATGAGACAAGACAGTAACTACTAACAATTGGATACCACGAAATTGTGGAGAAAAAGGGGGTGAAAAAAGAAAGGCCTGCTCGCTGAAGTGTTTTAGGGAGCGTTTGACAGTGATGAGGGGTGGTCGTTTGCCCGCGGACCCATTACGCATGCAGGCAATGAGGCAGTGATCGCGGAGACCCTGGTTGAAGACAGCAGAGGTGTATTTAGAGGGCAAGTTGGTCAGGATGATATTTAAGAGGGTGCCAATGGTTACGGATTTTGGGTTGTACCTGGTAGGTTCCTTGATAATTTGTGTGAGATTGAGGGCATCAAGCTTAGATTGTAGGTCGGCCGGGGTGTTAAGCAAGTCCCAGTTTAAGTCACCTAACAGTACGAACTCTGAAGATAGATGGGGGGCGATCAATTCACATATGGTGTCCAGGGCACAGCTGGGGGCTGAAGGGCGTCTATAACAAGCGGCAATGATGAGAGACTTGTTTCTGGAAAGGTGGATTTTTAAAGAAGAAACTCAAATTGTTTGGGCACAGACCTGTATAGTATGACAGAACTCTGTAGGCTCTCTCTGCAGTAGATTGCAACACCACCCCCTTTGGCAGTTCTATCTTGTCAGAAAATGTTATAGTTAGGGATGGAAATTTCTGGATATTTGTTGGCCTTCCTAAGCCAGGATTCAGACATGGCTAGGACATCCAGGTTGATGGAGTGTGCTAAAGCAGTGAATAAAACAAACTTAGGGAGGAGGCTTCTAATGTTAACATGCATGAAACCAATGCTTTTACGGTTACATTAGTCAACAAATCAATCAAATTGCAATCAAATTCATTTTTAAAGCCCTTCTTAATCAGCTGATGTCACAAAGTGCTGTACGGAAACCCAGCCTAAAACCCCAAGCAGCAAGCAATGCAGGTGTAGAAGCACGGTGGCTAGGAAAAACTCCCTAGAAAGGCCAGAACCTAGGAAGAAACCTAGAGAGGAACCAGGCTATGAGGGGTGGCCAGTCCTCTTCTGGCTGTGCCGGGTGGAGATTATAACAGAACATGGCAAAGATGTTCGAATGTTCATAGATGACCAGCAGGGTCAAATAATAATAATCACAGTGGTTGTCGAGTGAGCAACAGGTCAGCACCGCAGGAGTAAATGTCAGTTGTCTTTTCATAGCCGATCATTCAGAGTATCTCTACCACTCTTGCTGTCTCTAGAGAGTTGAAAACAGCAGGTCTGGGACAGATAGCACGTCCGGTGAACAGGTCAGGCTTCCATAGCCGCAGGCAGAACTGGAGCAGCAGCACGGCCAGGTGGACTAGGGACAGCAAGGAGTTATCAGGCCAGGTAGTCCTGAGGCATGGTCCTAGGGCTCAGGTCCTCCGAGAGAGAGAAAGAAAGAAATCAAGAAAGAGAGAAAACGAGAGAAAGAGAGAATTAGAGAGAGAATACTTAAATTCACACAGGACACCGGATAAGACAGGCAAAGTACTCCAGATATAACTGACTGACCCTAGCCCCCCAACAAATAAACTACTGCAGCATAAATACTGGAGGCTGAGACAGGAGGGGTCGGGAGACACTGTGGCCCTGTCCGACTATACCCCCGGACAGGGCCAACCAGGCAGGATATAACCTCACCCACTTTGCCAAAGCACAGCCCCCACACCACTAGAAGGATTTCTTCAACCACCAACTTACCATCCTGAGACAAGGCCGAGTATAGCCCACAAAGATCCCCGCCACGGCACATCCCAAGGGGGGGTGCCAACCCGGACAGGAAGATCATGTCAGTGACTCAACCCACTCACCTCTCCTAGGGACGGCATGGAAGAGCACCAGTAAGCCAGTCAACCCCTGTAATAGGATTAGAGGCAGAGAATCCCAGTGGAGAGAGGGGAACCAGCCAGGCAGAGACAGCAAGGGTGGTTCGTTGCTCCTGTGCCTTTACGTTCACCTACACACTCCTGGGCCAGACTACACTCAATCATAGGATCTTCTGAAGAGATGAATCTTCAATAAAGACTTAAAGGTTGAGACTGAGTTTGCGTCTCTCACATGGGTAGGCAGACCATTCCATAAAAATGGATCTCTATAGGAGAAAGCCTGCCTCCAGCTATTTGCTTAGAAATTCTAGGGAGAGTAAGGAGGCCTGCGTTATGTGACCGTAGCATACGTGTAGGTATGTACGGCAGGACTAAATCGGAAAGATAGGTAGGAGCAAGCCCATGTAATGGGCAGTAAAACCTTGAAATCAGCCCTTGCTTTAACAGGAAGCCAGTGTAGAGAGGCTAGCACTGGAGTAATATGATCAAATTCTTTGGTTCTAGTCAAGATTCTAGCAGCCTTGTTTAGCACTAATTGTAGTTTATTTTGTTCTTTATCCGGGTAGCCGGAAAGTAGAGCATTGCAGTAGTCTAACCTAGAAGTGACAAAAGCATGAATACATTTTTCAGCATAATTTTTGGACAGAAAGTTTAAGATTTTTGCAATGTTACGTGGATGGAAAAAAGCTGTCCTTGAAACAGGCTTGATATGTTCGTCAAAAGAGAGATCAGGGTCCAGAGTAACGCCAAGGTCCTTCACAGTTTTATTTGAGACGACTGTAAAACTATCAAGATTAATTCTCAGATTCAACAGAAGATCTATTTGTTTCTTGGGACTTAGAACAAGCATCTCTGTTTTGTCCAAGTTTAAAAGTAGAACATTTGCTGCCATCCACTTCCTTATGTCTGAAACACAGGCTTCCACGGAGGGACATTTTGGGGCTTCACCATGTTTCATCGAAATGTACAGGTGTGTCATCCACATAGCAGTGAAAGTTAACATTATGTTTCCGAATGACATCACCAAGAGGTAAAATATATAGTGAAAACAATAGTGGTCCTAAAACGGAGCCTTGAGGAACACCGGAATTTACAGTTGATTTGTCAGAGGACAAACCATCCACAGAGACAAACTGATATCTTTCCGACAGAGAAGATCTAAACCATGCCAGAACTGGTCTGACACCATTAAAAGGTAATTTACCACCTTCACAAGTGCAGTCTCAGTGCTATGATGGGGTCTAAAACCAGACTGAAGTGTTTCGCATACATTGATTGTCTTCAGAAAGGCAGTGAGTTGCTGCGCAACAGCTTTTTCTAAACATTTTGAGAGGAATGGGAGATTCAATATAGGCCGATAATTTTTTATATTTTCTGGGTCAAGGTTTGGCTTTTTCAAGAGAGACTATATTACTGCCACTTTTAGTGAGTTTGGTACACATCCGGTGGATAGCGAGCCATTTGTTATGTTCAACATGAGGAGGGCCAAGCACAGGAAGCAGCTCTTTCAGTAGTTTAGTTGGAATAGGGTTCAGTATGCAGCTTGAAGGTTTAGAGGCCATGACTAAGAAATGAGAGCGCCTGGGGAATGGGAGTGATGCTGCGGGCTGCAGGGCCTGGGTTAACCTCTACATCACTAGAGGAACAGAGGAGGAGTAGGATAAGAGTACGGCTAAAGGCTAAAAGAACTGGTCGTCTAATACATTCGGAACAGAGTAAAGGGGGCAGGTTTCTGGGCACGGAAGGATAGATTCAAGGCATATAGTAGGATGTGAGTACAGTGGAGGTAAGCCTAGGCATTGAGTGACGATGAGAGAGGTTTTGTCTCTAGAAGCACCATTTAAGCCAGGTGCGGTCACCGCATGTGTGGGGGGTGGAACAACAGGGCTAGCTAAGGCATATTGAGCACGACTGGAGGCTCTACAGTGAAATAAGACAATAATTACTAACCAAAACAGCAATAGACAATGCATATTGACATTAGGGAGAGGCATGTGTAGCCGAGTAATCATAGGGTCCAGTGAGTAGCTAGGTGAGCTGGAGGAGATTCAGACAGCTAGCAGGCCGATGGATAGCAGCAGGCTAGCAGATGGGCCTCAGGGGGACATCGCTACGGGGGAGCCTGTTGAAACCCCCTCGGATGGTTACGTCGGCAGACCAGTCATGATGAATCGGCAGGGCTCCGTGTCGGCAGCAAAGGGTCCAGGCCATTTGGCAAAAGAGGTATTGAAGCCCAGGGATTATCTGATTGATTTCTTCGGGTAGCCGGGAGAGGCTAACTCCAGGCTAACTGGTGCTTCTATCGTTCATGTATCTTATATAAAGCAATCATTCTCTTTAGTTTTTTCTCCCGATGTAGTTATAATTTTGTAACGTAACTGTACCATTCTGCACTATTCAAAACTGCAAAAATTATGGATTTTGTATCAGACACATAGAGTTTTACTGCAGCCTTTTATTTTGAAGAGAAAATCGATGTTAATGTTGCTGACCGGACGCTAATGTTTTTACCGTGAAGCTAATCAGCTAGCTAACTTAATGGTTTATATACATCATTGAGCTAACCACTAGCCTACACGTTTCTTGAAATAAATTTGTATTGGCGGATCGCATCCAACTGAAAGGTACATACACTGCCACCTACTGTACTAGAGTGTGAGGCCAGATACAGCCTCCCTATACCTATCTATTTCTCTTATCTAGTATCCGCCTACTGTTCTGGAGTGTGAATTCATTACACTTTGTGACACAAAAGGGAAGGGAAAGAGGACAGGGAAAATGGAAGAAAAATGTCCCTACCAACTAACCATACACCCATTAAAACCTATTCCACTACTTGGTCCTATCTGATCCTACACCAAGCCGGCAGCCTGGGCGGACAGGACACTGTCGCTCAACACACCTTGTAACTCTGCAGTAAAATCTCATACACCCATGTACATCTCTGCAGCTGCCAAAACAACATCTATTTTCTGTGATTTATGTTCCATTTCTGTTGATAATTATGGCTATGAACGCTAAAAATCCAACCTTACTGAAACACGTTATTCCTATCACACTCTATTGGCCTCGGCCTTCTCACAGGGAGCCTCTTAGGATCCCTCACCCTGGACCCATCTTTCTCTACTACTCTCGTCACTGCCTCAGCATACAACACCTTCTGTACTACTCTGATCCTGGCAACCTCGACCTGCCTTTCTCTCACCGGAAACTTCTGATTTCCATCACCATGGGTACCCTTACAGTTAACACACACAACGTTTTCCACCGATACGACACATTTGATTGTCTCATGCACTCTTGCACATCTAGGAATCTCCCTCATACACACTGCTGCAACATGACCTGGGCCGTAACTACAGTACATATGAGGACACAGAGGTCCGGAGCTCAACCTTTTATATACTTACAGTACCAGTCAAAAGTTTGGACACACCTATTCATTCAAGGGTTTTCTTTATTTTTACTATTTTATACATTGTAGAATAATAGTGAAGACATCAAAACTATGAAATAACACATATGAATCATGTAGTAACCAAAATAAAGTTTTAAACAAATTGAAATATATTTTATGTGAGATTCTTTAAAGTAGCCACTCTTTGTCTTGACAGCTTTGCACACTATTTGTATTCTCTCAACCAGCTTCATGAGGTAGTCACCTGGAATGCATTTCAATTAACAGGTGTGCCTTGTTAAAAATACAATTGTGGAATTTCTTTCCTTCTTAATGCGTTTGAGCCAATCAGTTGTGCTATGACAATGTAGGGGCGGTATACAGAAGAGTTGGGCATCTCCGGCGCGGCCCACGCTTGGATTGCGTCCTACCTGACAGGTCGCTCCTACCAGGTGGCGTGGCGAGAATCTGTCTCCGCACCACGTGCTCTCACCACTGGTGTCCCCCAGGGCTCTGTTCTAGGCCCTCTCCTATTCTCGCTATACACCAAGTCACTTGGCTCTGTCATATCCTCACATAGTCTCTCCTATCATTGCTATGCAGACGACACACAATTAATCTTCTCCTTTCCCCCTTCTGATAACCAGGTGGCGAATCGCATCTCTGCATGTCTGGCAGACATATCAGTGTGGATGACGGATCACCACCTCAAGCTGAACCTCGGCAAGACGGAGCTGCTCTTCCTCCCGGGGAAGGACTGCCCGTTCCATGATCTTGCCATCACGCTTGACAACTCCATTGTGTCCTCCTCCCAGAGCGCTAAGAACCTTGGCGTGATCCTGGACAACACCCTGTCGTTCTCAACCAACATCAAGGCGGTGACCCGTTCCTGTAGGTTCATGCTCTACAACATTCGCAGAGTACGACCCTGCCTCACACAGGAAGCGGCGCAGGTCCTAATCCAGGCACTTGTCATCTCCCGTCTGGATTACTGCAACTCGCTGTTGGCTGGGCTCCCTGCCTGTGCGATTAAACCCCTACAACTCATCCAGAACGCCGCAGCCCGTCTGGTCTTCAACCTTCCCAAGTTCTCTCACGTCACCCCGCTCCTCCGCTCTCTCCACTGGCATCCAGTTGAAGCTCGCATCCGCTACAAGACCATGGTGCTTGCCTACGGAGCTGTGAGGGGAACGGCACCTCTGTACCTTCAGGCTCTGATCAGGCCCTACACCCAAACAAGGGCACTGCGTTCATCCACCTCTGGCCTGCTCGCCTCCCTACCTCTGAGGAAGTACAGCTCCCGCTCAGCCCAGTCAAAACTGTTCGCTGCTCTGGCACCCCAATGGTGGAACAAACTCCCCCACGACGCCAGGTCAGCGGAATCAATCACCACCTTCCGGAGACACCTGAAACCCCACCTCTTTAAGGAATACCTAGGATAGGATAAAGTAATCCTTCTAACTCCCCCCCCCCCCTCCCCTTAGAGTTAGATGTACTATTGTAAAGTGGTTGTTCCACTGGACATCATAAGGTGAATGCACCAACTTGTAAGTCGCTCTGGATAAGAGCGTCTGCTAAATGACTTAAATGTAAATGTAAAGATAGCCCTATTTGGTAAAAGACCAAGTCCATATTATGGCAAGAACAGCTCAAATAAGCAAAGAGAAACAACAGTCTGTCATTACTATAAGACATGAAGGTCAATCAATACGGCTAAAACCATCAAGCTCCATGATGAAACTGGCTCTCATGGGGAAAGGAAGACACAGAATTACCTCTGCTGCAGAGGATAAGTTCATTAGAGTTACCAGCCTCAGATTGCAGCCCAAATAAATGCTTCACAGAGTTCAAGTAAGAGACACATCTCAACATCAACTGTTCAGGGGAGACTACATGAATCAAGCCATCATGGTTGAATTTCTGTAAAGAAACTACTACTAAAGGACACCAATAAGAAGAAGAATATTGCTTGGGCCAAGAAACACGAGCAATGAACATTAGACCGGTGGAAATCTGTCCATTGGTCTGATGAGTCCAAATTTGAGATTTTTGGTTCCCATCACTGCGTCTTTGTGAGACGTAGAGTAGGTGAACGGATTATTTCCGCATGTGTGGTTCCCACCGTGAAGCATGGAGGAGGAGGTGTGATTGTGTGGGGGTGCATTGCTGGTGACAATGTCTGTGATTTATTTAAAATTCAAGGCACACTTAACCAGCATGGCTACCACAGCATTCTGCAGCGATACTCCATCCCATCTGGTTTGCGCTTTGTGGGACTATCATTTGTTTTTCAACAGGACAATGACCAAACACACCTCCAGGCTGTGTAAGGGCTATTTGACTAAGAAGGAGAGTGATGGAGTGCTGCATCAATCAATCAATCAATCAAATCTATCAATCAAATGTACTTATAGAGCCCTTCTTACATTAGCTGATGTCACAAAGTGCTGTACAGAAACCCAGCCTAAAACCCCAAACAGCAAGCAATGCAGGTGTAGAAGCACCTGGCGTCCACAATCATCTGAACTCAACCCAATTGAGATGGTTTGGAATGAGTTGGACCGCAGAGTGAAGGAAAAGCAGCCAACAAGTGCTCAGCATATGTGGAAACTCCTTAAGGACTGAGGAAAAGCATACCAGGTGAAGATGGTTGACAGAATGCCTAGAGTGTGCAAAGCTGTCAGGCTGTGTAAGAGCTATTTGACCAAGCAGGAGACTGATGGAGTGATGACCTGGCCTCCACCCAATTGAGATGGTTTGGGAAACAGGGGTACCTAGTCAGTTGTACTGAATGCATTCAACTGTGTCTGTGTCTTCTGCATTTAACCCAACCCTTCTGAATCAGAGAGGTGCGGGGGGCTGCCATAATCAACATCCACATCTTCGGCACCTGGGGAACAGTGGGTTAACTGTCTTGCTCAGAACAACAGATTTTTACTTTGTCAGCTCAGGGATTTGATCCAGCAACCTTTCGGTTACTGGCCCAACACTCTATCCACTAGGCTACCTGCCACCCCAGACTGAAGGAAAAGCAGCCAACAAGTGCTCAGCATTTGTGGGAACTCCTTCAAGACTGTTGGAAAAGCATTCATCATGAACCTGGTTGAGAGAATGCCAAGAGTGTACAAAGCTGTCATCAATGCAAAGGGTGGCTTGAAGAATCTCAAATAATACATATTTTTTGATTTGTTTAACACTTCTTTGGTTACTACCTGATTCCATATGTGTTATTTCATGGTTTTGATGTCTTCACTATTATTCTACAATGTAGAAAATATTAAAAATAAAGAAAAACCCTTGAATGAGTAGGTGTGTCTGAAAATTTGAGTGATACTGTATATATTTAGGAACTCAGTCTGGGTCTCAATTTACTGTTGACAGTTTGTAACGGATTTCCTCCTCATCCGAAGAGGAGGAGCAGGGATTCGACCAAAACGCAGCGTTGTGAAATTACATATTATTTATTTAAACAAGACAAAAAACGAACTATACTTGATACAAAACAAAATAACAAAACAATGTAGACAGACCCAGGTAAGAACTTACATGTAACGAAGAACGCACGAACAGGAAAAATGACTACACAAAACGAACGAACGGACAAACAAACAAACCGAAACAGTCCCGTGTGGCGCAACATAGACACAGACACAGGAGACAACCACCCACAACAAACAATGTGAAACCACCTACCTTAATATGGCTCTCAATCAGAGGAAACGTAAACCACCTGCCTCTAATTGAGAACCATATCAGGTCACCCATTAACCAACATAGAAACAAACACATAACATAGACTGCCCACCCAAACTCACGCCCTGACCGACTAACACATACAAAATAAACAGAAAACAGGTCAGGAACGTGACACAGTTAGAATAGTACAAATGTAGGATCTTAAATCACTCTTTTGTTGCTGAGAATTTTCTTGCATTGCAGGAAATGCTAACTTGTAGTGTATTTGAGTTTTAAAAAGACTTCGAAAGTTTGTCATTTCCACTTAAAAAAGTCAGACTTGATTTGCCCTAAAGAAAAACTTGAAAAATTTGCCCTAAAGAAACCACTACAAAAATGTCCAATAATTAAATCCACATAATTCATATTTCCTGTTGCTGCAGGATTATTTAAGATCCCACGTCTGTACAATACACAAGGAGGAATTTCGAAACTTGGTTGTCATCAGCAGTTTTTCTCTTTTTATATGTCACTCACTGACAGTCACTACATTAGCCCATGTCAGTAATTTAGTTATTTATTGATAAATTAGTAAATTAGTCTAGACACCTATCTAAACTTGTAGTAATCATGGCCGAATTACCAACTGGGCAAGTGCCCAGGGGCCCTAACCTCTAGGGGGCCCCCATTGATTTTGTTAGCCACTCTCACTCAGCTAACATATTAACATGGCATAAGTCATGGCAAAATCTGTAGAATTAACGTGTGTAGCGGCTAACTGTATAGCTAATAGGCTATGTGTTTGTAGATCGGCTGAGGTGAATTTAAAATACAGCAACCAATGTGATAATGGCTGGGGTTATTTTAGCTTGTTCTACTAATATCATTTTACATTTTACTGTATAGAAATGCAGTAAATGAGCTTCCATTTCTTAACATTTCTTGGATGACTGATCTGCCTACAAAACTGGCAAAATTGGCTTAGACTACCGGTTGTGTGCCAATATATATTTTATGGATTTAGCATGGCAGTATTGCCCTAAAAATTTATACTATTTTCTTGCATCAAATGAGGTAATAAAACCACGTCACTTTTCCTTATAGTACTTGACTGTCAATCTAAGGACCCATGATGCACTCTCTTCCTCAAAGGGATTTGAACATCACTGCACTGAAATGGACAGCGTTTTAATGTACATTTACATACAGTGGGGATCCAGAATTATTGGATACCTTGATAAAAATGAGCAAAAAAGCCTGTATAAAATAAATACAAATACTGAGCTATATTGGATGCAATTTTTTTGGGGGGAAAAGTATATTTTATACTAATACAATTGCTCAGAGAAATAGATTTTGTTTAACAAGTAATACATAGAAAAGCTCATCGCAGTGCCTGAAGCATCACTACAGACCCGGGTTCGATCCCAGGCTGTGTTGCAGCCGGCCGCGACCGGAAGACCCATGAGGCAGCACACAATTGGCGTCGTTAGGAGAGGATTTGGACGGCTGGGATGTCCTTGTCCCATCACACTCTAGCGACTACTTGTGGCGGCCTGGGCACATGCAGTCTGACTTCGGTTGCCAGTTGTACAGTGTTTCCTACAACACATTGGTGCGGCTGGCTTCCGGGTTAAGCAAGCAGTGTGTCAAGAAGCACTGCGGCTTAGCAGTGTTGTGTTTCGGAGGATGCATGGCTCTCGACCTTCACCTCTCCCGAGTCTGTACAGGAGTTGCAGCGATGGGACAAGACTAACTACCAATTGGGGAGAAAAAGGGGGTAAAAAGTAACAAACAAAATTCTCAAAATGATTGGATCCCCTCCCTTGTTTTCAATACTCCAGCACACTCCATTTGCAAGAATAATGACACTAAGCATTTTTCAAAAATGTTTTATGAGACAGGAGAACACATTGGAAGGGATCTTAATCATAATCTTTCTCTTTTTGTTTGTGGTCAATTAACCATTTCTTTGTGGATTTTGATATGTGCTTGGGGTTATTGTCTTGCTGGAAGATCCACTTGCAGCCAAGTTTCAGCCTTCTGGCAGAGGCAACCAGGTGTTTGGCTGAAATGTCCTGGTACTTGGTAAAAGTTCATGATTCTGTTGACCTGACAAGAGCCCCAGGACCATTGGAAGAAAAATTGCCCCATTACATGATAGATCCAACATCATATTTTACAGTAGAGATTAGGTCATTTCTGCATACAGTAAGCATTGTTCTTTCGAAGGCCAAACCCACAGTTGGTGTGCATGGCCAAAGAGCTCTATTTTTGTGTCATATGACCATCGTTGTGCCTGGGAAACCGTCCATAAAAGATTTAAGGGGCCAAACCATAAGGCTATGGGCCCAAAAGTATGACAGAGCTACTCTTGAGCACTCCACTCTTTGATATTCCTGTCGTGGCATTGGACACATTAATATGCAGAATATTAAAGCTTAGAACATGCAGGGAAAGTATTCTGTTAGATATCCTCTCCAGACCCAGACCCTTCTCCCTCTCTTCTCTTCAAGCCATGAACAAAAAGGGTGTGAATGAGACAAAGGGGTGAAGACCCTGGAGTACTCCATGCACAGATCACTGCTCATACAAGAAGACTAGTGACTGTAGGCTAGTGAATGACTTCTCCCACCCAGCTTTACCCACTAACGTTTGCACAGTGTTAGTCAAGTCTCCCCTAATGTGTCTGTGATGTATCTTCTCCCTCCAATATGTAGTCGATACCTTCATCACACTTTCACACTCAGTCTCAATCAAATGTTATAGAGATTGAGCGTGTTCTAGGAACTTTTTTCATGCAGGAGGAAGTTGGAGGGAACGATTGATTATAGTATTGATTACAGGGAGAAGAGGGAGTGAGCTGTCTACCATTGCCAGACATGGGCAGCCAAAGTCTTGGCAGAGTCCCCTCCAATCCCCCCACACCCCCCTTCCTCCCCACCTCTCTCCCCCTCCCTCCCTCCTTCTCCATCCCTCTCTCTCCATCCTTGCTACTACCAGCACTACTCTGTAATTTAATCCATTTTGTCATGGCTTGGGATCAATATCCATTTTCCTGGGCCTTGGGGAGGGCCTCTTGATTTGTTGTTCTTTCACAGTGGCAGGATTAGCAGCCAATGAGCCTGCAGCATCCGTCTCCCCTAGGCCAGCAGGGCTACACAGAGCATGAGAGGAGAACACGTAGCTTACATTTGACGCTCACACACTCTGCGTTGTGTGACCTCTCGTGTGTGTTACTGGATTACACAAACATGGATGTGAAGTGGTCTGAACTGTGAAGCCGGTTTATAATGTGTATATAATCACATTTGAATGCCACATACTGGTATTCTTCATATAATAATGTAATTCAGTGAGTTGGTATTTGTATTTACTATGGATTCCCATTAGCTGCTGCCAAGGCCGCAGCTACTCTTCCTGGGGACCGGAAAAATTAAGGCAGTTATACAATTTTACAAACATTACAATACATTAATTACAGAATTCACAACACACTAAGTGTGTGACCTCAGGCCCATACTCCGCTACCACATATCTACAATGCAATATCATGTGTACATGTGTGTATAGCGCGTATGGTATCGTGTTTGTATGCATGTGTCTGTGCCTATGTTTGTGTTATTTCACAGTCCCAGCTGTTCTATAAGGTGTATTTTTTCTTGCAAGCAGTAGAATCAGATTTAAAAAGCATCAGTTACATGTAGTCATGGCTCTGTGTAGTACTGTGCGCCTCCAATAGTCTGTTCTGGGCTTGGGGACTGTGAAGAGACCTCTGGTGGAATGTCTTGTGGGTATGCATGGGTGTCTGAGCTGTGTGCTAGTATTTTAAAACAGACAGCTCGGAACCTACAGCTTGTCAACACCTTACATAAACAAGTAACGAGGAAGTCAATCTCTTTCACTTTGAGCCATGAGAGATTGACATGCATGTTAGTTTAGTCACCTCAACTTGCTCAATTTCCACATTATTCATTACGAGATGTAGTTGAGGTTTAGGGTTTAGTGAATGATTTGTCACAAATACAATGCTTTTAGTTTTGGAAATATTTAGGACTAACTTATTCCTTGCTACCCATTCCGAAACTAACTGCAGCTCTTCAGTGTTTCAGTCATTTCAGTTGCAGTAATAGCTGTGTAACATCTGCTTCCAACTCACACTCTCAAACACATCGATCCCCTGAACGCAGCTCACTTTCCAGCCCACACTCTCAAACACATAGATCCCCTCCCTCTCCAGATCCCAATCACCTGAATTCTGATCACCTGTATGTCATTTACCCACACTATTTAGTTCAGTTCTTTGCACCCCATCATTGTGAGGTATTGTTTGTTTTGATACACTTTCTATTCGGAGCTCTGTTTATTTCCATATTAGTCCTCCCGTGTATCGTAGTTTTTTGGCCATCCTCAATAACAATGCTTTTTTGCTTATTCCCTGCCTGTACTCAGATTTCCTGTCAACCTCTTGCTTGATGTAGCGGACTACGTTATTAGCCATTTCCCTGCCTGTACTGTTACCTTTTCGGAGTCCCTGTGTATGACCTTCTGCATGCCCCTGGACCCAGCTACCTGCCTCCTCCTGTGGTCCTTTACTAATAAACACCTGCTGCGCCCTGCGCTTGAAACCAGCACTCTGTCTCCCATTGTACTCATTACAAGCTGACGTGTATAGTGTTGAGTCATCTGCATAAATAGACACACTGGCCTTACTCAAAGCCAGTGGCATGTCGTTAGTAAAGATTGAAAAAAGCAAGGGGCCTAAACAGCTACCCTGGGGAATTCCTGCTTCTACCTGGGTTATGTTTGAGAGGCTTCCATTAAAGAACACCTGTGTTCTGTTAGACATGTAACTCTTTATCCACATTATAGCAGGGGATGTAAAGCCATAACACGTACGTTTTTCCAGCAGCATACTATGATTGATAATGTCAAAAGCTGCACTGAAGTCTAACAAGACAGCCCCACAATCATTTTATCATCAATTTTCTCTCAGCCATTCATCAGTCATTTATGTAAGTGCCGTGCTTGTGAAGTGTCTGTCCCTTTATGTGTGCTGAAAGTCTGTTGTCAATTTGTTTACTGTGAAATGGCATTGTATCTGGTCAAACACAATTTTGTCCAGAAGTTTACATAGGGCTGGGCATTCGATTACAGCAGGATCTCTTTCACGTAGATGTCCAATGCATATAGGCCTTTCTACTTGTATTGTATCCATTTAGCATTTGAATGACATCAAGGTTGATTTGATTAAGGCAGATCAAATTAGTAGTGGACCATTAAAAACTGATTTTTCTCATCTTCCGCTCTCATTGATTCAAAATCAGAATGCTTAAACAGTATCTGATCACCAAAGGGGGAACAATCAATGTCATCCAGTAAAGTGATGACAGCACTTTGCTAGCTCTCCTCTCTCGGAGTTGATGGAATATACGTGTGCACCGACAGTGCCACTTTATGGGGAAAGTGATTCTCTTACACCTGCTCCTTTGCCTTGTGCATCTCCATGTATTATAGATGGGCTTATTAAACATACAGAGTCAAAATTTGCATGAAACTGATTTTCTACCTCAGCCCTTTTTTAGAAAAGTCAAAGGGACAGGTTAACAGTGTGCTTTTATAGCACAAATATTGAACAACTGTAACTACCCAAAGAGGTAGATTAAATGGGTTGTGCCTGATATGGTTGGGTTTAGTTTAGTTTATTAGGATCCACATGACTCTTTCCTGGGGTCCACATAAAACTGACAAAGACAAGACAAAGTACAGAACAGTTATAGACAAGGACAAATTCCCCCACAAAACAAGTTAACATAAAAAATAAATGAAAAAATAAGAGTTATATTGGAAAGACACCGAGACAACTAAAATTATATTTATTCACTATTCATATATATGCCTAACCACTTGTATAATCTATTTACGTACACTTCAAACAGACATGCATACCCCACCATACACACCACTATGGGTTTCTTCACTGTACCCAAACCATAGAGCCATGTCATCGTGGAATGCTCTGCCACCAGAGGTGACTCAGACAAAAAGTAAATTTAGTGAATATATATATTTCACTAAATTTGATATATATATATATTTCACTAAATTTGATCTTTAGAAAGAGAAGAGGCACTGTGAAAAATAAATATATTGTATCTGTTTTTTAAAGCTAAACTTGCTTTTTGTCTGAGTCAATAAATAGATTATACAAGTGGTTAGGCATGTTCAACACACAAATGTTTCTTAAAACATGTTTGTTGATGTTAGTTCTATGTGTGCTGTTAAGGGCAAGGCATGCTGCTTTGCTTTGAGCCAACTGCAACTTTGCTAGGTCTTTCTATACTAGGCGGTGTCAGAAGAAAGCCCCAAAAATTGTCAAAGACTCCAGTCACCCAAGTCATAGACTGTTTTCTCCACTACCGCATGGCAAGCGGTACAGGAGCACTAAGTCTAGGACGAAAAGGCTCCTTAACAGCTTCTACCCCCAAGCCATAAGACTGCTGAACAATGAATGAAATGGCCACCGGATTATTTACGTTCACACCGGCGCAGGTGACAAATAAAGTTTGATTTGATTTCATAGTTTTGATGTCTTCGCAATTATTTTACAATATAGAAAACCTTTTGACGAGTACTGTATATCGTGAATTGCTCATCATTTTGAAAAAATCGAGATGGGACTGGGCAATATGGCCTACAAATCCTGTTTAAATTAAAAAATATATATTTAATGAAGGTTAACTCTACCGTTCAAAAGTTTGGGGTCACTTCGAAATTTCATTGTTTTTGAAAGAAAAACTATTTATTTGCAATTCCCAGTCTCACGGTCAACAGTGAATAGGCGACTCCGGGATGTTGGAATTCTAGGCAGAGTTCCTCTGTCCAGTGTCTGTGTTCTTTTGCCATTCTTAATATTTTATTTTCATTGGCCAGTCTGAGATATGGCTTTTTCTTTGCAACTCTGACAGTTTTCAGCTGTGCTAACATCATTGCAAAAGGGTTTTCTAATGATCAATTAGCCTTTTAAAATGATACACTTGGATTAGCTAACACAACGTGCCATTGGAACACAGGAGTAATGGTTGCTGATAATGGGCCTCTGTACGCCTATGTAGATATAATATTTTTTATTTATTAAAAAGCCGTTTCCAGCTACAATAGTAATTTACAACATTAACAATGTCTACATTGTATTTCTGATCAATGTTATTTTAAAATGGACAAAAATAATTGCTTTTCTTTCAAAAACAAGGACATTTCTAAGTGACCCCAAACTTTTTAATGTTAGTGTAGGTCCTGGATGGCAGGAAGCTTGGCCATAGTGATGTACTGGGCCGTACGCACTACCCTCTGTCTTAATGTGTTTGGACCTTGATAGTACAGGGAGTACAGGAGGGGACTAAGCACACACCCCTGATGGGCCCCAGTGTTGAGGATCAGTGTAGAAGACATGTTGTTGCCTACCCTTACCACCTGGGGGCGGCCAGTCAGATAGTCCAGGATCCAGTTGCAGAGGGAGGTGTTTAGTCACAGGGTCCTTAGCTTAGTGATGCACTTTGTGGGCACTATAGTGTTGAACGCTGAGCTGCAGTCAATGAACAGCATTCTCACATAGGCGTTCCTTTTGTCCAGGTGGGAGAGGGCAGTGTGGAGTGCGACTGAGATTGCATCATCTGTGGATCTGTTGGGGCGGTTTGCAAATTGGAGTGGGTATCCGGGAGGATCCTGTTGATGTGAGCCATGACCAGCGTTTCAAAGCACTTCATGGCTACCGATGTGAGTGCTATGGGGCGGTAATCATTTAGGCAGGTTACCTTCGCTTCCTTGGGTACAGGGACTATGGTTGTCTGCTTGAAATATGTAGGTATTACAGACTCGGTCAGGGAGAGGTTGAAAATGTCATTGAAGTCACTTGCTAGTTGGTCCACGCATGCTTTGAGTACACGTCCTGGTAATCCGTCTGGCCCCGTGGCTTTGTGAATGTTGACCTGTATTAAAGGTCTAGCTCACATCGGCTACCGAAAGCGTTATCACACAGTCGTCCAGAACAGCTGATTCTCTCATGCATGCTTCAGTGTTGCTTGCCTCGAAGCGAGCATAAAAGGCATTTAGCTCATCTGGTAAGCTCGTGTCACTGAACAGCTCGCGGCTGGGATTCCCTTTGTAGTCCGTAAATCTTTCAAATCCTGCCACATCCGACAAGCATCAGAGTCGGTGTAGTACGATTCAATCATAATCCTGTATTGATGCTTTGCTTGTTTGATGGTTTGTCGGAGGGCATAGCAGGATTTCTTACAAGCATCCGGATTAGTGTCCCGCTCCTTGAAAGCAGCAGCTCTAGCCTTTAGCTTGATGCGGATGTTGCCTGTAATCCATGGCTTCTGGTTGGGATATGTACGTCCGGTCACTGTGGGGACGACGTTGTCGATGCACTTATTGATGAATCCGATGGCTGAGGTGTTATACTCCTCAATGCCATTTTATGAATCCCGGAAC
Source organism: Salvelinus alpinus (assembly GCF_045679555.1). Taxonomy (NCBI): domain Eukaryota; kingdom Metazoa; phylum Chordata; class Actinopteri; order Salmoniformes; family Salmonidae; genus Salvelinus; species Salvelinus alpinus. The sequence goes on from NC_092097.1 coordinate 20,721,201, forward strand.
ATATTCCAGTCTGTGCTAGCAAAACAGTCCTGTATCGTAGCATCCACGTCATCTGACCACTTCCGTAATGAGCGAGTCACTGGTACTTTATGCTTTTGCTTGTAAGCAGGAATCAGGAGGATAGAATTATGGTCAGATTTGCCAAATGGAAAGCAAGGGAGATCTTTGTATGCATCTCTGTGTGTGGAGTAAATGCGGTCTATAGTTTGTTTTCCTCTGGTTGCACATGTGACATGCTGGTAGAAATTAGGTAAAACGGATTTAAGTTTGCCTGCATTAAAGTCCCCGGCCACTAGGAGCGCCGCTTCTGGATGAGCATGTTCTTGTTTGCTTATGGCCTTATACATTTGGTTGAGTGCGGTCTTAGTGCCAGCATTGGTTTGTGGTGGTAAATAGATGGCTACGAATAATATAGAAGAGAACTCTTGGTAGGTAGTGTGGTCTACAGCTTATCATAAGGTACTCTACCTCAGGTGAGCAATAACTTGAGACTTCTTTAATACTAGACATCGTGCACCAGCTGTTATCGACAAATAGACACACACCCCCGCCCCTCGTCTTACCAGACGTAGCTTCTCTGTCCTGCCGGTGCATGGAAAATCCTGCCAGCGCTATATTATCCATGTCGTCGTTCAGCCACGACTCTGAAATATAAGATATTACAGTTGTTAATGTTCCATTGGTAGTATAATCTTAATCCTAGGTAATCCATTTTATTTTCCAATGATTGCACATTGGCCAATAGAATGGATGGCAGTGGGAGTTCTCACTCGCCTACGAATTCTCAGAAGGCAGCCCAACCTCCGCCACCTTTTTCTCAGTCTTTTCTTCACCCAAATGACCAGGATTTGGGCCCATTCCCGAGGGTAATCGCTGTTCTGATGTCCAGAAGATCTTTTTGGTCATAAGAGACGGTAGCAGCAACATTGTGTACAAAATAAGTTACAAAATAAGTTACAAACAACGGAAAAAAACTAACATTGCACAGTTGGTTAGGAGCACGTAAAATGTCAGCCATCCCCTCCTGCGTCATTCTACACATATGGAATCATGCAGTAACCAAAACAGTGTTAAACAAATCAGAATATATTTTATATCTGAGTTTCTTCAAAGTAGCCACCCTTTGCCTTTATGACAGATTTGCACACTCTTGGCATTCTCTTAAACCAGCTTCATGAGGTAGTCACCTGGAATGCATTTCAAGAAATCTAAATATATTTTATATTTTTAGTTGAAATGCATTCCAGGTGACTACCTCATGAAGCTGGTAATTTCTGGGTGAGGTGATGGTCTCTCTGGGCGGAGTACTGGCCACTCTGGGTGAAGTGATGGTCTCTCTGGGCGGAGTACTGGCCACTCTGGGTGAGGTGATGGTCTGTCTGGGCGGAGTACTGGCCATTCTGGGTGAGGTGATGGTCTCTCTGGGTGGAGTACTGGCCACTCTGGGTGTAGTGATGGACACTTTCGGTGGAGTGTTGGGCTCTCTGGGTGAGGTGATGGGCTCTCTGGGAGGAGTGCTGGGCTAAGTCATGGGGGACCATATTTTTCTCACCTCCATGCCAGGTAGCAGGTCTCTTTCCCGTAGATGTTTGCCATTGGAGTCACAGAGAATGACTCCAATCCCAGGTTGTTCTTGGAGCTGAGCTGAGGTTAGGTGGGAGTATTGGTTGAGGTAGCAGAAGTGGTAGGGAGGTTGTTATTTGTTGGAGTGAGATTTTCTGGAGGGTTGGTGTTGGTTGGAGAGGGATCTTCTGGAGGAGACTGGTTGGTGTTGGTTGGAGAGGAATTGGGTGGGGCGGGATCTCCTGGAGAGCTGGTGGGGGTGAGTGGGTGGAAAACAGGCAGAAGTGGGCTGGGGTTAGTGACCCTGGGTAGCTGCTCCTTCAGGGCTTGTGTGGTTTCCTCTTTCCTCACTGTTCTTCAGGGCCTGTATGGTTTCCTCGCTGTTCTTCAGGGCCTGTATGGTTTCCTCACTGTTCTTCAGGGCCTGTATGGTTTCCTTTCTGTTCTTCAGGGCCTGTATCATTTCCTTTCTGTTCTTCAGGGCCTGTATGGTGTCCTCTCTGTTCTTCAGGGCCTGTATGGTGTCCTCTCTGTTCTTCAGGGCCTGTATGGTTTACTTGCTGTTCTTCAGGGCCTGTATGGTTTCCTCGCTGTTCTTCAGGGCCTGTATGGTGTCCTCTCTGTTCTTCAGGGCCTGTATGGTGTCCTCTTTGATCTTCTCTGAACGCCTCTGACTTCTGATGCCAGTTTTTTTGTTGTTCAATCTATCTATTTATCTATCTATCTATCGCTTTAAAGGCCCAGTGCAGTCGATGTGGAGGAACATTTTTGGTGATATATTATGTTGGTATGAACACAGTGAAGAATAATGATGATGATTTATAATTTTGATACTTCTCATTGAATCTGTAAGCCTAGTATAGTGTGTAATGATCTGTGATTGCTATAAACAGCCAGTGGGCATCCAAAAGGCAAATGTATTGTAGGGTAATTGACTTCTCTTTAGGATGGGCGGTATCCAGATTTTCATACCTTCACACAGTTCCTGTACCATACCGGGGTACTGTATACTCTATTGCTGTCAGTGCACCCAAGGGGAGCTATTTCTTTCGAAATATAAGAAATTCAATTCATGTAGGCAGCAGGGATCTTGATCCCTGTAACCAAGAAGCTTGATCTTGACATCTAGCCACTCAGCTAGAAAGTTAGCAAACCAAATGCATAGCTGAAGACCTGACCTGGAGATCATTTATTTGCCACATCTTAGGTAGTTAGCTTATAGTTTCCATCTACGTAACATTGCAAAAATCAGAAACTTTCTGTCCAAAAATGATGCAGAAAAATTAATCCATGCTTTTGTTACTTCTAGGTTAGACTACTGCAATGCTCTACTTTCCGGCTACCCGGATAAAGCACAAAATAAACTTCAGTTAGTGCTAAATACGGCTGCTAGAATCCTGACTAGAACCAAAAAATTTGATCATATTACTCCAGTGCTAGCCTCCCTACACTGGCTTCCTGTTAAGGCAAGGGCTGATTTCAAGGTTTTACTGCTAACCTACAAAGCATTACATGGGCTTGCTCCTACCTATCTTTCCGATTTGGTCCTGCCGTACATACCTACACGTACGCTACGGTCACAAGACGCAGGCCTCCTAATTGTCCCTAGAATTTCTAAGCAAACAGCTGGAGGCAGGGCATTCTCCTATAGATCTCCATTTTTATGGAATGGTCTGCCTACCCATGTGAGAGACGCAGACTCAGTCTCAACTTTTAAGTCTTTACTGAAGACTTATCTCTTCAGTGGGTCATATGATTGAGTGTAGTCTGGCCCAGGAGTGTGAAGGTGAACGGAAAGGCTCTGGAGCAACGAACCGCCCTTGCTGTCTCTGCCTGGCCGGTTCCCCTCTCTCCACTGGGATTCTCTGCCTCTAACCCTATTACAGGGGCTGAGTCACTGGCTTACTGGTGCTCTTTCATGCCGTCCCTAGGAGGGGTGCGTCACTTGAGTGGGTTGAGTCACTAACGTAATCTTCTTGTCTGGGTTGGCGCTCCCCCTTGGGTTGTGCCGTGGCGGAGAGCTTTGTGGGCTATACTCGGCCTTGTCTCAGGATGGTAAGTTGGTGGTTGAAGATATCCCTCTAGTGGTGTGGGGGCTGTGCTTTGGCAAAGTGGGTGGGGTTATATCCTTCCTGTTTGGCCCTGTCCGGGGGTATCATCGGATGGGGCCACAGTGTCTCCTGACCCCTCCTGTCTCAGCCTCCAGTATTTATGCTGCAGTAGTTTATGTGTCGGGGGGCTAGGGTCAGTTTGTTATATCTGGAGTACTTCTCCTGTCTTATCCGGTGTCCTGTGTGAATTTAAGTATGCTCTCTCTAATTCTCTCTTTCTTTCTCTCTTTCTTTCTCTCTCTCGGAGGACCTGATCCCTAGGACCATGCCTCAGGACTACCTGGCATGATGACTCCTTGCTGTCCCCAGTCCACCTGGCCGTGCTGCTGCTCCAGTTTCAACTGTTCTGCCTGCGGCTATGGAAGCCTGACCTGTTCACCGGACGTGCTACCTGAGAGAGATACTCTTAATTATCGGCTATGAAAAGCCAACTTTACTCCTGAGGTGCTCCTGAGGAGCACCTTTACTCCTGAGGTGCTGACTTGCTGCACCCTCGACAACTACTGTGATTATTATTATTTGACCATGCTGGTCCTTTATGAACATTTGAACATCTTGGCCATGTTCTGTTATAATCTCCACCCGGCACAGCCAGAAGAGGACTGGCCACCCCTCATAGCCTGGTTCCTCTCTAGGTTTCTTCCTAGGTTTTGGCCTTTCTAGGGAGTTTTTCCTAGCCACCGTGCTAGTAGCCACCGTGCTACACCTGCATTGCTTGCTGTTTGGGGTTTTAGGCTGGGTTTCTGTACAGCACTTTGAGATATCAGCTGATGTAAGAAGGGCTATATAAATACATTTGATTTGATTTGATTTGATAGTTATAAGCAGTGGTGTGGCAAGCACCCCCCTAGCTTTATTGCGCCCCAAACCATAATATGTTTTTGTTCCAAAATTGACGGTATTGAAAATCATACCATCGGTATTCGAAAATATCTCGGTATACGGTATGTATGGTATACCGCCCAAGCCTGCTTCTCATACAATTGTAAATGCTTTGTAAGTGTTTTGCTGTCCTCAATTCAAAAGGGTCACTGTTATTTTGAACAACTTAACTTAATAAAATGTTCATGTGAACTCACGTCATATGGTAGGACCTGAATTTTTTATCAAGGTCCTTATCACATCGTGCCATATGTTTTTTTGTCCTCTCTGTATACAAGTAGCTATGACGAGTTTCTTCCTGTGTGTGAATTCCTGCCTTGCGAAATGGCCAGCCTGATCCATCACACAGATACTTCCTATTCACTCTTATCACATTCTTACCAGCAAATCCAGGAAATGGCTGTTTTTAAGTTTTCAACCCCATCCTTCCTCTCCTGTGCTCTCTTCCCCATCTATTCTGAACCATTCTTTCCTTTTGAACTTGGCCTGTATTTGAAGACTTTTCATGACTTCACATTTGGGTTTTCCTCAGCGGAAATACATTGAATTGGCCACAATGACAAGCACACAATCCAATTGATTGTGATCATAGTCACGCACACATATAGTCCTTTTTTTAGCCTAGCCCACAGCGCCTGGGACTGGGGGGTTAGAGTGTGAGTGCAGTGGGATTTGGGCCTCTTCCCTCTGACCCAGTTCACATGCTCTCAATGTCTCCTAGCTCCTCTCTTCATAAGCACTAGAGAGGATCTGGTTAGCCCTACCCTTCTCACTCATGCATGGATCAACAGGGATACTGTACCTTCACATCATCTCTAGATGGTACAGTCTTCATTATTCTGGTTGTTACTGGTTATAAAATTCCAAACCCTCTGTCACATTAGCATTGACCAGATAAAAAGAAAAGAAAAACGCATCGTAAACACAATTTTTGCCTGAGATTTTGCCTGAGTTTCCCTGTTAAATGACTGACACTTATTCTCAGTCAAGCGACATTTATTCTCTGTTCTACAGAGCATGTACATTTTTACTTCTCTGTCAATCAATACCCGTTTGGAGTGAAATTGAAAATACAGGCACTTTGCTCATCGACATTTTCTAGAGCTGTGCAAGGGAGAGGATCTCTGCAGCAATATGTAGCAACCACCTTAGTGATAGTGATGCAAGGTGGCCAATATCATTATCACCATTTTAATATCTCCTCCAGGCACTTGATCAATGACATGTTGTCAAGGGCGTCTATCACTGTAAAGTGACCTCGCCGTCAACCGTCAGCAATATGTATGGATTCATTACCCTGCTTTATCACTCATACCTTCAAGCGCTTCATTTAGTCTCTTCACTGGTTTCGCTACATCTCTCTTTACTTCTATCTGGATTTAGATCTGTCCTTTCTATCTCAAATATACCACCAATGAAACTACCATTAAACTAAATTGGGATTGTGCGGTGCAGTTTGTTCAATATAGATTTCAGCATAATGTGTTGAGGGTGGACCTGGCATTGTTCTGAAAAAAAGCTCAGAGGAAGAGCATTTGACAGGACAACAAAGAGAATAGTTAATCCGATTTGTTTCTCTTTTTCTTTTTTTTACATTTTTCACTGTTTTAGATTTCTTTCATTTTTGTGGTGTTGTTCCTCAAATCCTGCGCCAAGTGCAGGTGTTTAATCCAGGGATCTCCAACCCTGTTCCTGGAAAGCTACCGTTTGTCACACCCTGACCATAGAGAGCCATTGTTTCTCTATGGTATAGTAGATCAGGGCGTGACTGGGGTGTTCTAGTCTATTATTTCTATGTGGTGTTCTAGTTTATTATTTCTTTGTGGCGTTCTAGTTTTCATATTTCTATGTTGGTGTGCTTGATATGGTTTCCAATTAGAGGCAGCTGGTAATCGTTGTCTCTAATTGGGGATCATATTTAGGTAGCCTTTTTTCCACCTGTGTTTTGTGGGATATTGAATTTTGTAAGTGTATGTAGCACCTCTGTAGTCACGGTTCGTTGTTCATTTATTGTTTATGTTAAGTTTCACTATTAATAAATGTGGAACTGTAATCACGCTGCGCCTTGGTCCGTTTCTACAAACGATCGTGACACTGTTCTGTCGGTTTTCGCTCCAACCCCAGTTGTTACTAACCCGATTCAGCTTATCAACCAGCTAATTTTTAGAATCAGGTGTGCTATATTAGGGTTAGAGCAAAAACCTACAGAATGGTAGCTTTCCAGGAACAGGGTTGGAGAGCCCTGGAATAATGCATGAATTTACACTGGAAACTCTTTGCTGGCCCTTTCACACATAAACACAAACACACAGTCACAGTCATACATTCACATAACATACACTGAGAATACAAAACATTAAGAACACCTGCTCTTTCTATGACATTGTCACGGCTGTTGAACGATGAGGACCAAGGTGCAGCGTGGTGAGCGTACATTTTCTTTATTAAATCAAAATGACGCCGAACAAAACAATAAACACTACAAAACAAACCGTGAAGCTCAAAGGCTATGTGCCCTAAACAAAGTCAACTTCCCACAAAGACAGGTGGAAAAAAGAGCTACCTAAGTATGGTTCTCAATCAGAGACAACGATAGACAGCTGCCTCTGATTGAGAACCACACCCGGCCAAACACAAAGAAATAGAAAACATAGAAATAAAGAAACTAGAATGCCCACCCTAGTCACACCCTGGCCTAACCAAAATAGAGAATAAAAGCCTCTCTATGGCCAAGGCGTGACAGACATAGACTAACTAGGTGAATCCAGGTAAAATCTATGATCCCTTATTGATGTCACATGTTAAATCAATTTCACTCAGTGTAGATGAAGGGGAGGAGACAGGTTAAAGAAGGATTCTTAAGCCTTGAGACAATTGAGACATGGATTGTGTATGTGTGCCATTCAGAGGGTGAATGAGCAAGACAAAATATTTAAGTGCCTTTGAATGGGGTATGGCAGTAGGTGCCAGGTGCATCGGTTTGTGTCAAGAACTGCAACGCTGCAGGGTTTTTCACGCTCAACAGTTTCCTGCGTGTACCAAGAATGGTCCACAACCCAACGGACATCCAACCAACTTGACACAACTGTATAAAGCATTGGAGTCAACATGGGCCAGCATCCCTGTGGAATACTTTCGACACCTTGTAGAGTTCATGCCCCTCAATATTAGGAAGTTAGGAAGTTCCTTATGTTTGCTATACTTAATCAATCAAATGTATTTATAAAGCCCTCTTTACATCAGCCGATGTCACAAAGTGCTATACAGAAACCCAGCCTAAATCCCCAAACAGCAAGCAATGCAGATGTAGTAGTGCGGTGGCTAGGAAAAACTCCCTAGAAAGGCAGGAACCTTTGGAAGAAACCTAGACAGGAACCAGGCACTGAGGGGTGGCTAGTCCTCTTCTGACAGTGCCGGGTGGAGATTATAACAGTGGCCAAGATGGTCAAACATTCATAGATGACCAGCAGGGTCAAATAATAATAATCACAGTGGTTGTAGAGGGTGCAACAGGTCAGCACCTCAGTAGTAAATGTCAGTTGGATTTTCATAGCCAATCATTCAGAGTTAGAAACAGCAGGTGCGGTAGAGAGAGAGAGTTGAAAACAGCAGGTCCGGGACAAGGTAGCACGTCCAGTGAATAACATCAACGTCAAGGTTCCATAGCCACAGGCAGGACAGTTGATACTGGAGCAGCAGCACGACCAGGTGGACTGCGAACAGCAAGGAGTCATCAGGCCAGGTAGTCCTGAGGCATGGTCCTAGAGCTCAGGACCTCTGAGAGAAGAGAGAAAGAAAGAAAGAGCGAAAGAGAGAGAAAGAGAGAGAGGAAGCAAACTTAAATTCACACAGGACACCGGATAAGACAGGAGAAATACTCCAGATATAACAGGCTGACCCTAGCCCCCCGACACATGCACTATTGCAGCATAAATACTGGAGGCTGAGACAGGAGGGGTCGGGAGACACTGTGGCCCCTTCCGACGATTCCCGCGGACAGGGCCAAACAGGAAGGATATAACCCCACCCACTTTGCCAAAGCACAGCCCCCACACCACTAGAAGGATATCTTCAACCACCAACTTACCATCCTGAGACAAGGCCGAGTATAGCCCACGAAGCTCTCCCCCTCGGCAGTGTATTTATCCCTCTCATTCCCTTTCTGCATGATGGTATGGTGCCATGCTGCGCTTTGAATTCCATTTTGCAGTAGGAGCTGCATGCTAACTCTACAAACTGGACAGTTTTATCTCAATCTCTTCATTCAAAGACTCAATCATGGACACTCTTACTGACATTTGTGGCTGCTTTGCGTGATGCATTGTTGTCTCTACCTTCTTGCCCTTTGTGCTGTTGTCTGTGCCCAATAATGTTTGTACCATGTTTTGTACTGCTACCATGTTGTGTTGCTACCATGTTGTTGTCATGTTGTGTTGCTGCCTTGCTATGTTGTTGTCTTAGGTCTCTCTTTATGTAGTGATGTGTTGTCTCTCTCGTCGTGATGTGTGTTTTGTCCTATATTTATATATTTTAAAATTTAAAATTAAATTTTTAATCCCAGCCCCTGTCCCCGCAGGAGGCCTTTTTCCTTTTGGTAGGCCGTGATTGTAAATAAGAATTTGTCCTTAATTGACTTTCCTAGTTAAATAAAGTTTAAATAAAAATAAATAAAATAAAGATCGGTATTTGGCCAGAAGCAATAACAGCAGTACATGAATCCAAGTCGATTAAAATTAAAGTAGCTATTGTGACTAATATAGTGGCTAAGAATCTCATTGTCTGAGACTGATACAGTATTTGGTGTAGTTTCCAGGCATGCCAGTCTGATGGGCCATCTGGCTTTAATGTACAATTTGAATGAAAGAGATTGCTTCCAATATCTGTCCAGTTAAGCCACTTAAACAGGATCCCTATCAGGTTCTGATGACTGGAAGGAGGAATAAACCAAAGGTTTACAAACCCTTGTGAAGATCAATGTGTGTCCACCTTTACATCGGATATAATTTTCTCTAGTACTGTATGTCTCTTCCACAGTTCCCACAGTTTACTTCTCTTTGTTTATGAACATATTCACAAGTTTTTCAGAGGTGACCAGCCCCTGTTCGTAGAGGAAAGACATTTGTGGCATGGTACACAGTCTCGGTCTGTTGGGTTGCAGTCTCTCGTCTCTACCCTGGGATGAAAGGACACTGATAGATATCCTGTGCTGGGTCTTCAGTCAGCCATGCGTGCTCTCCTTCACATTCCTCTGCTGGGAGGTCAGCTCCATTTGTGACGGTTATGAGCCTTTCAAGACTGCCTGTCCATCTTGAATGAGCTCTCTGAGCTGGTAGATGTCTTTTGTTTTGTATCTGAGCCGACCTCCGACTTCATAGTCTTAGTGTCAGTTACCATGATCTTTTATGTTTTGTGTGTGTGTCTGAGTTGCTGTAGATTAGAGTAATTTGATCTTGTTTCCTGATGGACAATAGGCCTACTATTTTCCTTACAATGTTGAATCATTTAACATTATTTGAAAAATGTGTTTCAGTTCAAACAGTAATTATAAGCCTACAGAACTCTTACAGATCATAATTTAATTACTGCTTCACATTTGAACATGTCTTTTCAAATGCACCACATTCAGGGCTATAAATGAAAGTGCTGAGATACAGTACATGTGACAGGTTGACTTTGTAAGAGCTTCTAAGTTCTAAGAGGCTGAAAGTCAGTGTCATGGCCCAGGCAAATCCCTAGTGAGGCTTGATGTGAGTTCATGGAATTCTCTCATTATTCTAAAAGATGGACTTCTCATCCTTAGCATACAGGCATAATAACCCTCTAATAAACTGCGATGAAATCTGTGGTTTCATTTTATATAAGGCGTCTCTGAGAGGTAGGCACTAGGCAGTGTTTTTCCTGTTTCCCCCCTTTTTTCACTAGTATGAATTAGCTTGATTCTAAGATTTGTATTCAAGCCAAACAGCTTGCTTCACAGAAGGCAACAACATCTCTGGTTGAATATCTTTAGAACACAATGCACCCTTTCACTTCTTAGAATGAATGCAGGTCATCTGGGGCCTGTCCAGATGATGTAAAGCATGAGGTTTGCAGAGAGAAGTAATGATTTCAAGCACGAGGGAAGTAATTGAATTTCTGCGTGTTATGAAAATGTAAATTGAGGGCCTGGGGACACATAGGTGCAAAGTACCTTCGAGACCAAATGCCTAGGAACCCCAAAATCTAAAATGCAGTTGTGAGTCAGAGCATACACAAATAACTGAAACACGGAGAGGTGCTTGCGTTGCACGTGTTTACTACAAGGTGCTGCTGTGTTTGCTGGCAGTGCTTTGCTTGGTTGGAGGACCGTGTTCATGAGTCATCATCTCTGCCCTGGGGCTCTGCAGCCAGATGATGGAGCAGATGTATTTATTCTTGTTGTAGTTCCTCTAATATACAGTTGAGGCATCATTACATCTCTGTAAACATTTATTATACATTCGGAACCTTTCCAAATTGATATAATGGTTATGAATTATTTGTCTTTTTACACCTCAGATTCTTTGTCATTAGTCTGAAGTTGTCAGACCCCAGTATGTGTTATGGTATACTGTAGAGGGTGGTTGTGTTCAGTGCTGAGCATTGTGCTCTCTCTCTCTCTCTCTGGCTAGAATGTTATCCCTTGTGTCATGTACAGTTGAAGTCGGAAGTTTACATACACTTAGATTGGAGTCATTAAAACTCGTTTTTCAACCACTCCACAAATTTCTTGTTAGCAAACTATAGTTTTGGCAAGTCGGATAGGACATCTACTTTGTGCATGACACAAGTAATTTTTCCAACAATTGTTTACAGACAGATAATTTCACTTATAATTCACTGTATCACAATTCCAGCAGGTCAGAAGTTTACATACACTAAGTTGACTGTGCCTTTAAACAGCTTGGAAAATTCCAGAAAATGATGTCATGGCTTTTGAAGCATCTGATAGGCTAATTGACATCATTTGAGTCAATTGGAGGTGTACCTGTGGATGTATTTCAAGGCCTACCTTCAAACTCAGTTCCTCTTTGCTTGACATCATTGGAAAATCAAAATAAATCAGCCAAGACCTCAGAAAAACATTGTAGACCTCCACAAGTCTGGTTCATCCTTGGGAGCAATTTCCAAACACCTGAAGGTAACACTTTCATCTGTACAAACAATAGTACGCAAGTATAAACACCATGGGATCACGCAGCCATCATACCGCTCAGGAAGGAGATGCGTTCTGTCTCCTAGAGATGAACGTACTTTTGTGCGAAAAGTGCAAATCAATCCCAGAACAACAGCAAAGGACCTTCTGAATATGCTGGAGGAAACAAGTACAAAAGTATCTATATCCACAGTGAAATGAGTCCTATATCGACATAACCTGAAAGGCCACTCAGCAAGGACGAAGCCACTGCTCCAAAACCGCCATTAAAAAAGCCAGACTATGGTTTGCAACTGCACATGGGGACAAAGATCATACTTTTTGGAGAAATGTCCTCTGGTCTGATGAAACAAAAATAGAACTGTTTGGCCATAATGACCATCGTTATGTTTGGAGGAAAAAGGGGAGGCTTGCAAGCCGAAGAACACCATCCCAACCGTGAAGCACGGGGGTGGCAGCATCATGTTGTGGGGGTGCTTTGCTGCAGGAGGGACTGGTGCACTTCACAAAATAGATGGCATCATGAGGCAGGAAAATTATGTGGATATATTGAAGCAACATCTCAAGACATCAGTCAGGAAGTTAAAGCTTGGTCGCAAATGGGTCTTCCAAATGGACAATGATCCCAAGCATACTTCCAATGTTGTGGCAAAATGGCTTAAGGACAACAAAGTCAAGGTATTGGAGTGGCCATCACAAAGCCCCGACCTCAATCTTATAGAACACTTGTGGGAAGAACTGAAAAAGCGTTTGCGAGCAAGGAGGCCTACAAACCTGACTCAGTTACACCAGCTCTGTCAGGAGGAATGGGCTAAAATTCACCCAACTTATTGTGGGACGGTTGTGGAATGCTACCCAAAACGTTTGACCCAAGTTAAACAATTTAAAGGCAATGCTACCAAATACTAATTGAGTGTATGTGAACTTCTGACCCACTGGGAATGTGATGAAAGAAATAATAGCTGAAATAAATCATTCTCTCTACTATTATTCTGACATTTCACATTCTTAAAATAAAGTGGTGATCCTAACTGACTTAAGACAGGGACTTTTTACTAGGATTAAATGTCAGGAATTGTGAAAAACTGTATGTGGCTAAGGTGTATGTAAACTTCCAACTTCAACTGTACAGTCGTGGCCAAAAGTTTTGAGAATGAACCAAATATACATTTTCACAGAGTCTGCTGCCTCAGTTTGTATGATGGCAATTTGCATATACTCCAGAATGTTATGAAGAGTGATCAGACGAATTGCAATTTATTGCAAAGTCCCTCTTTGCCATGGAAATGAACTGAATCCCCCAAAAACATTTCCACTGCGTTTCAGCCCTGCCACAAAGGGACCAGCTGACATCATGTCAGTGATTCTCTTGTTAACACAGGTGTGAGTGTTGACGAGGACAAGGCTGGAGATCACTCTGTCATGCTGACTGAGTTCGAATGACAGACTGGAAGCTTCAAAAGGAGGGTGGTGCTTGGAATCATTGTTTTTCCTCTGTCAACCATGTTTACCTGCAAGGAAACACGTGCCATCATCATTGCTTTGCACAAAAGGGCTTCACAGGCAAGGATATTGCTGCCAGTAAGATTGCACCTAAATCAACCATTTATTGGATCATCAAGAACTTCAAGGAGAGCGGTTCAATTGTTGTGAAGAAGGCTTCAGGGCGCCCAAGAAAGTCCAGTAAGCGCCAGGACCGTCTCCTAAAGTTGATTCAGCTGCGGGATCGGGGCACCACCAGTACAGAGCTTGCTCAGGAATGGCAGCAGGCAGGTGTGAGTGCATCTGCACGCACAGTGAGGTGAAGACTTTTGGAGGATGGCCTGGTGTCAAGAAGGGCAGCAAAGAAGCCACTTCTCTCCAGAAAAAACATCAGGGACAGACTGATATTCTGCGAAAGGTACAGGGATTGGACTGCTGAGGACTGGGGTAAAGTCATTTTCTCTGATGAATCCCCTTTCCGATTGTTTGGGGCATCCAGAAAAAAGCTTGTCCGGAGAAGACAGTGAGCGCTACCATCAGTCCTGTCTCATGCCAACAGTAAAGCATCCTGAGACCATTCATGTGTGGAGTTGCTTCTCAGCCAAGGGAGTGGGCTCACTCACAATTTTGCCTAAGAACACAGCCATGAATAAAGAATGGTACCCACACATCCTCAGAGAGCAACTTCTCCCAACCTTCCAGGAACAGTTTGCTGACGAACAATGCCTTTTCCAGCATGATGGAGCACCTTACCATAAGGCAAAAGTGATAACTAAGTGGCTCAGGCAACAAAACATAGATATTTTGGGTCCATGGCCAGGAAACTCCCCAGACCTTAATCCCATTGAGAACTTGTGGTCAATCTTCAAAAGGCGGGTGGAAAAACAAAACCCCACAATTTCTGACAAACTCCAAGCATTGATTATGCAAGAATGGGCTGCCATCAGTCAGGATGTGGTCCAGAAGTTCATTTACAGCATGCCAGGGCGGATTGCAGAGTTATTGAAAAAGAAGGGTCACCACTGCAAATACTGACTCTTTGCATCAACTTCATGTAATTGTCAATAAAAGCCTTTGACACTTATGAAACGCATGTAATTATACTTCAGTATTCCATAGTAACATCTGACAAAAATAACTAAAGACAGTGAAGCAGCAAACTTTGTGGAAATTAATATTGCTGTCACTCTCAACACTTTTGGCCACGACTGTACATACCAGCCCTACCCAAAGGGAAGAGGTGGGCAGGCCAGGGACTTGGCTGGCTGAGGGCACTACAGGGCAGGCATACACAGTGCAGAGCATCGGGCACTGCTGAATGCTAAGCACGCCTTTAAAGAGAGCCCTTTGTCAGAATCCACCCCTGATGAATAGACTGCTCAGCATTTGAGAGTGTGTGGGATCTGTACAGCATTCTTCTCAAGTCATCAAGACTGTCTGTCCATTTTAACCACTGCAATGCCTAATGGAGAAAACATCTTGACTAGAAAATATACTCTACTAATTCATGCAGGGGCTTATCCAAGACCCAGTGGTACAGCACACATTGTGGTGGAGGAATCCTCCCAGACAACCCTCCCTCTGAACAGGCAGGCACCCCAGCTGTCAGTCTGAATTAGGCCAGGCCTTAGATCCCCACCACGGATCAGGACAGGACAGACTAAGTCCTCCGATAGGGAGTCAGAGTACAGGCGCAGAACGGGACGGCAGCTCCTCTCAGGATACAGTCAAGACAAAGTTTGCAGGTATGGGAAAGCTTATGAATGGGGATTTCACATGGTATTTTGAAAGCTATTACAGTTCCTGTAAGCAGCTGTTTTTTAATGAAGTACTAACTGTCAAATGACTTACTAACTGTCGCTATGTTTGATGAGTTTTAGAATAACAAGCACAGAGAGAGCATCCTTCTAGAACAGTCAAAAGCAGCTCTGTTCTTGAAAAATGTGGAATCTGATTCTATTCTAGTGCCTTATTGGGATCATTTTCTTTCTTTCTTTCTTTCTTTCATTCTTTCTTTCTTTCTTTGTTTCTTTCTGTCTCTGTGTGTGTATGTATATGTGTGTGTGTGTGTGTGTGTGTTCTAACTTTACTATCATTTTGGGTCCCAAAAGTCCTCACAAGGATAGTAAAACAAGGAAGATTCTGACAAGGGTATTTTAGGCTTAGGCTAAAGGTTTAGGGTTAGGGTTTCTAATTAGGGTTAGGGGTTAGGGGATAGGTTTAGGGTTAGGGTTAGGAGTTAGGGTCAGGGTTAGCTTTAGTTTAAGGATTATGGTTAGGGGTTAGGGAAAATAAGATTTTGAATGGGAATAAATGTTTTCTTGCCCACTTGGATAGTAAAACCAATGTCTGTGTGTGTGTGTGTGTGTGTGTGTGTGTGTGTGTGTGTGTGTGTGTGTGTGTGTGTGTGTGTGTGTGTGTGTGTGTGTGTGTGTGTGTGTGTGTGTGTGTGTGTGTGTGTGTGTGTGTGTGTGTGTGTGTGTGTGTGTGTGTGTCCCTGTTTTGGGATTTTCCTCCTGTTTTTTCACTCTAGTGTCTACTTTCAGCCATACACTGAGAATACAAACATTAAGAACCATGACATAGACTGACCAGGTGAATATAAGTGAAAGTTATGATCCCTTATTGATGTCACTTGTTAAATCCACTTTAATCAGTGAAGACGAAGGGGAGGAGACAGGTTAAATAAGGATTTTTAAGCCTTGACACAACTGAGTCATGGATTGTGTACAGTATGTGTGTCATTCAGAGGGTGGATGGGCAAGACAAAAAGACTGCAACGCTGCTGGGTTTTTCTCGCTCAACAGTTTCCTGTGTGTATCAGGAATGGTCCACCCAAAGGACATCCAGCCAACTTGACACATCTTTGGGAAGCATTGGAGTCATCATGGGCCAACATCCCTGTGGAATGCTTTCAACACCTTGCCCTGACGAATTGAGGCTGTTCTGAGGGCAAAAGGGCGTGCAACTCAATATTAGGAAAGTGTTCCTAATGTTTTGTAAACTCTGTGTATGTCCTGTCGGGAATAGTCTCTCTAGCCATGTTTGTTTAAAATCCATTTGAACAATACTATGTTGGTTAAGAATAAGAAAGGAGGAAGAGAGAGAGAGCGAAAGCAAGCGAAAGACATGCAGGGAGGGGAAGGAAAACGTTAAAAAAAGACTCTTTGAGGCAGCAGTCACTAAGGGGAGGGCAGCCGGATACCACTAGTGGGTGGTGACTGATGATTGTATCTGAGCCATGGACACACATAGCAGCAAGCCTCTCTTTTACATACTCCCTTTCCCTAAACAGGAATAGATGTCATGTTTTAAACAGGAATAGATGTTATATATTTTAAACAGGAATGGATGTAGTAGGCGATTTTCTGTCACACAGTTTCTTACATCATCCCTTCTGTCTGGCTTTTTCTCAGAATTCACCCAGAAAACAACAATTCGGCACAGACTGAGACTCCTGGATCCTGCAGTGTTTTACAGCACTATCTACTCTTACCAGTGGCCGCTGGAATAGGAGGAGAAACTGCTGCCTGAGGCCTGAGAACAGGGATTCTAACACAGGGATTCTAAGATTCTAACACTGCCACACAGGCAGCTCAACAGTCATGTCAGCCTTCCTCCTGGACGCTGATCCCATCTATGCCACGGTTGTCCACACTGCCAAGGCCAAGGCATGGGAGTCACCAGGTGCTGTGTCTGTACCTCCAGTTAGGCTGAGGCCTCCGGTGGACCTGAAGCTGATCCGCAGCCTCTCCAAGTCAGACTCAGACCTGTTTGTGTCTTCCCTGAGTGAAGAGGATGGGGGTCTGAACGGCCACTGCGAGTCTGTGACCAACTGCAGCTCTGGGAAAAAACGGATGGAGAGATCGCCCTCCTTCGCCTCAGAGTGGGATGAGGTAATACTCTGGGCTCTCTGGGTGGGAGGAGAGGCAGGGATTGGCACTGGGAGAGTTAATGCATAGACAGGCTACCAATTGCGCTTTTTAACTCCTATAGGGGCTCGGGGGAAAGGTGGGGGAGTATTGTAATAAGGGATAAAGAGAGGAAGGAAGAAGAGTGAGAGGCAGGAGGGGAAGGGGCAGCAGTGGCGCTGACTTTACCTATACAGTCACTGCAGAATGCCTGCAGGCAAGTGCTGAATGCATGAGTGGCCTGATCACTCCCACCGATACCCCATAGCAGCCCTGGCACAAAAGGCTAATTGGGCTTGGACTGTCACTCCAGATACAGCCAGACTGCTTCCCAGGGGTCAGCCCATGCATGGTTCAATGTCTCCCCTGTTCCCACTGTTTCTCCTGCTCTCTGGAAGGCTAATATAGGACAGAGCCCCAGCCTCAACACTTACTGTATGTATACAGATTCCATCCTGGTCTAAAGATGCATTGTGCTGAACTCTAGTCTAGATAGAGGTTATTGCCTCTTTTGGCTCAGCAGTGTCTCCCCCCGTGGCCATTCCCCCTGTTATTCCCTAGTTCCCCGGCCCTCTCTCTGCTCTCCCCTCTCTTCTCTGCTCCCTGACAGTACTGTTTACTCAGGCCCTGCTGGGTGGGGTGTCCTGTTCTCAAGAGCATCCTGTTTTGCAGCTGCCCCCGTGTGTCTGTTTCTTGTGTAGATTTTAGGGATTCATTTGGAGCAGGATGGGGGAGAGGACGCAGGGACAAATACTTACTCAGACATACTCATAAGGAGCTTAACGGCCAATTCACCTCAGACAGTCCAGAGCCCGGGTCTATTAAACACACACATGCGCACGCACGCACACACACACACACACACACACACACACACACACACACACACACACACACACACACACACACACACACACACACACACACACACACACACACACACACACACACACACACACACACACACACACACACACACACACACACACACACACACACACACACTGTTCATAATTGTCTGAAGTCATTTACCGGTATATTTGTAATTTCTTGTCATTAGCCTGCCCTATGCTTGTCCCATTTATTTGATGTGATGTAAGGGTTATATTGAGGGCATTTAAGCATAAGAGTGGTCCTCCATGCGGGAAAACACTCTAGCAGGCAAGGGATTATCACACGGTATGCTAATGACAGGTATGATGACATCTATTATCAACAGCTTTACATCTTGAGTACATTTGTTAAATTCTTTAAAGGTACAAGTGTCCAAACCAGACATGTTAAAGATTGCATATCTCCATACCTCCACTCATTAGTGATGCTCTGAATATCTCCATTCATTAGTGATACTTTGAATATCTCCATTCATTAGTGATACTTTGAATATCTCCATTCATTAGTGAGCGTACTTCAAATGATCTTTTTATATCAGAGAGATGATTGTGGTTGTAGTGTGTGTTTGCTCGTGCGTGCGTATAAGTATGTTGTGGCATGCTCTCGTCCATTTCCCTCATTGTGTTAACATTGCTATAGCCTATTGGGGCGCTGGCTGAAAATAATTTCAGCTTGGAAAGACTAACATGTTCAGCACATATGCTGGTTTAAGTCGTTTCATAATTAATGTGGCTAGCTGGGGCAGAGATCTATTTATAATATCTAGTTTGACAAACTCACCTGACAGATTGCGTCTGCATTGGCTCACCCAGCGAAACACATCCACCTGATGTCCCCATCCCACTGCGCCAGACTGACAGAGAGCTGGCTATGTCGGGCATATGAGCAAACATGCTTGATTGAACATCTGATTAAAAGTCTCTCCTCTCGTCATCTAGGCATGGAGCCAATGGGCAGTTCAGCTGTGAACATAGTCCAGAGGTGAAACAGGCATGGCAATGAGATCCATAAAAAAACTCCCATCTTTGAGGTGTCCTCTTGGTTCCACCATCAGTCTATTGGTCTGTACTGTGGCCTGTCCTGAATTAGTGATCCTGTTACATACCAATCTGGCTTAACTCCCTGCCTCATATTACCTCCTGATGGCTAAACTTCACCATTCATTTGTAATATACACTACAGTTTAAAAGTTTGGGGTCACTTATTTTTGAAAGAAAAGCAAATGTTTTTTCCATTAAAATATCATCAAATTGATCAGAAATACCGTGTAGACAATGTTAATGTTGTAAATTAATATTGTAGCTGGAAACGTCAGATTTTTAATGGAATATCTACATAGGCGTACAGAGGCCCATTATCAGCAACCATCACTCCTGTGTTCCAATGTCACTTTGTGTTAGCTAATCCAAGTTTATCATTTTAAAAGGCTAATTGATCATTAGAAAACCCTTTTGCAATTATGTTAGCACAGATGAAAACTGTTGTGCTGATTATAGAAGCAATAAAACTGGCCTTCTTTAGACTAGTTGAGTATCTGGAGCATCAGCATTTGTGGGTTCGATTACAGGCTCAAAATGGCCAGAAACATAGAACTTTCTACTGAAACTCGTCAGTCTATTCTTGATCTGAGAAATGAAGGCTATTCCATGCGAGAAATTGGCAAGAACCTGAAGATCTCTTTCAATGCTGTGCACTACTCTCTTCACAGAATAGTGCAAACTGGCCCTAACCAGAATAGAAAGAGGAGTGGGGAGCTGAGCAAGAGGACAAGTACATTGGAGTGTCTAGTTTGAGAAACAGATGCCTCACAAGTCCTCAACTGGCAGCATCATTAAATAGTACCCGCAAAACACCAGTCTCAACGTCAACAAAGAAGAGGCGACTTCGGGATGCTGGCCTTCTAGGCAGAGTTGCAAAGAAAAAGCCATATTTCAGACCGGCCAATAAAAAGAAAAGATTAAGATAGGCAGAAGAACACAGACACTGGACAGAGGAACACAGGAGTGATGGTTGTTGATAATGGGCCTCTGAACGCCTATGTAGATATTCCATAAAAAATCAGCCGTTTCCAGCTACAATAGTCATTTACAACATTAGCAATGTCTACACTGTATTTCTGATCAATTTGATTTAATGGACAAAAAAATTGCTTTTCTATCAAAAACAAGGACATTTCTAAGTGACCTCAAACTTTTGAACTGTAGTGTACCTGCAGTGAAAAGGCAATACTTATGGACTACACATTCTTATTGTGCCTAGATACTGAGAAAGGCAGGAGAAAAGTTCCATAAAGAGCTGCTGCTATTCAATCTGGCAAAGGGATTTACAGTCCAGGCTCCTAATTGCTAATTGGTAAAGTAGTTTAATGGCTATCCAGCTCAAAGCTTATAGCTGACAGTGATTCGTCATGATCTACACAGATGGGTTTATAATTAACCAATGAACTTTTGTTCATATGGGGACTTAGCTAAATTAATAGCTGTGGCTTGACTGTCTTAAATTAGTTGAATTCCCATTAAAAATAATGTGGATACTATACATTACTATACAGATTTAATCCTGAGCGATAGATCCATGAGAGGCCCTAGTTAGGGTAAGCTTCCCAACAGGTCTTCTCCCTGGGTCCTTGATGTGGGTAACAGAACAGTGTGGCAGCAGCATGGCATCAGCAGCAGAGATTGAAGTGCCCACTAAGAGGATTAGCATATAGATCCCATCTGAATACAGTCTGATCACTTTTAAGAGAAACACAACTGATTTAACCGCTTACGGCTGAGATCAGCTAAGATCCCGTTAACGGGATCGATTTGACAACAGCCAGTGGAAGTGCAGGACGCCAAATTCAAACAACAGAAATCTCATAATTAAAATTCCTCAAACATACAAGTATTTCACAACATTTTAATGATAAACTTGTTGTTAATCCCACCAAAGTGTCCGATTTCAAAAAGGCTTTACGATAAAA
Source organism: Salvelinus alpinus (assembly GCF_045679555.1). Lineage (NCBI taxonomy): Eukaryota > Metazoa > Chordata > Actinopteri > Salmoniformes > Salmonidae > Salvelinus > Salvelinus alpinus. The sequence goes on from NC_092097.1 coordinate 20,742,183, forward strand.
GCAAACCAAACGATTATGTTAGGTCAGTACCTAGTCACAGAAAAACACAAAAAAGTTTCCGGCCAAAGAGAGGAGTCACAAAAAGCAGAAATAGAGATCAAATTAATCACTAACCTTTGATGATCTTCATCAGATGACACTCATAGGACTTCATGTTACACAATACATGTATGTTTTGTTCGATAAAGAGCACATTTATATCCAAAAATCTCAGTTTACATTGGCGCGTTACGTTCAGTAATGTTTTGCTTCCAAAACATCCGGTGATTTTGCAGAGAGAGCCACATCAATTTACAGAAATAGTCATCATAAACTTTAATATAAGATACAAGTGTTATGCACAGAATTAGAGATATACTTCTCCTTAATGCAACCGCTGTGTCAGATTTCTGAAAAACTTAACGGAAAAAGCAAACCATGCAATAATCTGAGTACAGTGCTCAGACAACAAAACCATGTTGGAGTCAACAGAAGTCAGAAATAGCGTTATAAATATTCACTTACCTTTGATGATCTTCATCAGAATGCACTCCCAGGAATCCCAGTTCCATAATAAATGTTTGATTTGTTCGATAAAGTACATAATTTATGTCCAAATACCTCCTTTTTGTTCACGCGTTTAGCCCAGTAATCCAAATTCATGAGGCGCGAGCAGACGAAAAGTCAAAAAGTTCCGTTACAGTCCGTAGAAACATGTCAAACGATGTATAGAATCAATCTTTAGGATCTTTTTATCATAAATCTTCAATAATGTTTCAACCGGAGAATTCCTTTGTCTTCAGAAATGCAATGGAACGCAAGCTAACTCTCACGTGAACGCGCCTGGTCAGCTCATGGCACTCTGCCAGACCCCTGACTCAAAGAGCCCTCATTCCCCCCTCCTTCACAGTAGAAGCATCAAACAAGGTTCTAAAGACTGTTGACATCTAGTGGAAGCCCTAGGAAGTGCAATATGACCAATACCCCACTGTATATTTGATAGGCGATGAGTTGAAAAACTACAAACCTCAGATTTCCAACTTCCTGGTTGGAATTTTTCTCAGGTTTTTGCCTGCCATATGAGTTCTGTTATACTCACAGACATCATTCAAACAGTTTTAGAAACTCCAGAGTTTTTCTATCCAAATATACTAATTATATGCATATCTTAGCATCTGGGACAGAGTAGCAGGCAGTTTACTCTGGGCACCTTATTCATCCAAGCTACTCAATACTGCCCCCAGCCATAAGAAGTTTTAACAGAGTCCATCAACAGGCCCTTGACTTCATAACTGTGCTATAATATTTATAATATAATATATTTCTTTGTGGTCACCATACTTGATTATTCCCACTCATTGTCGCACTAATCAAAGGCTTGCCACTCAAGAGCTTACTGGAAAATAGTGCATATGTGCATTCTACTGTAAGACAATTCACAATTCAGTTTGAAAAATCATCTATTATGTGATGCGTTATGATAGCTACACTGACTAGTTTTTTGTACACATTTTCCACTGATTTGTTCTCAACTGATGTCCTGTATATCTGGAAAGAGTGATGATGTGGGACAGTTATGTAGCCTTAATTGTATTACTCTCGGGCCGAAATAATCTACCTCTTTAATTGTAATGAGATGGAATTCCTCATAAAGCAGCTTTTGGGCCGAGATAAGGTGCACTATGGGCAATGTGGTGCTGGTAAGTGTGTGATATAGAATGTAACTGGGTTAATTCAAAGTGGAATATGTAAGGTCTGTATCGCTGGAGGGAGCTGCCATGCTTCCCACGTGTCTGACTTCTAAATGAATCAAGGCTTTTCCTGAGTGTTGATGGCACTAGCAAAGTGTATAGGACTTCTCAAATACTAAATATTGCATCAAATAGCCCTTTCTTTGTCTCCAGTGTAATTAGTGAAAGCAAATTCAGATTTTCATCCACTTATAGTTGTAGAAAATACAGATTTAATCACAGGATAGCACTGTATTATGGCATAAGCTACCACTTGAACAGTTAGTGTACAGTTAGCTCTGGATAAGAGCGTCTGCTAAATGACTTAAATGTAAATGTTAGCGCCCTCCATGGCTCTGAGAAGCTCTCTTCCCATAATCCCAGTCTGTCAAGAGGAAAGGGTGCTGGAGAATGTCACACCAGTTCTCACACAAAAATACAAGGCTGAACTGTACAATATTACTGCAATATTCTTCTTGACTTTGCTTTTATAAGATACATTATGATCCTTTCTTTTCCAAGAGAGAAGAGGTTTTAGGTCCATAATGTGCTGTATTGTTCTGTGTTAACCTCCAGGCAGGCTTGTTGTTTCTCTCTGTATACTGCATGTTTTCCCTTTCTGTTCAGAGAAGGGGCAGAGAGCTTTATTTAATCTCATAAAGGTCATTTTGCAGAGATCTTAAGCTATTTGGCCTGCCACTTTCCCCTGGGCTTCGTGCACACAAGGTTCAAACGCTTTAAATTGTGGGTGACCCTATTACCCTGCTGTGTTTTTGCTGAGTGGTGGAGGGAGTGTGAATGACCATTAAAACGCTAGCAACATTTTTGTGTAAATGCTGACCAGACCACTTGCGCACATGCGTCCGTGTGCGCATGATGATTTTTGTTCAGACAGACGCGATCAGGACACGCAGGTTGGAATATCAAAATGAACTCTGAACCAACTATATTAATTTGGTGGCAGGTTGAAAAGCATTTAACATTTATGGCAATTTAGCTAGCTAGCTTGCTGTTGCTAGCTAATTTGTCCTGGGATATAAACATTGGGTTGTTATTTTACCTGAAATGCACAAGGTCCTCTACCCTGACAATTAATCCACAGATAAAAGGGTAAACCGAGTTTGTTTCTAGTAATCTCAACCTTTAGGATTCTTCTTCTTCATCGGACTTTGTATGGCAGTTGGCAACCAACTTTAAGGTGCATTACCACCACCAACTGGACTGGAGTGTGGACTTCAGTTCATTTTCCCATGTGGGAATATGCTCTTAAAAACCAATGAGGAGATGGGTGAGGTGGGACTTGCAGTGCGTCAAGCGCCACAAATAGAAACAAGTTCTATTTTAGCGCCTGGATATGTAGACACTTGTTGACATGCGCGAGCAATGTGGGAGCAATGATTGAATAACATGTTTGTGTACATTTATTTTGCAACGCTCGCACACGCGACATGAGCGGTGTGGTCAGCATGTTACTCTTAAACAACCCTCCTCCATCTTCAGCCCTTCAGCCCTCCTCCTCAGTCAGCCTCAATGTTCAATCAACATTACACTGTCTGTAAACACAAGATGTATGAGCAAATGTTGAAGCTTATTAATCAAGGATTTGGCCTGTCTTAAGAAATGTTAGCAGTAAAGGATAAGGTTACAGACTCTGAAAATATATATATTACGTTTATTTGTGTTATGGAAAGGCTGAATATGTTTAATACTGCTATTGTTGAATCTTAGGGTAACCATATCTGGTTTGTTCTGCTCCTCCTCCTCAGATTGACAAGATAATGAACCTGATTGGAGCAGGCATCGAATCGTCCAATTACAAGCAGTGCATATCCCCAGGTAAATGTTATTTATTTGTAATGTCTTGAATACCTTAATGTAGGTAAATGCTGCAGTAAGCTGTATGTCAGCCTTGTGATAGAGTGTCCTGGTAAAGGGTTAACCTTTACCTCATTACAGGTAGAATGTGTCTTCGATGTACAGTCTCACTAACAGCCAACAACCCTATTATCTAAGACATAAATGATAGCCGGTGGGAATTGTGGTGGAGTACCCCACCAAGGTAGTGGCAGTGCTGCCAACACTGGCTGCAGTAACCCTTTGGGGGATGGTCACACTCTGACAATCAGGGAGGGGGCAGAATACTGTGGCCTTGGCAGCACAGCATCATAATGGTCTGACTGCACAGGGGGTACCGGGGAATAAGGGTCTCCACAGGGGACCAGCGTGAGTGTGTGTTGGGGGAAGGGGGGTATCCAAGCTCCATCAGCCAGGAATATACATTGGCTTATGAAATCTTCCCATCCCTGCTCAATTTTGGTACGCCTCTCAAACAACTACAATGGTATATGCATTCACATAGCAAGTCTACTCTTGAGCTAGGCTCTGGGGATGGAACAACTGTTTGTTTATGTGTGTGCGTGAGGGCCTGTGTGAGTGTGTAGGTGGGAGTATTGGTGGAAGGGGAGAGGTGTTGATGTGTATGTGTGGATGGGACGTGTGCTTGTAAGCATCAAACAGCCGTTTCTATAGGGTAATGATGTTAGGGACCATATAGGATGGAATCACAAGCTGTAATATAAAATAAATAATATCTGCATGCCTAAATGTTGATTTTCTACTGCTTGTCCTTCATAAAGATAACAATCTTTTGTAGGAAGTGCCTACATTATTATTTTTCAATTGTGGGAAGGAATTAATGTATGCGTATAAAAATGAAATAATTACATATAGTATAACCGAGGCGAAAGGGTTAGACATGCTTATGGCTACTAACCTGGTTTTGTTCTGTAAGTGGCACTTTGTGCTCTTTTCAAGTGTCCCAACCTCTTAAGGGCCCTAGGATCTATGTGTACGGGGGTGGTCTGTCAGTCACAGGGACGACATCTCTACTTGGGAAGGGGAAGATTTTGTGGGACGGAAATTGTAGGATAACTAGAGGTCTACTTAGAGCCAGTTGGGGCTACAGTATGTTTAGCAGGGCATCTATTATGGTACAGCTACGTGGATAACAGACAGGCATTGATTCTGGTGGCACTGGTAGGTATGGATAAGTATCTCAAAATGGTGACTAGGATAGTGGTAAGTTTGTCAAATAGAGTCCAACATGGTAATTGGTGAATTGAGTATAACTAGCTATAATTCCAATGGTTTGGCGATAATAGGGAAAGAAGAGCAGTTTTTACATGGTTAAAGGAAAAGGATTACGTTATTTATTGTTTACATGAAAGGTATCATTCGATACATTCTGATGAAGTGGCTTGGGAAAAAAGTGGGATGGCAAAATCTATTTCTGTCACGGTGCTAAGGAATTCAAAAGGTGTTATAATTCTAATAAAAAAACTATCTAGATCTTGAGGTGCAATCTGTTAACCTAGATCCAAAAGGAAGATGGATTGCTTTGAATGTACTACTTGATGGTAAAAAGTTATGGCTCATAAATCTATATGGACTGAAAAATGACGATTCAAACTTCTTTGAAAATATTTATAATAATCGAATTAGTCTCCAAGATACAAATAACTCTATTGTAATGATAGGGGACTACAACACATTTTTAAGTACGTAAATAGACCATAAAGACAATCATACTACCAACAATCACCCTCTAGCGCTCATAGAGATTATGATAATTATGGATACGTTGGAATTGACGGCTATTTGGAGGCTCAAAAAATCGGATCTCATAAGATTTACTTGGAGGAGACTTAATCAAGCTAGTCGGATTGATAATTTTCTGGTATCCTTTTTTATGGTGCCAAAAGTGAAAAAGGTATTGATTAAGGTTTGAATGTGATCAGATCATCAACATATCCCTCCATATACAATTGAAGTCGGAAGTTTACTTACACTTAGGTTGGAGTCATTAAAACTTGTTTTTCAAACACTCAACAAATTCTTGTTAACAAACTATAGTTTTGGCAAGTCGGTTAGGACATCTACTTTAGGCATGACACAAGTAATTTTTCCAACAATTGTTTACAGACAGATTATTTCACTTATAATTCACTGTATCACAATTCCAGTGGGTCAGAAGTTTACATACACTAAGTTGACTGTGCCTGTAAACAGCTTGGAAAATTCACAAAAATGATGTCATGGCTTTAGAAGCTTCTGATAGGCTAATTGACATCATTTGAGTCAACTGGAGGTGTACCTGTGGATGTATTTCAAGGCCTACATTCATACTCAGTGCCTCTTTGCTTGACATCATGGCAAAATCTAAATAAATCAGCCAAGACCTCAGAAAAAACATTGTAGACCTCCACAAGTCTGGTTCATTCTTGGCAGCAATTTACAAATATCTGAAGGTACCACGTTCATCTGTACAAACAATAGTACGCAAGTATAAACACCATGGGACCACACAGCCATCATACCGCTCAGGAAGGAGACGCATTCTGTCTCCTAGAGATGAACGTATTTTGGTGCGAAAAGTGCAAATCAATCCCAGAACAACAGCAAAGGACCTTGTGAAGATCCTGGAGGAAACAGGTACAAACGTATCTATATCCACAGTAAAACGAGTCCTGTAATTGACATAACCTGAAAGGCCAATCAGCAAGGACGAAGCCACTGCTCCAAATCCGCCACAAAAAAGCCAGACTATGGTTTGCAACTGCACATGGGGACAAAGATCATACTTTTTGGAGAAATGTCCTCTGGTCTGATGAAACAAAAATAGAACTGTTTGGCCATAATGACCATTGTTATGTTTGGTGGAAAAAGGGGGATGCTTGCAAGCCAAAGAACACCATCCCAACCGTGAAGAACAGGGGTGGCAGCATCATGTTGTGGGGGTGCTTTGCTGCAGGAGGGACTGGTGCACTTCACAAAATAGATGTCATGCGGCAGGAAAATGATGTGGATATATTGAAGCAACATCTCAAGACATCAGGAAGTTAAAGCTTGGTTGCAAATGTGTCTTCTATTTGGACAATGACCCCAAGCATACTTCTAAAGTTGTGGCAAAATGGCTTAAGGACAACAAAGTCAAGGTATTGGAGTGGCTATCACAAAGCCCTGACCTCAAGCCTATAGAAAATGTGTGGGCAGAACTGAAAAAGCATGTGCGAGCAAGGAGGCCTACAATCCTGACTTAGTTACACGAGCTCTGTCAGGAGGAATGGGCCAAGATTCACCCAACTTATTGTGGGAAGCTTGTGGAAGGCTACCCGAAACGTTTGACCCAAGTTAAATAATTTAAAGGCAATGCTACCAAATACTAATTGAGTGTATGTAAACTTCTGACCCACTGGGAATGTGATGAAAGAGATAAAAGCTGAAATAAATCATTCTCTCTACTATTATTCTTACATTTCACATTCTTAAAATTAAAGTGGTGATCCTAACTGACCTAAAACAGGAAATTTTTACTAGGATTAAATGTCAGGAATTGTGAAAAACTGAGTTTAAATGTATTTGGCTAAGGTGTATGTAAACTTCTAACTTCAACTGTGACAATGACAAACTTTCCACGAGGACAGGGATATTGGAAATTTAACCAGGGATTATTGACTGACACTACATTCTTACCAAAAACGAAGGAATTCATAACATACTTTTTGTTGAACAATACAGGTTCAGGGGACCCACTTATTATATGGGATGCCTTTAAGTGTGCCTTTAGATGCCATTCAATTAAACTTTCATCCCAAAAACAAAAACGTTATCAGTGTCACGATTGTCCAAGGGAGAGAGAGAGGACCAAGGTGCAGCGTGTAAAAAATACATCTTCTCTTTATTCAGGAGATGAACGAACGAAGCAAAAACAACAAATAGACGACCGTGAAGCTATAAATGCAAACATGCAACCTAGACACAGACACAGACCTAGACAATGACCCAACAAAAACATGATGCCTATGGCTGCCTAAAATATGGCTCCCAATCAGAGACAAATGAAAGACATCTGTCTCTGATTGAGAACCACTCAGGCAACCATAGACATACCTAGAAACATTCACTCAACCATAGACATACCTAGAAACATTCACTCAACACAAACCCATACACTAAACCCTACACCCCCTTTTCCATATAACCACCCGAAACGAGACAAAACACAAACATTCCCCATGTCACACCCTGACCTAACTAAAATAATAAAGAAAACAAAGATAACTAAGGCCAGGGTGTGACATAACCCCCCCCTTAAGGTGCGAACTCCGGGCGCACCATCATAAAGTCTAGGGGAGGTCTGGGTGGGCGTCCATCCACGGCGGTGGCTCCGGCACAGGTCGTGGTCCCCACCCCACCATAGTCACTACCCGCTTACGTAGCCTCCTCCAAATGACCACCCTCCAACCTAACCCCACTGGATTAAGGGGCAGCACCGGACTAAAGGGCAGCACCGGACTAAGGGGCAGCACCGGACTAAGGGGCAGCACCGGACTAAGGGGCAGCACCGGACTAAGGGGCAGCCCCGGGACAAGGTAGCTCAGGACAGAGAGGTAGCTCAGGACAGAGGGATAGCTCAGGATAGAGGGGCAACTCCGGACTGAAGGGCAGCTCCGGACTGAGGGGCAGCTCCGGACTGAGGGGCAGCTCCGGACTGAGGGGCAGTTCTGGATAAATGGCAGCTCTAAGCTAAGGGACAGCTCCGGGACAAGGTAGCTCAGGACAGAGAGGTAGCTCAGGATAGAGAGGTAGCTCAGGATAGAGAGGTAGCTCAGGATAGAGAGGTAGCTCAGGATAGAGGGGCAACTCCGGACTGAAGGGCAGCTCCGGACAGAGAGACAGCTCTGGACTGAGGGGCAGTTCTGGATGGCGAACGGCTCTGGACGCTCATGGCTGGCTGACGGCTCTGGACGCTCATGGCTGGCTGACGGCTCTGGACGCTCATGGCTGGCTGACGGCTCTGGACGCTCATGGCTGGCTGACGGCTCTGGACGCTCATGGCTGGCTGACGGCTCTGGACGCTCATGGCTGGCTGACGGCTCTGGACGCTCATGGCTGGCTGACGGCTCTGGACGCTCATGGCTCACTGGCGGTTCTGGCAGATCCTGTCTGGTTGGCGGCTCTGGCAGGTCCTGTCTGGTTGGCGGCTCTGGCAGGTCCTGTCTGGTTGGCGGCTCTGGCAGATCCTGTCTGGCGGAAGGCTCTGGCTGATCCGGTCTGGCGGAAGGCTCTGGCTGATCCGGTCTGGCGGAAGGCTCTGGCTGATCCGGTCTGGCGGAAGGCTCTAGCGGCTCCTGTCTGGCGGAAGGCTCTAGCGGCTCCTGTCTGGCGGAAGGCTCTGTAGGCTCCTGTCTGGCGGACGGCTTTGCAGGCTCATGGCAGACGGGCGGCCTTGCAGGCTCATGGCAGACGGACGGTTCAGACGGCACTGGGCAGACGGGCGGACTCAGACGGCACTGGGCAGACGGGCGGACTCAGACGGCACTGGGCAGACGGGCGGACTCAGACGGCACTGGGCAGACGGGCGGACTCAGACGGCACTGGGCAGACGGGCGGACTCAGACGGCACTGGGCAGACGGGCGGACTCAGACGGCACTGGGCAGACGGGCGGACTCAGACGGCACTGGGCAGACGGGCGACTCAGACGGCACTGGGCAGACGGACGACTCAGACGGCACTGGGCAGACGGACGACTCAGACGGCACTGGGCAGACGGACGACTCAGACGGCACTGGGCAGACGGACGACTCAGACGGCACTGGGCAGACGGACGACTCAGACGGCACTGGGCAGACGGACGACTCAGACGGCACTGGGCAGACGGACGACTCAGACGGCACTGGGCAGACGGACGACTCAGACGGCACTGGGCAGACGGACGACTCAGACGGCACTGGGCAGACGGACGACTCAGACGGCACTGGGCAGACGGACGACTCAGACGGCACTGGGCAGACGGACGACTCAGACGGCACTGGGCAGACGGACGACTCAGACGGCACTGGGCAGACGGACGACTCAGACGGCACTGGGCAGACGGACGACTCAGACGGCACTGGGCAGACGGACGACTCAGACGGCACTGGGCAGACGGATGACTCAGACGGCACTGGGCAGACGGATGACTCAGACGGCACTGGGCAGACGGATGACTCAGACGGCACTGGGCAGACGGATGACTCAGACGGCACTGGGCAGACGGATGACTCAGACGGCACTGGGCAGACGGATGACTCAGATGGCACTGGGTAGACGGGCAGCTCTGGCCGGCTGAGGCGCACTATAGGCCTGGTGCGTGGTGCCGGACTGGTGGTACCGGGCTGGGGACACGCACCTGAAGGCTAGTGCGGGGAGAAGGAACAGGGCATACTGGAACCTGGATACGCACATCAGGCCTAGTGCGTGGTGCCGGAACTGGTGGTACCGGGCTGGGGACACGCATCTCAGGGCTAGTGCGGGGAGCAGCAACAGGACACACTGGGCTCTCAAAGCGCACTATAGGCCTAGTGCGTGGTACCGGCACAGGTGGTACCGGGCTGAGGGCACGCACCTCAGGGCGAGTGCGGGGAGAAGCAACAGTGCGTACAGGGCTCTGGAGACGCACATTAGGCCTAGTGCGTGGTGCCGGCACTGGTGGTACCGGGCTGGAGCGGGAAGGTGCTACAGGAGGTGCAGGACTAGGGAGGCACACAGGAGACCTAGTTCGTGGAACTGTCCTTCCCAGACGGTTAGCACGCAACTCAGGACGAGCATGGAGAACTGACTCAGGTAACATCACATCCCGCACACGCTCTGTCGGGTGGATGTCGTGCCTCACGCACCAACACAGCAGCTCCCTCATTTCACTCTCCTCCAAACTCCTCAATAAATCCTTAACAGTCTCTGTATCATTCCCGTTGCTCACCTCCAATATCCGCACAACTGGCTCTGGTTCCCTCCTTTCACGCTGCTTGGTCCTGAATGGTTGGGTCATTCTGTCACGATTGTCCAAGGGAGAGAGAGAGGACCAAGGCGCAGCGTGTAAAAAATACATCTTCTCTTTATTCAGGAGATGAACGAACGAAGCAAAAACAACAAATAGACGACCGTGAAGCTATAACCGAACAAAATGCAAACATGCAACCTAGACACAGACACAGACCTAGACAATGACCCAACAAAAACATGTTGCCTATGGCTGCCTAAAATATGGCTCCCAATCAGAGACAAATGAAAGACATCTGTCTCTGATTGAGAACCACTCAGGCAACCATAGACATACCTAGAAACATTCACTCAACCATAGACATACCTAGAAACATTCACTCAACACAAACCCATACACTAAACCCTACACCCCCTTTTCCATATAACCACCCGAAACGAGACAAAACACAAACATTCCCCATGTCACACCCTGACCTAACTAAAATAATAAAGAAAACAAAGATAACTAAGGCCAGGGTGTGACAATCGGTCAATGGAGAAAAGACTTACAACAGAAATTTAAAATCTAACATTACAAATCAATGGTGTAGATAAATGTAATAGATAGGCACTAAATAATCTAGACGCGAAACAAAAGGAGTTTGAGGAATTTATTCAGGAAAGATCGGGTTTCATCTTTATAAACTGAGCAAATTGGATGGAGAACTGCAAAAAAGTTTTTTCTAAACCTTCAATATAGAAACACAACCAAAAAGATCCTACAATTTATTTTTAGGAGGAAGTACATTTTTTAAACATTGTTCTCTTGTCAAGTTCCTTCAACCTCACTTGACGATGAGTTTTGTGATATCCTTCTCCCAAAAAATCAGATTAAACTATCTGCAACAGAAAAAAAGTATTGTTGTGAAGTATTAATTGCACATGACGAGCTATGGTTGGCAACTGATTTCTATCAGACGGGGAAAACCCCTGGTCTTGATTGCATTCCAATAGAGATATATACAACTTCTTATGAACTACTGAAATATCCATTACTATCATGTTTTAATTACTCATGTATAAATGGCAGACTGTCGGACACACAATCAGAGAGACTGATTTTTTCTCCTACTGAAGCAGGAGCCAGGGGAGCAATACAAAGACCCCGTCTCGTAAAAATAATTGGAGGCCCCTCACCCTTCAATGTTGCGAAGCAATGAGCAAAACGTATTGCTCATAGAATAAAAAAGGTCCTACCGGTTATGTACAACAATTCATCCCGATCAGACGGGATTCTTAAAAGGAAGATATATTGGAGACAACATTAGACAACTACTAGAAATAATGGAAAACTATGAGAGTGCAGGGAAACCAGGTACAGTATAATCTTTATGGCAGATTTTGAGAAAGCCTTTGATACAGTATGTCTAGAATCTGTTTACAAGTGCCAGGATTTTTCAACTTTGGAGAATTTTTAATAAAATGGGTAAAAGTAATGTACAACAACCCTTTATGTAAAATAATAAATAATGGTTACTTCTCTGATAACTTTGAATTGTCAAGAAGTATAAAACAAGGTTGCCCTCTTTCACCATACTTATTTATAATGGCCATTGAACTGATAGCTAATGATAACATTAAAGGGCTAAACATGTTTGGATTAGAGACAAAAGTATCAATGTACTCCGATGATTCAAGTTTTCTCTTGAGTCATCAATCTTCAACCTTGAAGGGCCTCATTAAGGACCTGGATAATTTCTCCAGTTTCTCTGGACTAAAACCCAACTATGATAAGTGTACTACTATATTAAGGATTTGGTCTCTAAAAGACACAAACTTTAAATTGCCATGTGGTCTCCCGATTAAATGGGTGGATGGTAAGTCGATATGCTTGGTGTACCTATCCTGGAAAAGTTTAGCGAAGTTGCAACAATACATTTTGATAGAAGACTTATCAAAATAGATAGAATCTTGAAAATGTGGTGAGGGAAACACCTATCCATTTACAGGAAGATTACCCTGATTCATTCTCTAGTGATATCACAGTTTACATATTTCTTCATGGCTCTAATGACTCCAGGAGAGTCCTTTTCTAACCATGCAAGAACAAAAATATTTCACTTTATTTGGAATGGCAAACCAGATTAAGTTAAACGAGCATATTTACATAATGAAAAGGAGTTCTGATATTAAGGCTTTAAATCTCTCTCATAAAGCCTCCATTGTACCAAAATTGTATCTAAATCCAAACTGGTTTTCGACTAAGAGAGGCCCATCCATTGCTTAAGATTGGTCTCTTTGCCTTTTTGCCAGATTAAAATTTTACATTTTAGGTGGATTGACAATGGAACCCTGTTTAAAGTATCGTCCTTTTAAAAAGAAGTCATACAGAGTTGGGTACAATTTCAATTTCATCCTCCAGAAAAGGCATATTTAATATTACAGCTAATAATATGGCTAAACTCCAATGTACTGATAGAAAAAATATATACCCTACCGTTCAAAAGTTTGGGGTCACTTAGAGATGTCCTTGTTTTTGAAAGAACAACAAATTCTTTTGTCAATTAAAATAACATAAAATTGATCAGAAATACAGTAGAAACATTGTTAATGTTGTAAATGACTATTGTAGCTGGAAACGGCTGATTTTTTATGGAATATCTACATAGGCGTACAGAGGCCCATTATCAGCAACCATCACTCCTGTGTTCCACGTTGTGTTAGTTAATCCAAGTTTATCATTTTAAAAGGCTAATTGATCATTAGAAAACCCTTTTGCAAATGTGTTAGCACAGATGAAAACTGTTGTGCTGATTAAAGAAGCAATAAAACTGTCCTTCTTTAGACTAGTTTAGTATCTGGAGCATCAGCATATGTGGGTTCGATTACAGGCTCAAAATGGCCAGAAACAAAGGACTTTCTACAGAAAATCGTCAGTCTATTATTGTTCTGTGAAATTAAGGCTATTCCGTGAAACTGAAGAAACTGAAGATCTCTTACAATGCTGTGTACTAGTCCCTTCATAGAACAGCGCAAACTGGCTCTAACCAGAATAGAAAGAGGAGTGGGATGCCCAGGTGCACAACTGAGCAAGAGGACAAGTACATTAGATAGTCTAGTTTGAGAAACAGATGGTCCTCAGCTGACAGCTTCATTAGTACTCGCAAACACCAGTCTTTCAGAAGAAAGGTCTTTATTTCTGGCTGTTTTGAGCCAGTTTTATTGCTTCTTTATTCAGAACAGCAGTTTTCAGCTGTGCTAACATAATTGCAAAAGGGTTTTCTAATGATCAATTAGCCTTTTAAAATGATAAACTTGGTGTAGCTAACACAACGTGCCATTGGAACACAGGAGTGATGGTTGCTGATAATGGGCCTCTGTACGCCTATGTAGATATTCCATTAAAAATCTGCCTTTTCTAGGTACAATAGTCATTTACAACATTAACAATGTCTACACTATATTTCTGATCAATTTGATGTTATTTTAATGAACAAAAATTCAGATTTATTTCAAAAACAAGGACATTTCTAAGTGACCCCGAACTTTTGAACGGTATTGTATATATTGGGAAAAAATGTACAAGAAGGGTATAATATTTATGAAGAACATTGTAAACAAGGCCGGTAAAATTATGTCACACAAGCAACTAACAACAGTGTATGAAGGTATAAGACAAAATTCTAACCAACTCATCGCGGCTCTTCCACAAAATTGGAAGAGACAATTACTTAAAGAAGAAATTAAAGAATTAGTCTTTCTGCCACCCATTAAAAGTCATAAAATGCTTAAAATGATTAGTATAAATCGAAAATGTATCAGTTTCACTTAAAGTCTAAATGTTTTACACCAATGTCGTATAAAATTGTAGTTGGCATCGGGTCTATGAACTGATATATAAAACAACAATTGATTCATCAATCTGTTCGTTTCAATTTGAGCTATTATATAAAATACTTGCTCCAAAAAGAATGCTCAATATATGGGGCATTGAACAGTCAGCCTTGTGCAGACTCTGCCATGCGGAAACAGAGCATATTTTCTGGTACTGTCCATCGGCTTTTGGAGTCAGGTTCAGGAATGGTTGTTATGCCATAATATCAGGGTCCAGATGGACCTGCAAACTGTATACCTTAGGGGATCTGATAAGACACGATCAGTCAATGGGAAATATCATTATACTCTTGGTTAAAGTATTTATTTTCAGGGCAATATCTGTAAAAAAATGAAACAAATAGGGAGGTTCAGAACCATCGTAAGACATCACAGTGAAATGGAGGGATGTATTGCAAAAGGAAATAGCAAAATTGCATTATACTGGGACAGATGGGTTCATCTGTGGACATCGGAGTGTTGGAGATAAAATCACAATGATTGGTGGATTGGCCGCAGTGGGTGAAAATCCAGAACTTGAAAAGAAGGAAATTAGGAATATACTGTATATGTATGTATTTATGTACCTTAAATGTGAGCGAAAATAGCTGTAAGTAGCAGTAGAAGTATTGTTGTCCATTAGTTTACTCCAATCAGGGTAGGGGTTGGTAGGGTTGGGGGGAAAAAAGTGTAAATAATTTAAAATATATATATTGGGATTAGAAATTATGCAAACAATTAAATTCATAGTACCCACAATCTATCTGAAATATTAAAGCTGATCTACCCCCCCCCCCAAAAAAAGTACTATAAAATAAAATAAATTATATGAAGATTTGTTTCCCCCATAAATCGAAACAATCCAATGTGTCATTAGTTGTGTGTGCAACTTATGTCATCTGTATGGGGTTTTTGTGGGGTGAAGTGTATTTCCACTTTAAAATAAATCTAATTTAAAACTCACTTGACTGTCATTTTTCCTGTGCTGTGTCTCAATATTGGCTGAATTGATGCTCTGCTTCATCGAGTCTGTCCTTCAGGCTGCGCTCAGGGGAAAGCCAACTGGCAATGGATGAATTTGTTTAGATTACATTCCCAACTTGATATATGTTATCTCCATTGCGCAACAGCCTGATCTCTCTATAAGACTATGTACCTCAGTGAATTATGGGTCATTTTCCTATGAGGATTTTTTGTCAAACTCATATCTCTCTATAAGACTATGTACCTCAGTGAATTATGGGTCATTTTCCTATGAGGATTTTTTGTCAAATTCATATTGATAATGACACTCTTTAGGCTTAATGTTGTAACATGTATTGTAGGTGGGCCTAATGTACAGTATCTTATTAATTAATCAGCAGAAATAGCTAGCTACCCACTGCAGGCTCACTGTGCTGGGGTCTTTTTCATGACATCATACAGCACAGCTGCCTCCCTCTGACGATGTGTGCCCATTACACTGAACAGGCCTCAGTCATAACGTCCATAAATGGTCCTTGATACATCATTTATGATCATTAGTCATAACCACTGTCATGAAACTCACCAATTTAGTTTTTCCTCTCCTTCACTTAAAAATATGTATTTTATCCCAATTTCTTGATACCACTGGATATTCATTTAATTAACTTTTCTTTTCATTTAAAAAATAATAATATATATTTCACCTTTATTTAACCAGGTAGGCTAGTTGAGAACAAGTTCTCATTTGCAACTGCGACCTGGCCAAGATAAAGCATAGCAATTCGACACATACAACAACACAGAGTTACACATGGAATAAACAAAACATACAGTCAATAATACAGTAGAAAAATAAGTCTATATACAATGTGAGCAAATGAGGTGAGATAAGGGAGGTAAAGGCAATTATTTATTTATTTTTAATAAATACATTTTTTTATTCATTCATACCTGAGGTTATTGTACTCTACGTAATGTGGCTGGAAAATACGGTAATTGATGTGTTTGTTGATGTAGATGGTGCTACTAGACTAGTTCTGTATTTATGTTTGTCATACAGAAGACTTAGCAGGAGGCTGTCACAGATTTAGCTGAGTCATAGCTTGCTGATTTTATCTCCTGATTGTACTCAGGCGTATTACTCTGTCATTGGACTTGGGGAGGGGGTGTGTGCCCCCCCCCCCCCCCTCCAGAGAGAGAGGGGGAGAGAATGAGTGAGGGAGGGAGAAGCCAAATTGTCATTCTTCTACCCTCCCTTATCCCACCATTGTAAAATAGCTCCATTTTCTCCCATTCCTCCCATCCCCCTCTCTCCATAGATCATTTCCCAAGGATGGCCTGGAGCCAAGTTGTGCTAATTAATTCTAAACTATACGATTTTTTAATATGAGACTGCTGTGCCAAGTTGCCTCTAGAAACATCCCTGCAATTCCATGTGGCATTTGAATGCTTAAGCATTGTGCTGTTTGCATTTGTGGTTTGAAGGTGCTTCAATTGTCTGTTACATGAGCATTGAGTAAATGAGCTTAAAAGGGAGCAGGGAGAGAGAGAGAGCTTTCCTAACAACACACAGGAGACATTCTGCAGCTCAGTTTGTGTATGCCATTCTTCTGACGTTCAAAGGAATAGAGTCCGTCTTCCGTTCCTGTGAATTAATTCAACTCTGCAGCTCATTTTGGTAGAGTTGTTGATGTGTTTGACAGGGAGCAAACATTCCTCTCACGCTGATAAAATAGGCAGTGCTTCATCTAGGCAGTAGAGCGTTTACCTCTCCCTAAATAGGTCTGTCTGGTTTCCCTCTGAGCCAAGTCTAGACCTAGGTAGCTTTCTCTTTCCCTATGCAAAAGCACACTAGCCCAAACTGGATGTCAAGACCCATTTACCAGGCTGAGCTGGTGACCCAGTTCCCCCTAACAGTAACAGGAGTGATGGAGTGACCCTCTGTCAGTCAGTAATTAGGCCCACTGGTCCCTGGGAGGGGTTATCGTCCCAAATGAATGGCTGTAATTGGGTGGTGAGGGCTGGTGTTTTATACAGCCGTTGTTTGAGTGATATAGTAAAGGAGCTGACATGGGTGAAGCTTGGGGGGAAGGGGGAAAGGAGAGGGGTCTGACTGAAACGTAATGAGTGTTCTCCAATCTTTCCTATTTTTCATTACCATCTCATCTCCCCCACATGCACATTTCATCACCTTCACTATTCATCTTCTTCTGTGTGTCTCTTTTCTGTCTTCTCCTTTTCTCTCCCCCTCCCTTTCTCTCTATCTCAGAGTGTGTCTAATAGGAGGGCTGTCTGTTCTTGATTATGAATTATAAGCGTTAGCTCTTGCTCTTAGCTTGGATGTGTGGTCACAAAGACAGGGCCCAGATTCACAAAACACTTCTTAAGCAACATATTAAGAAGCTTCTTAAGAAAAAAAAAGAAGCAGTTCATAAGATAGTTTGCAAGTGCAATTCCTCCACAATATCTTAAGATTTCATGATTTTCTTACGAACCTCTCAAATATCTTCTTACAAACTTCTTAAATATCTTCTTAAGATGATTCTCGCTAGGCAACCAATTTAGCTAGCTATCTAGCTAGCAATGACAATCATGTTAGCATATTTCGTTCTGAGATTACAATTCTAAAACACGCTCTTGAGTTTCAAATATTAATACTGAAACTTTCAGATGAAGTTTGTGAGTGAATTAAACAATTGCATTAATTGCTTTCATTAGCATATTTTCTCACTGCCCTGAGTTTATGACAAGGGTTTAGCTATCTTGGAATTAAAAACATTTCCAAGAGCAAATCCAAGAGCTTTCTTTTCAAGAATCTAATTTCTTCTTAACTTTTTGCATAAGGAGAAACATAAGAAATAACGCAAGAACATTTCCAATAACCTTTTTGAGGAATAGAAACTTTGCTCAACTTTCTAAGTCTATAGTTAAGGAAAAGATTGCAGTTAAGAAGAAGGTTTTGTGAATCTGGGCCCTGACCTTTACCTGATCATTAAGGCACAGCAACTGGGTCACAGCTGGCCAATTACGGCAGGAGCTCAATCGATTGCTCCTCACTTTGCTTCTGTAACCATCACTTCTCCTCCTCTGGTCAGCTGGCTGGGGATGTGATGTGTGAGGTGTTCACAGGCAGACTGAAAGCCTGAATAATTACTCTATGCCTGCAGCTGCATCCAGATAACACCTGTGATGGAAGCAGTAAGCAACCCTGCATAGGTGGGTGCTAATGCCTATTTGGATTTATGTCAATAGATGTCTGTGTGCCCAATTGTATCATCCTGTGGCATTTCACTGTATGATTCCAGCAGTAATCTGACCTGTAAACTTCACGCATCAACTGTTTTATTCCAAAAATAGTTTGTGATATGTGCTAACATGAAAACAGAAGTTAATGGAATATGTCTCTCCTGTCATCTTGAAGAATGGGGGGTATCGAATGACAAGGACTTGAGAGTCACTATGTTTCACAGTATGAGAGTCACTCTGTTAAAGCACTGTGTGTGTGCGTCCGTGCGAGTGTGTGCGCAGGTGTGTGTGTGCATGTGTGAGTGAGCGCTGCACAGACTTGAATAAGTGTTGCCCCCAAGTCCTATCATCAAAGAGAAATATAAATGAGTTAAAGCCAGCTGCTAATAAGCTAGCGCTTGAAAATTGTCTTTGTTTTAATATCCCTTGTTAAGCACTGGGAAGCCAAGCTTTGAAATCACTGTCCATGTAAACTCAGCAAAAAAATAAACGTCCCTTTTTCAGGACCCCGTCTTTCAAAGATAATTCGTAAAAATCCAAATAACTTCACAGATCTTCATTGTAAAGGGTTTAAACACTGTTTCCCATGCTTGTTCAATGAACCATAAACAATTAATGAACATGCACCTGTGGAATGGTCGTTAAGACACTAACAGCTTACAGACAGTAGGCAATTAAGGTCACAGTTATGAAAACTTAGGATACTAAAGAGACCTTTCTACTGACTCTGAAAAACACCAAAAGAAAGATGCCCAGGGTCCCTGCTCATCTGCGTGAACGTGCCTTAGGCATGCTGCAAGGAGGCATGAGAACTGCAGATGTGGCCAGGGCAATAAATTGCAATGTCCGTACTGTGAGACGCCTAAGACAGTGCTACAGGGAGACAGGACGGACAGCTGATCGTCCTCACAGTGGCAGACCACGTGTAACAACACCTGCACAGGATCGGTACATCCGAACATCACACCTGCAGGACAGGTACAGGATGGCAACAACAACTGCCCGAGTTACACCAGGAACGCACAATCCCTCCATCAGTGCTCAGACTGTCCGCAATAGGCTGAGAGAGGCTGGACTGAGGGCTTGTAGGCCTGTGGAAGGCAGGTCCTCACCAGACATCACCGGCAACAACGTCGCTTATGGACACAAACCCACCGTCGCTGGACCAGATAGGACTGGAAAAAGTGCTCTTCACTGACGAGTCATGGTTTTGTCTCACCAGGGGTGATGGTCGGATTCGTGTTTATCATCGAAGGAATGAGCGTTACACCGAGGCCTGTACTCTGGAGCGGGATCGATTTGGAGCTGGAGGGTCCGTCATGGTCTGGGGCGGTGTGTCACAGCATCATCTGACTGAGCTTGTTGTCATTGCAGGCAACCTCAATGCTGTGCGTTACAGGGAAGATATCCTCCTCCCTCATGTGGTA
This sequence comes from Salvelinus alpinus, assembly GCF_045679555.1. Lineage (NCBI taxonomy): Eukaryota > Metazoa > Chordata > Actinopteri > Salmoniformes > Salmonidae > Salvelinus > Salvelinus alpinus. Next base: position 20,762,207 of record NC_092097.1, read on the forward strand.
CCCTTCCTGCAGGCTCATCCTAACATGACCCTCCAGCATGACAATGACACCAGCCATACTGCTCGTTCTGTGCGTGATTTCCTGCAAGACAGGAATGTCACTGTTCTGCCATGGCCAGCGAAGAGCCCGGATCTCAATCCCATTGAGCACGTCTGGGACCTGTTGGATCGGAGGGTGAGGGCTAGGGCCATTCCCCCCAGAAATGTCCGGGAACTTGCAGGTGCCTTGGTGGAAGAGTGGGGTAACATCTCACAGCAAGAACAGGCAAATCTGGTGCAGTCCATGAGGAGGAGATGCACTGCAGTACTAAATGCAGCTGGTGGCCATACCAGATACTGACTGTTACTTTAGATTTTGACCCCCCCCTTTGTTCTGGGACACATTATTCCATTTATATTAGTCACATGTCTGTGGAACTTGTTCAGTTTATTTCTCAGTTGTTGAATCTTGTTATGTTCATACAAATATTTATACATGTTAAGTTTGCTGAAATTAAACGCAGTTGACAGTGAGAGGATGTTTCTTTTTCTGCTGGGTTTAGAACGGGAGAAGGGGAAAAACCTACATACCATATTTATTCCATACAGAGGTCTGTGATCTGGGGCTCCCAGATCTGTTCCCTGCCTCTGATGGCGGTGTCCTTTCTGCACTAGCAAGATCAGAGGGCCTCTGTGCAATTCTAATCAGTGCAGAGGGTGGGAAGAGAGAAAGACTGTATGGTAGAGGTAAAGTAGAGAGACATAGACTATGTGGTAGAGGGAGAAGGAGGGTAAGAGTGGCTGTGAGCGAGAGGAGAGAGGCTATGAGTAGAGGGAGGGTGAGAGAGAGCGAGAGACTGTGAGGTAGAGAGAGAGGGAGGGGATTGATATAGTGAGAGTGTGAGGCAGAGAGAGGTAGAGGAAGGAACAGAGAGCTGATACGTGGAGCTGTAAACTGCTCTTTCAGGCAACATACGGCAGCCCTGCAGTGCACTGAGACTATGTGAATGAGGGAATGTGGTAGCGAGCAAGAAAGAGAGCAGAAGAGAGAGAGCAAGAGGGACAGGGTAAGAGAAATCTTGAGGGATTTGGGAAAGGGGATGAGCATCAAGACTGCCTGTTGTGCATGCAGGAAGGGCACGGTTGAGGCTGCTTTCTGGGCTCGTGAGTATCCAGCATCAGGACTTTATGCCCTGTGAGGGGAGCAGTGTGGAGAGCGTGTGAGCCGAGAGAAGCTTCTTTGTGACAGTACGTGCATCAGACAGGGGATGCAGCAAACCTCTGCCCAGAGCACAGGGGCTTCTGGAGCTAGCTGTACCCACAGCGGGGGAGAGCCAGGTGGGTGGAGGGGGCTTATCGCATGGGGAGGGGGCAAACTGAACCAAGGTGGTCCTGTGGAAATCTCAGCCAAGAGTCAAGAGGCTCACCTGCGCTCTGTTGGAGCTGAGCTTGGATTTACTGGTGTGAGATATGATAAGAATGTTCTCTGAATGAGCCAGCCTCCAGAGGAGTGTCTATATGCTGGGAAGCACCAGGTTTACCACCAGGATCTCTGGGAACACCAAGGACATACAGCCTCTTTTCACAGGCAGGCAGGTGGGCAGGCGGCTGGAGTTTTATCAATGGGCTTGTAATTGAATTCGGATTTGATTCCATCAGTTTTTCATTAACAGTCGGGAGCCACACGGGTGACATGAGTTTTGGTGTATGAGATTGGACTCTCATTCCGTTTGTGGAGTAAGAAAATAATCCTATAGAGAATATCATGATCCAGATTACATTAATACCTTACCTTATCATGGTTCTACCTTTATTCAATGAGCCACGTCAGAGCTCTCAGACAGGTTGTCCACTAAAACCATGGGACTGAGACAGAGGTGAACAAGTGCTACAAAGTGTACTCTGTGAAGCTGTAACTTACTGTGGTTTATCATACTTTAGTGGAATACTTTCTGTTTTAAGGATTAGGATGATGGTTTAACCAGGACAAAGGACACAATGTGGAGTGTGATATCCAGTAATACTGTATCATTTTTATGTGGCATTGAAAGTTATTTTGTTTAGTGCTTCGTGTACTGGAAATATTGACACATTTTTAGGCATAGGCAAAGTCACAAACACTTTTTTGTAGTCAAGGATGTACCTACCAAAGGGATACATTTTCATGTCAGTAATTAGCTAAACATTTTTATGGAAGATGCCAGATTGGCTCAATCAATTGAACGTGGTGATCAATATTCAAAGGGTCTACATATCCAACTCTACCTCTACCCTTGCCTGACATTGACACTCACAGTAACGACAGTGGGTGTACAGTATATCACGGCAGGCTGGTTCCACCACTATATCTCCAGTGTAAGAGTAGCCGGGCCCCTCCTGCTCTGTGGGAGCTGCCCTCCCCCAGCCTGGACCCTGTCTCCTCTACCCTGTTGGTGCTCCTGCACTCGGCTGTGCTGGCCGAGGATGATGTGGCAATGCCATGTCTCGTCCTCGGAGTGCCGCTGCTACCGGCTGAAGGGCTTTTCCCTGCTGAAGCGCTTCCCTCTCTCGGCAGATGGGGCCTGCAGCAAAGCCCTGGACCAGCCCGTGGGTGAGTGGCTGGAGCATGTGGGGCTGCCACAGTACGAGAGCAAGCTGCTGCTTAATGGCTTCGACGACCTACGCTACATGGTGAGTCAACATGTCTAAGATATTTTCTACTTTCCATCTCTCTCCATCTCCTTTTCTCCCTCTTCACTTTCTCTATCCATCTTCTTCTCTCTCTCCCAGTTTCCATCTCCATTCTATGGCACAACAAAACCTATTAACATGCCATCTCATTTACAGTAAAATCCCAGTCACCACCATCCCACCTATCTTGGCAGGCTGATTTATGTTCTTAACCTCAACCCCCATGCTGGCCCAGCCAGATAGCATACAGAGTATAGCTCACCCAATCATCAGCAGATACGACAAGTGGCTCTGTTGAGGCCACAGTATAGATGTTACTTCAATTTCTGCTAACGTCAACTGCAATTCTATGAGATATATTGTGGCAAAGTTAAGATTCCCTTTTTTCAGAGGCATGAATCATTTTGATGTAATGACTTCATGCTGTAGTGACTGTCTATTGTGATGTCATGGTCAAATTGTATACTGATTTTAAAAAATGACATTTTTGTAGTCCTGAAAAATCTTTAACTGATGCCACTTCAGCCAGAAAAACAATTGTCAACCAGAAAGTTACATCATTATGACATCCCTTGTGCTTCTTACAGATGCAGGATCTTAATTTGATCACTCTTTTGTTGCTGAGAATGTTCCTGCTCAGCAGGAAAAGCAAACGTGTAGTGTATTTGAGTTTTTAAAAGGATTCTAAAGTTTGTAATTTACACAATTTACACAGACTTTATACACAATTTTTTTTTCACCCCCTACAAAAATGTCCATTCATTATAATCCACATAATAATTCACATTTCCTGTTGCTGCAGGATTATTTTCCTGCTGTAGCAAACTGGCTCAAATTAAAATCCTTCATCTGTGTGTCTTGTTTTTGAAAAGCATAGACAGATTCATCTGGCTGTGCTGTTTTAAAGTCTCTGGAATTATGAATGTACAAAACAACACTTACACTGATTGTGTAACTCTGAAAAAGCTGTTGTAAAGGGTGAATAACATGGTCTTTAAAGCAAACACATTAATCAATCTGACAACATAGCTGCTTCAGTACTGTAGTCTACAGGAGGTTGCCATAGATGAGAGATTGGTCAGGGGCAACTGACTGCACCTTTTAGAGAGGTCACATAACCAATGGAAGAGGTCTGATATACTGAGTATGGACTGGGAATAGCTAGTCAGTCAGCCCAGTGTACCAATTCCATAAGGTGTTTGTGTTTAAGACATGCTGCGGAACTTTGGCGACTAGTATGTCTTTTTTAAGCCTCCCGCTTTGGGCTGGATGTGTCAATTTGTAGTTCATACATGCTTAATCTATGATCTGAATTACTGTCTAAACTCTATTAGCCACAAAATCCCTAGTTTGAAAGTGACTGTTTACTGGAAGCTGTGTTGTGCCATTTTCCCTACATTTCCCTCCACGTGGACCAGCCCCCTAGCAATTAGAGTTCTAGTCAATGAGGTTCAGCTCCTAGCTATTTGAGTGACAGCTAGCAAGATGCACACACAGCAGAGCGAGAGAAAGAGCAATGACGTGGTGCACATACCTGGACATGTGATGTAATACATAATTTAAAAAATATATATATATTTCACCTTTATTTAACCAGGTAGGCTAGTTGAGAACAAGTTCTCATTTACAACTGCGACCTGGCCAAGATAAAGCAAAGCAGTGCGACACAAACAACAACACAGAGTTACACACGGAATAAACAAACATACAGTCAGTAACACAATAGAAAAAGTCTATATACAGTGTGTGCAAATGAGGTAAGATAAGGGAGGTAAGGCAATAAATAGGTCTATGTGGCGAAATAATTACAATTTAGCAATTAAACACTGGAGTGATAGATGTGCAGAAGATGAATGTGCAAGTAGAGATACTGGGGTGCAAACGAGCAAAAAAGAAAAGAAAATAAATAACAGTATGGGGATGAGGTAGTTGGATGGGCTATTTACAGATGGGCTATGTACAGGTGCAATGATATGTGAGCTGCTCTGACAGCTGGTGCTTAAAGTTAGTGAGGGAGATATGAGTCCCCAGCTTCAGTGATTTTGGCAATTAGTTCCAGTCATTGGCAGCAGAGAACTGGAAGGAAAGGCGGCCAAAGGAGGAATTGGCTTTGGCGGTGACCAGTGAAATATACCTGATGGAGCGTGTGCTACGGGTGGGTGCTGCTATGGTGACCAGTGAGCTGAGATAAGGCGGGGCTTTACCTAGCAAAGACTTATAGATGACCTGGAGCCAGACAAATATGAAGCGAGGGCCAGCCAACGAGAGCATACAGGTCGCAGTGGTGGGTAGTATATGGGGCTTTGGTGACAAAACGGATGGCACTGTGATAGACTGCATCCAATTTGCTGAGTAGAGTGTTGGAGGCTATTTTGTGAATGACATCGCCAAAGTCGAGGATCGGCAGGATAGTCAGTTATACGAGGGTATGTTTGGCAGCATGAGTGAAGGATTCTTTGTTGCGAAATAGGAAGCCAATTCTAGATTTAACTTTGGATTGGAGATGCTTAATGTGAGTCTGGAAGGAGAGTTTACAGTCTAACCAGACACCTAGGTATTTGTAGTTGTCCACATATTCTAAGTCAGAACCGTCCAGAGTAGTGATGCTGGACGGGCAGGCAGGTGTGTGCAGCGATCGGTTGAAGAGCATGCATTTAGTTTTACTTGCATTTAAGAGCAGTTGGAGGTCACGGAAGGAGAGTTGTATGGCAATGAAGCTCGTCTGGAGGTTAGTTAACACAGTGTCCAAAGAAGGGCCAGAGGTATACAGAATGGTGTAGTCTGCGTAGAGGTGGATCAGAGAATCACCAGCAGCAAGAGCGACACCATTGATGTATACAGAGAAAAGAGTCGGCCCGAGAATTGAACCCTGTGGCACCACCATAGAGACTACCAGAGGTTCGGACAACAGGCCCTCCGATTTGACATACTGAACTCTGTCTGAGAAGTAGTTGGTGAACCAGGCAAGGCAGTCATTTGAGAAACCAAGGCTGTTGAGTCTACCGATAAGAATGTGGTGATTGACAGAGTCGAAAGCCTTGGCCAGGTCGATGAATACAGCCGCACTGTAGTGTCTCTCATTGATGGCGGTTATGATATTACTTAGGACCTTGAGCGTGGCTGAGGTGCACCCATGACCAGCTCGGAAACCAGATTGCATAGCGGAGAAGGTATGGTGGGATTCGAAATGGTCGGTGATCTGTTTGTTAACTTGGCTTTCGAAGATCTTAGAAAGGCAAGGTAGGATAGATATAGGTCTGTAGCAGTTTGGGTCAAGACTGTCTCCCACTTTGAAGAAGGGGATGACCGCGGCAGCTTTCCAATCTTTGGGGATGTCAGACGATACGAAAGAGAGGTTGAACAGGCTAGTAATAGGGGTTGCAACAATTTTGGCAGATACTTTTAGAAAGAGAGGGTCCAGATTGTCTAGCCCGGCTGTTTTGTAGGGGTCCAGATTTTGCAACTCTTTCAGAACGTCAGCTGTCTGGATTTGGGTGAAGGCAAAATGGGGGAGGCTTGGGCAAGTTGCTGTGGGGGGTGCAGGGCTGTTGACCGGGGTAGGGTAGCCAGGTGGAAAGCATGGCCAGCCATAGAAAAATGTTTATTGAAATTCTCAATTATCGTGGATTTATCGGTGGTGACAGTGTTTCCTAGCCTCAGTGCAATGGGCAGCTGGGAGGAGGTGCTCTTATTCTCCGTGGACTTTACAGTGTCCAAGAACTTTTGGGAGTTTGTGCTACAGGATGCAAATTTCTGTTTGAAAAAGCTAACGTTTGCTTTCCTAACTGCCTGTGTATATTGGTTCGTAACTTCCCTGAAAAGTTGCATATTGCGGGGGCTATTCGATGCTAATGCAGTATGCCACAGGATGTTTTGTGCTGGTCAAGGGCAGTCAGGTCTGGGGTGAACCAAGGGCTGTATCTGTTCCTGGTTCTACATTTTTTGATTGGGGCAAGCTTATTTCAGATGGTGAGGAAATTACTTTTAAAGAGTAACCAGGCATCCTCTACTGACCAAAAGAGGTCAATATCCTTCCAGGATACCCGGGCCAGGTGGATTAGAAAGGCCTGCTCGCTGAAGTGTTTTAGGGAGCGTTTGACAGTGATGAGGGGTGGTCGTTTGACCGCGGACCCATTACGGTCACAGGTAAGGAGGCAGTGATCGCTGAGATCCTGGTTGAAGACAGCAGAGGTGTATTTAGAGAGCAAGTTGGTCAGGATGATATCTAAGAGGGTGCCCATGGTTATGGATTTAGGGTTGTACCTGGTAGGTTCCTTGATCATTTGTGTGAGATTGAGGGTATCTAGCTCAGATTGTAGGAAGGCCGGGGTGTTAAGCATATCCCACTTTAGGTCACCTAACAGTATGAGCTCTGAAGATAGATGGGGTGTGGGCACAGACCTGGATAGTATGACAGAACTCTGCAGGCTCTCTCTGCAGTAGATTGCAACTCCGCCCCCTTTGGCAGTTCTATCTTGTCGGAAAATGTTATAGTTAGGGGTGGATATTTCTGGGATTTTGGTGGTCTTCCCAAGCCAGGTGGCTAGGACATCCACGTTCGCAGAGTGTGCTAAAGCAGTGAATAAAACAAACTTAGGGAGGAAGCTTCTAATGTTAACATGCATGAAACCAAGGCTTTTACAGTTACAGAAGTCAACAAATGAGAGCGCCTGGGGAATGGGAGTTGAGCGAGGCACTGCAAGGCCTGGATTAACCTCTACATCACCAGAGGAACAGAGGAGGAGTAGGATAAGTGTACGGCTAACGGCTATAAGAGCTGGCCGTCTAGTACGTTCGGAACAGAGAGAAAAAGAGAGTAACATTTTTGGGGACTGTAAGGCCTACTCTCAGAACTACTGGCTAAAAACCATACAAAAGTACTGGAGACTCTCTTTAATAAGGTAATAATAGGATGAGGATAATGGGTCATTAGCATTGTGATGTTAATGTTAATCTCTTGACTAATGTGTCTGAGGTGTAGAAGCACCAAGCAGATAATTGATTAGCTCCCTGCAGGACATATTACCCTCAGATACTTACAAGGACACGTAGGTTGTGTCTGAAAAGGTCAGAGCAGTCAGAGAGATGTTGTAAAGGTTCAATGGTGTCCTATTGAACTGTCTGTCTGCCATATTCATTGTATCACTGCAGAGTTGATGTGTTAATTATTTTATTTGCTTGGTGGGCTGATTCTGGATCAGGAAAGGTGGTGTGCTGGGTTTTGCCCTGCATCGTTTTTGTTGAATAGTTGACATACTCTGTGAGATATTGTTCAACTCTATCATCAAATGACTTTATAAATCACATAGAAATACAATATCATGAAGCTATGAGTAGCAAAGGTAATAGTGACTGTGCCAGAGATGCACATTAGTTGGTGAACAACTGACCTGAAAGATGCAAATATAAAGATGTCATCTTCATTAATAAAATAGGAGAGAAATCAAATCCTCTCTTTTATACTAAAGCTCAGTGGGGAAATCTGAATGCCCCATTTTCCTGCTGACCCCAAAGGCAAGGGTGTCATAGAACAAGTTAGAGTTAGACTACCCTTCAGACCTATCAATGTAGATACAGTATGACTACCATCAGAGAACACAGGCTCACATACACTCTGTAGGGATTTGTCTCAGCATGGGATGATTGCTCCAAGTGCAGCTTTTGAGGGATCATAAATAATAAACCGCTGTGTCCCCATTTTCAAAATTTTTACAAGTTGATAATAATTTTTTATTGGTTTCATCAACCATAAATGGGTCTCTCATGTCTCTCATATGGCCTACCGTTTTCCCGTATAGGGTTTTTTGTTGCTTTTTACATTGCAAATCATAAAATACATGTTTTTAGAGCCTCCTCATTTCATGACACCTTCCTCCTTTGTGATGAGGGACTGTATGTATCGCAGTTATGTAATAAGCAGTTATAGATATGGACAAAAATAGATATTCATTACTTAATCATATTTTCCTGATGAAGTATAAATGACAAGCTCCCATGGGACCTCCTGGAACATCCAACAATCACTTTAGTTGAAATATCTATTTCAGGCTATTCCTGAAGTCAGTCACTGCATTAGTTTGATCCTCGTTCTAGTGATAATCAGTATGTAATTTCCTACTGTCATCCCTTGTTACTGTAACTGCTGCATTGTGCTCCAGAAACAAGCAGTGATGCCATATTTAGAAAAGACTAGCTCCATTTGAACATTCTTGGCCAGGAAGAATCAATCTGCAGCAGTCCACTGGGAAAATGCTGAGCTCCACATTTTTAAGGGTCTCCTTGTATCTTTATTCCCCCCTATAAACCTGAATTAGATGACGAAGCTTGTGCCTCTTATGGAGAACTACGTAAAACAAATGGTGCACATTTATTGTTGTCAATCATTACTGTAAAGGAAAATGGGAAATGTTAAGTTGACTTTATTGTATTCACAATTATATGCAGTGAAATCCTCATTCCTTGTCTCCAACACCACAGCTGTTTGCATACACATGTGCATACACGCACGCACGCACGCACGCACGCACGCACGCACGCACGCACGCACGCACGCACGCACGCACGCACGCACGCACGCACGCACGCACGCACACACACACACACACACACACACACACACACACACACACACACACACATACACACACAGATGCGTAGTCCTAAACATTTCCCTCGTAGCAAATGTAATGTTTCATTGCAACATTGCAGCTCAGATGTAAAAGCTGCTGCAGTTTTGATTGCTTTTCCCTTGGTGGTTTTTCATTAAAATAGATTGATTACCTTTGGCATGCACAATTTATTTGACTCCAATGTCCTCCAATTCTTGTTTGTCTGAGGACATAAATAAGTGTGTGTGTGTGTGTGCTTTTACTTGTGTGTTCATTTGTGGTCGTGTGTGTGTGTGTCTGTGTCTGTGTGTATTATTGATTGCATATAGGGACCTATAGAGTGTAGGGGATGTTGTAATGTCTATGTTAATAGTTAGCTTAAGGGATTTATACGTGTTTCGGTATATTGTGGACTTTGGGAAGTGTCTGCAGTTTGTGGTACTTGTGTAATTAACTTATGCGTGTGCATGCATGTGTAGGGCAGTAACGTGATGGAGGACACAGACCTTAGAGATATGGGAATCACTGACCCTGGCCACAGAAAGAAGATCATCCGTGCAGCACGCGGCTTGCCCAAGGTACAGTAGTTATCATCAGTCCAGGGTACTGCCTGCAACCTTGTGCCTGGTTGACCATTCATCCCTGTCTAAGAAGCCACCGTACATCAAGGTGTCAAGGAGTGTGCATTATCCATGTTTGTGCACAGTATTTTCAATCATGATAATGAAATGTATTGTAAAGTAGCTTTGATCTAGCCTGTAGCTATGTGTGGCAATAGCAATCATGTGAACAAGCCTTTTGGCATTGGGTACGGTTTAAAAATCTTGAAAGAAATTGTGAAATCCTGCTTTTATTTGAATGTAATTTGATCTCCTTTCTGTCCCTCTTTGTAGGTGAAAGCCCTGGGCTGTGATGGCAGCACCTCTCTGTCCACCTGGTTGGATGTGCTAGGCCTCCAGGAGTACCTGCCTAACTTCCTGTCCAGTGGCTACCGTACCTTGGACTGTGTGAAGAATCTATGGGAGCTGGAGATTGTCAATGTGAGGCCAATGTTTTGTTAGTGAATTATGTAGTGCCTCAGGGAAGAGACAGCACTGTACGGAGCTTAAGGCTGAACAGATTTGAGCTGAATAATTGAGGAGAGTCCATTCTGTCTGCTTGTCGAGTGCCAGCATGGGTGTCAGACTCACTGTATACAGTCAGTGTGAGTGTATAATGTGTATTTCCATTCATATTTGTTGGTTTGTACTTGTTTGTCAATATTAGTGCCTGTGTTGTTCATATGAACGTAGTCCTATGTAGTTAACATTGTGTCTGATCTGTGCCCATCTCTGCAGCTGTTGAAAATCAGCCCTCTGGGCCACAGGAAGAGAATCATAGCGTCTCTGGCAGAGCGGCCCTATGAGGAGGCCCCAACCAACTCACAGATCTCTCACCGTCTCTCACAGATCAGGGTTAGTAAGAGTCCTCAGTGTCTTACATTTGAACAATAATCCCAGCTAGCACATTTGGTTCCTTGGAAGTTGTGGGAACATACGTTTTTGGTTTCCCACTGGATCTGGAAACGAAGGCATAAGTTTCCAGACCGGTAAAATGTAAGGGAAAAATTATTTTTAGGTTGCAGGGAGGTTCAGAGAACGTTTTAATCTGGTTCCTTGAAAGTTTTTCTGGGAAGTTTTATTAAAGCTCTGAGAACGAAAATTAGTATTTAGAGTTTTTTTAATAACTTCCTTAAAACTACTACTGAATGTTTCAATAAGACGTTTAATAACACTGCTAGCTTATTTTCTATTAACTTTTTTAAAATCCAAGTACAGATAGAAATTAATTTCCTTAGGCATTAATCATGCAAACATATTTCTTTTGAATTGTGACACAGCATCAGTGAGCTTCAAACCTATAACCTTCTGCTCTCTATGCATGGAATTAGTCCAATGCACCACCAGGATGGAGCTAGCATGCCATGTTTTATTACACATACAAAGCTGCTCCTTTTAGTATATTAAAACAGACCCCTTTTCAAAGGAAACAAGCACTCATTAAGATGAGGTGTGTCCAATTAGTTGTCGAGGCCGTACACCTGAACACAGTTAACAAGATAGAGAATAGAGAAGTGTTTAGTTGATGCTGAGAACAGAATCGGTGGAGGCTGCTGAAGGGACGACGACGCATAATAATAATTGTTTGCGTTCTGAGAATGCAATGTATGTTTTTAATAACATTCTTAGAATGTTCTCTGAATGTTACTAAAGTTTTATTGTGTTTTTTATGGAAAGTTTTCATAACGTTCTCGAAACAGTTTGAGAACATGACTTTAAATAGAACCATGTGGAAACCTGTAAAAAACATTATGCTGAAGTACTGAAATTCCCACAGAAGAATGTTGTTTCTTAATGTTCTTTGGACTATATTTAAACATTCCCAATGTCAAACCAGTTGGAGAACATTCCTAGAACATTACCAAAATGTAAATTGAAGCTAAAAAGTAACTTTTTGGGCGACCCGACAATATCCATATCGAAATGTGAGTTATAGATCTGTCATTCTCATTGAAAGCAAGTTTAAAAATGAATAGATCTGTTCTATGTGCACTATTTCTATGCCTCCTGTTTTTAAGTTTCGTTTTTGTGTCTTCTACATTAGGTTTTGTACACCAGCTTCAAACAGCTGAATGTACAATATTTTTGGTTATGGATATATCACAGCACTTTAGATGGTACAATGATTTTCTCACTATACTATTTTCTCACTATGTTTGTCACATAAACTGAAATAAACTGAAACCAAAAAATGTCAGAGCGATTAAATGTAACCATGTTTGAACATTTAGGAAACGTTCTGTTAATGAAATACCAAGAAAATATATATTTTTTGTTAAGTTCCTTAAATGTGCTGAGAATGTTTTAAAGCCAAGCAACTATCCTGCACCATTATCAGACAGTTGTGGTAAGGTAGTATGCAAAATAACCTCCTCCTCCTGCCTGCTCTAAGGTTCTATGGTTCTCAGAACATTATGTGCTAGCTGGGATCTCATTTGTACTGTATGCCACTACATAATGCTCTAATATCTTATTGAAATCTGTATTGTGTCACTATGTTTTCTTATCTTTCACATCCAATCAGTCATCAATATGATCAATCAATCTGTATGTGGCAGTTTCAGGACCTGTTGTCCCAGACAGGGACCTCTCCTCTGAGTCAGATGGACCCTTCCACCAGTCGCTCCATGGACATGCTCCTGCCCTTGGGAGAGGCAGGCAGGAGGAGGAGAGCCATGGACCAGGACTGTAGCGTGTCCCTGCGCTCCTACAGCGAGAGACCCCGCTCCCACGTTAGTCCTCCTGCCAAAACGCTGTCTTTACCTGTACCTCATGAAGTAACAGAAATACAGTATGTGTCTCTGTGGTGTGCTTGGGATAATCATGTTATAAAGAGAGATATCTGCTGCTGGGGTGATCTGAAACAGAAGCTGTTATGTGTTTAACAGATTATTGAAGTCATTCCATGCTTGTATTAAATATGCACTGAGTATATAACACATTAAGAACACCTGCTCTTTACATGACATACACTGACCAGGTGAATCCAGGTGAAAGCTATGATCACTTATTGATGTCACATGTTAAATCCACTTAAATCAGTGTAGATGAAGGGGAGGAGACGGGTTAAATAAGGATTTTTAAGCCTTGAGACATTTGAGACATGGATAGTGCATGTGTGCCATTCAAAGGGTGAATGGACAAGACAAAACATGTGAGTGCCTTTGAACGGGGTATGGTAGTAGGTTCCATGTGCACCAGTTTGTGTCAAGAACAGCAAAGCTGCTGGGTTTTTCACACTCAACAGTTTCCTTTGTGTATCAAGAATGGTCCACCATCCAAAGGACATCCAGACAACTTTTGATCAGTCAAAGTGTTACAGCATCTTTTTAGTTTTAGAATCCTGTAATATTTTGTGACTAAATGTTCTGCCATAAAATCTTTGTACAGTACAGCATCAATCCATGTCTATCTGTCTTTCCAGGACAGGCAGAGTGACCGACACAGGGAACCCCGTTTGACCCTCCGGCCGCCGAGCCAGTCTGCCACGTACACCACGGTCTCTGCTTGGCATCACCAGCCTGAGAAACTTATCTTAGAGTCTTGCGGGTATGAGGCCAGTGTAAGTCATGTCAATGGTCAATCTCCTGTCGTGTTGTGTCAATGGAAGTCCCCTTGAATCTCGGCCACTAGAAAAGGCTTCAATCCGTGTTTGATAATCGCTTGATGTATCAAGAATTGATAGTTCCCACTGGGCACAAACTGGTTGAATCAACGTTGTTTCCAGGTCATTTCTTTGAACCAACTTGGAATATACATTGAATTGACATCTGTACCCACTGAATTCAGAGATAATAGCCTGTTTTGTTGCTTCTTTTCCAGTATATGGGATCAATGATTATCAGGGATCTAAGGGGGATTGAGTCCACTCAAGAAGCCTGTGCTACAATTAGGGTAAGTCTGACTGTCATACTACAGTTCAATACTCAATCACTCTATTCTAGCACTCCGTATTAATATGGATCCCCTCGCCATTTTTTTTCTACTTGTAGAAGTCAAAGGACCATTCAAAAAAGGGTCCTGTTGTCATCCTCTCCATCACTTATAAAGGGGTCAAGTTCATTGATGCCGCCACCAAGGTAATGGGAGCCTGTTGGCAATGAGAGATGCATAATGAGCTCAACTGCATTATTTTTCTCTCTCGCGTTCTCATATTATTTCCCCTACAATAAAGATAGCACTGTTGGTTCGGATGAAGTCAGTGGTTGTTACTGGTTGATGGTTGTGTTCCTGTTGCTCCTCAGTTCCAACCTGTTATTTTGTCCTCTCACCAGACAATAGTAGCCGAGCATGAGATCAGGAACATCTCCTGTGCGGCCCAGGACCCTGATGACCTCTGCACCTTCGCCTACATCACCAAGGACAGTAAGAGTGGCCACCACTTCTGCCATGTCTTCAGCACTGTGGAAGTGGTGAGGAACACAATGATGACACCAGCCCAAACCCCTCAATCAATCATTCCATAAGACTATGCCAAAATACAATCACCCATTTCCCACCTTCTAAAGTACTCTGATTTGTATTAATTTGTTTCTAAATGCCATATCATATCATTAAAAAATCTTGAAAGGAAAAACTTGATTGACAAAACTGCATGCAGCTTCTTGATTAATCAAATTGCCTTAATTAGTCTCTTTTATAAGCCATGTGTCAAACAGTCCTGGCACACGACACAGCTACAACTTGATTATCTAATTAAATAGTCTATTAACATAGTTCCACTGCTATGATTGACAACTTAATGTTAAAAATGCAGATTGTGCCTCATTCAAAGTAGCTGTCAGTCACTACTGCAACTGTCTCTTCATTCTTTACTCTCTCCCTCGGTACAGACTCAGACCTATGAGATCATCCTGACACTGGGACAGGCATTTGAGGTGGCCTATCAGCTGGCTCTCCAGACCAAGGCCAGGCAGTATGTCCCAGTCCCCCCACCGTCTCTGGGGTCAGAGGTCATTGAGACCAAATCCAGCCGGCCCACGTCACAACAATGGAGCAGCATGAGGAGATCAACAGTGAGTACCACACACTGAGCACAAACAAAAAATTGACATGTAGCTGTGTGTGTGTTTCTAAATGATATGCATACTGTGTTTGTGTATATAGTATGTACAGGTAACTGTCAAAATAATGGAAATACAAAAACAAAATGTCTTAATAGGGTGTTGGGCCACCACGATCCACCAGAACTGCTTTAATGCTCCTTGGCATAGATTCTACAAGTGTCTGGAACTGTATTGGAGGGATACGACACCATTCTTCCACAAGAAATTCCATCATTTGGTGTTTTGTTGATGGTGGTGGAAAACGCTGTCTCAGGCACCGCTCCAGAATCTCCCATAAATGTTCAATTGGATTGAGATCTGGTGACTGAGATACACGCAAGCACGCACGCACGCACACGCACACGCACACGCACACGCACACACACACACACACACACACACACACACACACACACACACACACACACACACACACACACACACACACACACACACACACACACACACACACACACACACACACACACACACTTTAAACCTCTTATGCTCTTTTAAGACCTATGTCAAAGTCACTGTGATCTCTTCTTCCAGCCATGGTAGCCAAAATAATGGGCAACTGGGCATTTTTATACATGACACTAAGCATGATGGGATGTTAATTGCTTAACTATCTCAGGAACCACACCTGTGTGGAAGCATCTGCTTTCAATATACTTTGTATCCCTCATTTACTCAAGTGTTTTCTTAATTTTTTTCAGTTACGTATGTATGTGTACATGCGTAGGCATTTATGCATAAATATGCACAATCAGATAACACACAGTCCTCCTGACCAAATGTTCCTCCGGATTTTAAACCACTGATCACACTATAAAAAAAAGGAAGATTTGTAGTGCGATGAAAGTGATGACTCATTACTTTGCTACCAATCTCACCTCCCCAACTCTAAGTCACTCAGATCGGAGTAGATTTTCCTGCAGCCATACAGTATGCGAAACTTGATGAGTGAATAGTGTTATTTTTTGCTAACAGGCAGGATATGATATAATCTGGAAATAAAGAGAAAGAGGGAGAACTGTGCGTCTCTCTGCTGGTCACCCGGCCCCTCCACTGATTCCCAGGATATTGATTGAGAATGTTACATAAATGTTTACTTATGCCCTGGGCCATGTATGGATGTATTGGCCTTTCAGGACCCTGAATAATGAACACTCAGTGATCACAGTCACCTGAGAAAGCTGGACCGTCTGGACCATGCATGCACACTGCTCAACATGTTTATGCATCCACGCAAATCACTATGCTTTATTATCTGCTATAACACATAATATATTATGAGGTAATCAGTTCGCTGCATAATGCACAGGGTTGGCAGTATTTATGATCTAGTTTTAAGCAGTGGAATTCTAGGAACATCTATAACAAGACAACTCCATTTGAAGCTTTTAATGTAGATTAATTTCACAATTATGAGAAGACCTGTCCTTTTTTCCGATGTACTTTCATTCTTGCCAGGTATGCACTATTTTGGTCCGATGTACACTACCGTTCAAAAGTTTGGGGTCACTTAGAAATGTCCTTGTTTTTGAAAGAAAAGCAAATTTTTGTCCATTCAATTAACATAAAATTTATCAGAAATACAGTGTAGACATTGTTAATGTTGTAAATGACTATTGTAGCTGGAAACAGCTGATTTTTAATGGAATATCTACATAGGCGTACAGAGGCCCATTATCAGCAACCATCACTCCTGTGTTCCAATGGCACGTTGTGTTCGCTAATCCAAGTTTAGCATTTTAAAAGGCTAATTGATCATTAGAAAACCCTTTTGCAATTATGTTAGCACAGATGAAAACTGTTGTTCTGATTAAAGAAGCAATAAAACTGGCCTTATTTAGACTAGTTGAGTATCTGGAGCATCAGCATTTGTGGGTTCGATTACAGGCTCAAAATGGCCAGAAACAAAGAACTTTCTTCTGAAACTCATCAGTCTATTCTTGTTCTGAGAAATGAAGGCTATTCCATGCGAGAAATTTCCAAGAAACTGAAGATCCCGCACAACGCTGTGTACTAGTCCCTTCACAGAACAGCGCAAACTGTCTCTAACCAGAATAAAAAGAGGAGTGGGAGGCCCAGGTGCACAACTGAGCAAGAGAACATGTACATTAGAGTGTCTAGTTTGAGAAACAGACACCTCACAAGTCCTCAACCAGTCTCAACGTCAACAGTGAAGAGGCGACTCTGGGATGCTGGCCTTCTAGGCGGAGTTACAAAGAAAAAAAACATATCTTGGACTGGCCAATCAAAAGAAAAAATTAAGATGGGAAAAATAACACACACACTGGACAGAGGAACTGTGCCTAGAAGGCCAGCATCCCGGAGTTGCCTCTTCACTGTTGACGTTGTTAGCAGTTGATGTTATTCTTCAATAACACAAACTCCAAAGCAAATCAGGGGGAGAAAAATTGGTTTATTTGATAAGGACAAATCATAGATGTTATGCTGGGAGGTAGATGTTCAGTCTCCCCTGTCCTCAGCTTTTCTCCACATAACAAAGGAAGAGGATGCCATTTATAACCCCCCACCCTAGCCTGGGGTTGACCAATTAGAATTCCTTGCAGTACAACTGGGCCAATGGCCAAATAACCAGTATCCTGCTCCAGACTCAATGTACAGAACGTAGCATTAGTACTCTAGTTTTTAGTCCTCTCATCCTCTGCATTGTGTATTTATCTTCAAAATATTCTTAAAAAGTTGAGACTGGTGTTTTGCGGGTACTATTTAATGAAGCTGCCAGTTGAGGACTTGTGAGTCGTCTGTTTCTCAAACTAGACATCCTAATGTACTTGTCCTCTTGCTCAGTTGTGCACCGGGGCCTCCCACTCTCTCTATTCTGGTTAGAGACAGTTTGCTCTGTTCTGTGAAGGGAGTAGTACACAGCGTTGTGCGAGATCTTCAATTTCTTGGCAATTTCTCACATGGAATAGCCTTCATTTCTCAGAACAAGAATAGACTGAATAGTTTCAGAAGAAAGTTCTTTGTTTCTGGCCATTTTGAGCCTGTAATCGAACCCACAAATGCTGATGCTCCAGATTCTCAACTAGTCTAAATAAGGCCAGTTTTATTGCTTCTTTAATTAGCACAACAGTTTTCAGCTGTGCTAAAATAATTGCAAAAGGGTTTTCTAATGAACAATTAGCCTTTTAAAATGATAAACTTGGATTAGCTAACACAACGTGCCATTAGAACACAGGAGTGATGGTTGCTGATAACGGGCCTCTGTATGCCAATGTAGATATTCTATTAAAATCAGCTGTTTTCAGCTACAATAGTCATATACAACATTAACAATGTCTACACTATATTTCTGATCAATGTAATGTTATTTTAATGAAAAAATAGATATTTTTTTTAGATAAAGATATTTCTAAGTGACCTCAAACCTTTGAACGGTAATGTAAATAGTGGCATAAATCACTGTGCAGTTGATCACTTTGTACTGTGCTGTACTGGCTGTGTCTAGATACGGGAGGAGCCTTGCTAGTACAGTCCAGTCTAGTTGACAGATGTGATAAAGCCCTGCTATGCCAGCTGCTGTCAAGTATACATTTTTTTCTGTGATAAATCTTTATAACATTATTTGTCTACACCTAATAGGTTGTGATAAATTACCTAGATTTTTCACCTTTATATCTTCCACCACTATGATCAGTTCAGTGCCACTATAAATGCTCTGTCCTTCTATTTCCCTGTTTAACATTTCTTTGTTCTTGTCTTCTTGGTCCTCCTGTTTCCCAGGGTGCCCCTCTGCTAGAATGCCGCTGCTGTTACTGTCACACGTGTACTACCCACCGCCCCTCCTTCCTCCCGTTGCACTCTGTTAGCCCTGGAGTCCAGGTCCTGCTCTCTCCTCCTTTCCGCTATCCTTCATCATCCATCTGCTAACCTACCTGACGTACCTCTAACTCTCTCTCTCTCTCATCATTCCATGTCCACTTTTTGGTTTGCTTCCAGGCACTTCATCTAGCTACACAATATTTGCTCTTTTGATATGACATAGCCTACACTGAATTTCTGCCACATTCTCATAGTCATTCCATTTGAGCTGATTTAAGATAAGAAGTTATTTCTCATTATTCTTGCCTGAGGATAAGTAGGCTTATACCTTAGCTTAGACTTAACCATCTATGGAAGATTCATGGCTTTGCAGTTCTGCTGCTAATGATCTAGTGCTTTAATTGCATAGCTGTGTGATCAGTATAAATAGCAACATGCTTGAGGTGGTCTATTGAGTCTTAATCCTCCTATATCACTAAGCTTTTGGATTCTGATGAGTCTTATATTGGACAGTTAGAATTGAATGATGGCCTTGTACACCCGAGTCTTTCATTGCCACAATGTTCTTAATTTGGGGTGTATCAGTGGTGTTTCATGTAATTAGACATACAGGACTACTAATTTAAATTAATTTATTCACATGGAACAGCTATAACATGTGTGTATGGCTGCTCATGTGTTAACAGAGACATTTGTTTGGGTGAGAGCATGTTATGAGCGCATGTTTGGATCCTTATGGTGTTTTCACTTAATTTAAACGCAGATTAAGAGACAGATGGGACTGTGTGTGGTCTGTTAGGTCTCCAGCAGCCTGTTTTGCTATCAGACATCTCTATGTTGTGGATTGAGCCCTGGTGTCTGTGATTCTAATATCACTGGACTGTGCCTTTAATCCACTTGCACGTGGGCTGAGGACTTGAGTGTGCAATGGCCTCCACCACTCCTGCAGTCTCACGCCCGTCTCTCGTCCCCCCTCCCCCCGGCAGATTGACCCTCTGGAGATGGACGCAGACATGCAATCCCTGGGCAGCGCCACCTGGCTCTTCAACCAGAGAGACTCCAACAAGCGCCCTGTCAGCACCAAGTACGAGACCACTATATTCTGAGGCTGGATCCCCTGCACCGACCTCACCCTGTCCTAGCACCCAGTTTGCCCCCTGACCTCCACCGCCCTCTCTCTCTGTCTCATGAGCCCCGTGCCTTCTCACTGTGATGGTAGCATCCCTCTGGGCTGCCCCCTCTCCTCTGCCCTGCCCTGACCTACACAAACCTTGCACTGCTCTGACATCACACATCCCTGCAGCCCTCTCTCCTGTCCTGTTCTCACCCCTAGGCAGCCCGTTACCCTACTCCTCCTGACACTGCTGCAGCCGCTGATGGGGCCCCTTGATTTGTGGATGGACCTGGAGTGAACCTACAATGGCCCTGTTCTCTCAACCAAACTGCCTCCTCCTCCTCCTCCCCCCAACTACTAATCTGCATCCCACCCCTATTACGTTTATCATCATTGAAGAGATTGTGGCTTTTTTGTTCTCTTCCTGTCATGCTATTCTTTTTCCAAGTGACTCCCTTCAGTCGAAACAATCCTGACTTATTTTTCTGTTGAGCTACCTGTTGCATTTTTACCTGACAGTAACATGATTTGCATTGGCTGTACTGCCAATGTGAACAAGAAAATTGCAAACCTTCATAAGTTCCTCTTTTTATCTAATACCAAAGGAGTACTGCTCTTGGGCTATTATCCACAGAGGTTTGGTCCCATGCAGAGTGGAATAAAGAACATTATCATGTCCCAAACTCAGCCTATCCTTCCCAAACAACCTCCTCAGTCATAAACAATATTTTATCCCCTTCCCAAAGGGATTAACAATTTTTCTCATCTTTTTAATGCTGTTTATTTTTGTATTTCAATTTTTCCCCCTCAGGCAAGTTTAATATTTTTCTTTCCCTATCTGTAGCTTGTCCTGTCTTACCAGGCATCTACCACTGTGAGGCACTGTGAGGAGACATATCTAGCCTGGGATGCATGAAGGACAGAAAATCTATAAGACAAAAAACAATCAACAAACTTTTTTCTATGCATTTTTAATCATACAATGATGGATCGTCAAGGAATCGTCCCTTTCCATTTATAATGGATCAAAAACTGAACCTCAATTTCCTGTGTGATTCTGTACACAAATGGACAGGACAACTCTTCCATCACTCTGCCAAGAACAGTAGTAGCCTTACTTCAATCTGGCAATCTATCAGTTCAAATCTAAATGTAATCAATTGAGCATCCTTGCCACCATCACACATTCTCCACACTTGCTGACTGCTGCACGCATCTTTCGTGGTTTAAAATACTTACAACACTTTTGAGTTGACAACACATGAACACTTTGGCTGAGCTGCAGTGAAGGTGTTGTAATGGTACAGGTTTGTCTAGATAATAATGTATATGATGCTCTGTAGCTCCACAGTGTGCATGGTGCCATCACCAGTCCTTTTATTACCAAGAGAGACTGTTCGGCTCATCAGAGAACACTGTGTTAAAACATGGCACTATCCCCTTTAAAACATTTTTGTTTGTTTCAAAATTATACAGTATGTATTTTGGTTAACCATTATTAATAAGGAATGCTTTTAAAAATAACTGGGATTCCTGAAATGTATTTAGTGAGAGAAACCAAGGGAAATCGTAGCAACACCACAATGTATTGCCATAGTAAAATAACGCAAATACAAATTCATGACAAGTTGCCAAAACACCTCATGAAGGTACATTTGATGGCAATAATTTAATTTGCCAATTCATTGTGAAAGGTATAAGATATTCCCAATAACATTGCTTCAAAAAAATGATATGAGGCAAGGCAGGTTGTGTTGCCGGACTCCTAGCATCTTGTCAACATTATGTGGGTTGCAATCCATGCCACTGATTCAGCATGAGGTAAAGTGTATCACTAGAAAATGAACAACAGTGCCAAGGATTCAGGCTTACTCATAGTTTGAACTTTAAATTTGAGGGATCAAAATGTAATTAGATATGGTTTTATTATGCAAATCTACTTTGGGTTGAAAATATCTTTGAAACTGCATTCTTGTTTTTCCTTTCACTGTGACTAATACTGCAGGTCTACAGGAGCTATCTGTTGGTTCTATCTATTTGTGTTTTGCTCAACCTATTTTGTGTGCTGTGTTGCCTTGTGTTTGTGTCCTCCTGTGAGGATGGCCTGTTCTGTCTCTGTCCGCTGTCCTCATTCTGTGTCCCCTGCTGCAGGATATGTTATGCTTAGCCTCACTCCAAATGACACAGGATGGCTGACTGGAGAATGAGTGTTGAGACTTGACAGTCTCTGTGTGGTACTGTAGCTTTGTCTCATCGTTGTTCTGTTCTGACTGATACTGTAGCTACCACTGATGCATGTGGCAGTATTTGTGTTTCGTCCTCTGATGCACTTGGCCCATTCAGGTGTACATATGTAGCAGTGTCTGTTTAGTTTTTTCTTATAATTTGCCTTTTGTTTTACTTTATCCGTTATTATCCATTATTATAACACAAATACAGCACCTCATCTCATTTACATTCTCCAGCATTGTCATTTCTCGTGCACTAAGTATGTTCCTCCCTGTTATGTGTTGAAATCATGAAGACACATTCAACCTGCTCTGGTTTGGGTGCATATAAATGCCTTACATTTTAGAGAGCAGAAGCTATTTTAAGCAGACACAATGTGGTGGCATGATTTGGCTGTGCATGTTTCTGTCTTTTTTAACACCAGTGTTTTCCTTGTGTAGCTCACTCCAGCGTTCAAGTTTCCGGACACCAAGCTGTGAGTTGAAGTGGAGCAGCCAATGTGAGTGTCTGCGTGTGTGTAGACTAGAGCCAGAGAGACTAACAGAGACACATACAGCAGGTCTATGAGTGACTGTTTGATAAGGTCTGCTGCCTTCTACAACCTCGCCTGAATACAAAGTAACATATAAAGGATAACCTTACACTAGCTGTCTGTCTCAACTGGGCATGGCAGGGCCTGTCTCTCACTCCTATCTCGAGAAAGTTCAGTCTGAAATCTCCTCCCTGGCCTCACACTGACTGTCTTTACCTTCACTCCTTACTTCAAGTAGGTACTGTAATCTACAGAATATAGACAATTAATGCTGGGCCAGTAATGACAATTTTATTGATTTTGGTCTATTTGAGATAATCATGTTGTTACTGTAAGGATCTAGGAGAGTCAACGAGAGTACATTCATCAAATGTAGCACTTCTGTACCAGCATAATAATGCTATGCCCATGTATTTGTGGACAGAGTATAGTTTGTCAATGATTATGTGATGTTTATTTATTCCAATTAAAAGCAAAATATACCTGAAATTAAATAGTACAATGGAAAATGTTATTCTTAAGGTATTTGATTGTGTCTTTATTCCTTGCATGAGAGTTTGATGGAGCTGGCAGACAATATATTCTATGAGAGTTAATTGCATCTCTTTGTCACAAGACTAGCAAGACTAGCCCAGGGACTGGCAGAGGAGTGTACAAAGTCATATTCCCCGACTAGCAGACATTTAGAACAGAAAATATGATGGAAATAAACTGATGCATTTTTTAAATGCATTATTTTCATATGGCTAACTAAGGTAGGCTAAAATACATTATTCAATGGAGAAACAACTGTTTCAAATTAGGTAGAAAATGCAACTTACAAACTCTGTACCCTTGAAAAAACCTAGAAGCTTCTACACATGTAAATTCAGCAAAAGAATAAACGCCCTCTCACTGCCAACTGCGTTTAATTTCAGCAAACTTAACATGTGTGTAAATATTTGTCTGAACATGACAAGATTCAACAACTGAGATATAAACTGAACAAGTTCCACAGACATGTGACTAACAGAAATTGAATAATGTGTCCCTGAACAAAGGGGGGGTCAAAATCAAAAGTAACAGTCAGTATCTGGTGTGGCCCCCAGCTGCATTAAGAACTGCAGTGCATCTTCTCCTCATGGACTGCACCAGATTTGCCAATTCTTGCTGTGAGATGTTACCCCACTCTTCCACCAAGGCACCTGCAAGTTCTTGGACATTTCTGGGGGGGGGGGGGGGGGGGCCCTAGCCCTCACATCCAACAGGTCCCAGACGTGCTCAATGGGATTGAGATCCAGGGCTCTTCGCTGGCCATGTCAGAACACTGACATTGCTGTCTTGCAGGAAATCACACACAGAACAAGTTGTATGGCTGGTGGCATTGTCATGCTGGAGGGTCATGTCAGGATGAGCCTGCAAGAAGGGTACCACATGAGGGAGGAGGATGTCTACCCTGTAACGCACAGCGTTGAGATTGCCTGCAATGACAACAAGCTCAGTCCGATGATGCTGTGACAACGCCCCAGACCATGACGGACCCTCCACCTCCAAATCGATCCCGCTCCAGAGTACAGGCCTCGGTGTAACGCTCATTCCTTCGACGATAAACGTGAATCCGACCATCACCCCTGTTGAGACAAAACCCTGACTTGTCAGTGAAGAGCACTTTTTGCCAGTCCTGTCTGGCACAGCGACGGTGGGTTTGTGCCCATAGGCGACGTTGTTGCCGGTGATGTCTGGTGAGGACCTGCCTTGCAACAGGCCTACAAGCCCTCAGTCCAGCCTCTCAGCCTTTTGCGGACAGTCTGAGCACTGATGGAGGGATTGTGCGTTCCTGGTGTAACTCAGGCAGTTGTTGCCATCCTGTACCTGTCCTGCAGGTGTGATGTTCAGATGTACCGATCCTGTGCAGGTGTTGTTACACGTGGTCTGCCACTGCGAGGACGATCAGCTGTCTGTCCTGTCTCCCTGTAGCGCTGTCTTCGGCGTCTCAGTATGGACATTGCAATTTCTTGCCCTGGCCACATCTGCAGTCCTCATGCCTCCTTGCAGCATGCATAAGGCACGTTCACGCAGATGAGCAGGGACCCTGGGCATCTTTCTTTTGGTGTTTTTGAGTCAGTAGAAAGGCCTCTTTAGTGTCCTAAGTTTTCATAACTGTGACCTTAATTGCCTACCGTCTGTAAGCTGTTAGTGTCTTAACAACCGTTCCACAGGTGCATGTTCATTAATTCTTTATGGTTCATTGAACAAGCATGGGAAACTGTGTTTAAACCCTTTACAATGAAGATCTGGTAAGTTATTTGGATTTTTACAAAGGGTCCTGAAAAAGTTTCTTTTTTTGCTGAGTTTAGAAGTGATTGACATATGGGTAAGCCTAAAAGCAAAACCTCAGACCACACATTACTTTGAGTGATAGGAAAGGATTCGCCAATCATAACACTAGACTAAAATAATCCCAAATCACTGATAAATTCTTCCCGCGCACTGAATGGTGACATGTCTGCCACATATCCTAACTTAAATCGCATATATTATAATCGAAAGACTTGAAAGCAGCCACTATTAACTTATTCAATACACCAACCTATTCAATATTCAAACCCACTGTACTTCAGTTGTTGTACAAGCACTACCCTTTAAGCACCACTAGAGGACAGGCTACATTTGTGACAAAATAATCCAGATAAATATGTTACCATGTACTTACACTAATACATGCCCCATGTAATAATGATACAAGACCGCAGGAAGGAAGGGGGATCTTTCGGAGTTCTGGAGACAACTGTAATCCACCCAAAGGACTATGTGCGATCAGTGAAGCTACTGGTCTTGCTACTGTACCGACATGCCATAATATCAAACTCAAGCAAATATAGATTTTAACACAAAAATAAAAACATACAACTGACTATGTTGCAGATTTATCATTGAAAAATGTTGCGTAACAAATTCAGTACTTCGATAAATACAGGCATTTGACAAAGCATCATCTCAAACAATTAAAAACACAATTGACCATTCATCACATGACAAGCATACAATATTTTTTTTATAAAAACACTAAAAAGACACCTTCCCCAAGCCATGATATTTACATGTTTGCATATTTCAAAATACTTCACAATTTTTATATAAAACATTATGGATAACTTAAAAGCAAATACAAGCATGTAATTCTTTACAGGTAGCTTTAGACTCATACAGATCTTGACAACTCACCAAACCAAATATTTGAATTTCAGACCCAATCAAGTAATGTTGGTTTTATTAAATTAAGCTATGGAGAAGAGAACCAATCATTTTAAGTGCTAGTGGAATAAAAGAGGTATGATGGTGAACATCCACAGTGAGTTCATTGAGTTCTGCAACTTTTCAGCCTTGTGGTCAACCCATAGATAGCATGGGTCAACCCTACAGTCATAGAAGACCTCACAGGATGTGAAATCTGACCCAGGAATAAATAAAAGGCATGGCATGGCGTCTTGGTAAATCACATTTGGAAAGAAGATTGTCTCTCTAAGCCCGTAAAATGTACAGGGAAAGTATCAATGTCACAAAGTAACAGCGTAAACTGCTCTGAGCACAGTGAAATGCCATGCAGTGTATAGTGTATAGTTGCTGATCATTATGAAATGGAGCTAAGCATCTGTTGTATAAGACTCAAACTGGTGACTGGCTTTCATTTGTTCCCTGACAAACATACTGTACACGTATGGCTGTCAACATTCGATCAGCACCAAAATAAAACCACGTATGCGGTCAATGATAATTAAAAATCACAATTATACTTCAGAAGAAATTCAGATATACCCACATTTTCACATCTTTTCCTACAAGCTCAAATATATCCTTGCAGTGCTTTTAGCACTATTTGTGCCATTACTCTAACGCAGTCAGTCCATTAAAGTATTTCCCTGGAAATGTCTCTTTGACAACCAAGGGAATGACCAGTTGTCCACCTGTCTGCAGGCCATGGATAACTGTACCATGAAGAAGCCAATCCAAAGGTGGGATGAAAGATGGTAGTGCAGAGGTAAGGTAGTCATCAGTGCGATGGCGACATGTTTAATCTTGTCCCAGAGTATGACGCCTTCCCACCAAACACAGACGAACACACAAATGCACACACATCAGCACCATATCAACCCATCATGGCTAAGAGTCTTTGAGCATGTTGATGCTTGCGTAGATCTTAAGTGCAGGTCCCAGTTTAATGTTCATGGCACTCATAAGGTGGTCCTCTTTCAGTAGGAGCATGGCCTGGCCGTCTATCTCCTGAGAGCGGAACTCATCTGCTATCTCCTGGCAGCCTAGGAACAAGCCACAGCGAACCCATTAAATAAATGATCTAACGTCAACGACAAGCATGAACACTGTCTACATAAGACAATCCACTGAGGAATTAATAAACGTTACTGATCCCCAGAGGGGAAATAAGCTTCCTATCATCACATCATCATGCCTACAGAAGAATATAGTTATGGTGTAGGCCTAAGCTAAATACTGTATTTATGAGACTTACCTGGAAGGGAGCGAATGAACTCGTATACTTCCTCCACATTCCACTTGGTGGGGTCGTTGGGCAGGATGTGCTGAGTGAGGAGAGGCAGCTCTCGGCTCCGGGGGGACTCCTGGTCCGAGCCTCTCCCTGCCAGGAGTGACACCGCCTGGGGTGCCGGGGGCCCTGAGCTGGCTGCTGACAGGGGCGACGGAGGCTCCTCATAGCTGGACATGTCAGAGCAGGGGCTGGACTCTTCCTGGCTGGGTTGGGAGGGAAGCGGGGAGGACACTGAACCCCCCTGGGTCTGCTGAGGCATAGGGGACAGCTTCTGAAACAAAACCCATGAGTCAGCTCTGGTGTCACTGACGGGAGCATGTTTGTTCACAGGGGAGCTGTGATGTCAGTGGAGAAGTAGGAGAGGATCTTACCTGCTTCTTAGAATTGATACTCTGGTGGCCGCTGTTGTGTGACCTTCTGTGCCAGCGGTTGGATGTTTTGCTCCTTTCTGGATGGAAAAGGCCTATCCGCTTCCTGCAACCAACATTATACCTGTTCCACAACAACAAGGATAATAGTTATGTCCACTCCCATCCCACATCTCAAAGGAACACTACTGAGGAGCTCTGACCCTGAGGGTTTTAACCCACAGAAAGCATCTAAACATTCTACATCTATCTGCATTGCTTGCAGTTTGGGGTTTTAGGTTGGGTTTCTGTATAAGCACTGTGACATCTGCTCTTTGTAAAAAGGGCTTTATGAATACATTTGATTGATTAGAAATGGCACCCCAAATGTGAATTACCTTTTTGCACACACCATGGAACAAAACCGTTTTGACCCCTTGAATTTGTAGGCAAAGTCCACCCAGCCACAGAATTCACAGCTCAGTTTGGGAGAATCTGAATCCTCTTGGTCTTTTAATTCTGTGGACAAATCAAAATAATTCCATGAAAGATCAACATCTCTTACATTGTTATGAAGCTGTAGCACTTAGAAAGTCCATAATTGTGTTGCTTGCCAAATAAGATGGCTTCAATCACTCCATACATGACCTCCCTTACCTTGAGGGGTCAGCTCCTCTGTCTCAGAGTCTGTGGTGTTGGTGGGGTTACTAACAGGAGTCTTGTCCGGGTCAGAGGAGAGCTGCTCATGCAGCTTCTTTGGGCTGTCCATCATCACAGGCAACCGCTCAATCTGGGCAAGACAACGTGTGATGGCTTAATGGCACTCTTTCCAAGCTATGACAGCAATACAATGGCAAACTAACAATGCTGTGTCCATAAGCTATAATAAATCCTGTGCAGAAAACATCCACTAGGAAACAGGGAGTTGTTAATTGATAAGTCAAATACACACTTGAGTGACTGTGCCTATCAACATTTTTCACCCCACCTCTCTCAAAAATAACACTTAATTGTGGTCTTAACATCTGTGTGCCTTCTTTCACAGACATCTCTGTATGGAACAACATTTTGGACTACAGAAGGCTATTTGAATTTATGACCAAGGTAAACAATAGTAAGACATTGCACTTTGTCATTGCTTAGCACAGAGAGTGTTGTTGCATGATTGTTTGTGTTTGTTGCTATTAGGAATATGCCCCTGTGGGAAATCACTCTTGAGATAGTGGCATGTTGTTTACTCCTAGCTGCTAAGGAGTACCATGGGAGAGAGCACTTACAGGGAAGGGTTCAGCTCCCTCCTGGATGACAAAGCCCTCAATGACGTGGGTGAGGACCTGGGGCTTGACGATAGCCTGGGGTGGCTTGTTCTCCCCATTCTGTGGGATGCTCCCTGTCAAAGTGGGCGCCTCGTTCTCATTTCCCGAGGTCATGGCTGGAGGTGGAGTCCCGGGTGCAGCATTCACCCTGTTGGTAGTAGTGACTCCTGCCAATTACAAATTAAAAGGAGCAGATAACGCATTGCATCATTCAATGATGTGGCCCACATTTGTACTCAATGTTTTACAATATATTCATGTCACTTTAATTGAGCTAAAATATTATTTCACGGTGTGTACTACTGTTGTCTTCTCTAGTCATTCAAGTACTAATGTAAATCATTATATTGATCATCTACCTGTCAAATCATGTGTAAGGGGCCCACTTCCATTACCAAGCGTTTGTAATGTAACTCACTAGATACATTTACATCAGTAACTAATGCGTATCAAGATATCAAAAATAATTATGGCTACCGTAATGAAGTAGTAAATGCATGAAAACAACAAACGCTTCCGTGGCTGTTTGCAACAATGTTAAAACCCTTAAAAGTACTGATAAAGTTCAACAACTGTTCCATTTCAAAAGGGAAATAAGAATTGGCTCACCTAAATTCTTCCTGCCGCTTCACTTGTGCTTTTATCCGATTCAATACACAAGCACGCGCTATGGCCTGCCTCCCTCTTTCAAAGCGATAACTGTACTACAAAGCACGCAATACAGAACAGAGACACTCACTCGATCGAGCCCTGCACCAATGGTGAGAGGCGGGCAGAGCAGAATAATTAAATACTTCAATAAGGTACCGCCCTCTCTTTTTCCTCCATAGACATGTACTCTGCGCTTATACTCTTACAATTAGAAACATGCAAATAAAAACACTTCACTTATGTTGACAGACACATTTCTGGTTTTTCTCATGTGAATAAATCTCAGCCCTGCAAATTCACAGGGCTCAAGTCTATCTGAGCAACTACTGACACACAGGAACCGCTCTTTAGTCTTTATA
The DNA here is from genome assembly GCF_045679555.1 of Salvelinus alpinus. Classification (NCBI taxonomy): domain Eukaryota; kingdom Metazoa; phylum Chordata; class Actinopteri; order Salmoniformes; family Salmonidae; genus Salvelinus; species Salvelinus alpinus. The sequence goes on from NC_092097.1 coordinate 20,791,996, forward strand.
CAAATGCAGGTCCTGTGACCCAATGTAGCATAACATTCCACAATTGCAAACCAAAATAAACCTTCATTCGCTTTATAAGGAAACATACTACAGGATACTGCACAAAATATGGTTTAAGTAAGCATAATAAATACCAGGAGCAGTTGGCTATATTCTGCAACTTTGGGTTATGTTCAACCACACAGTAGGCTCTGAATGTGTTGCAATCTGGTCCAAGCAGAGAGCCAGAGGTCCTGCAGGCCTACCTCTATTTTTAGACATCAAAGATGACTGTCTGTTTAATTTGAACCTCAGTGACAAGCGGAGCACCTCGACTATGCATTCACACCCAAGCACTAGTCATAAAAAAAGAGCCTTGTGGCTTTACATATTTCACTTTTACAAGAACAGTAGCAATAAAAATGAAACCTCTTAATATGATCTGCATGTTCAGCATTTTGAATAAGCGAGAGTGTAAGACTACTACCATCATAAAACCCATTTTTCCATTTGACTAAAAGTTTAAAGCACAATATTTCTGTCCATGACAAATTTTACATTTAACTCTCCCTGACAGGAACACTGTGTCCACTGCTCCTCAATGGTTCCATTGGGGATAACCAGACAAGATTCCTCACCCTGACCAAAGCCACGAGCACAGCTGACAAACATTAAGAACAGATCTGCCTCCCCACCTGGTGCATAATTTATTAACTGTGTGTAAATGTCTTACTAAATTAGGGCATATGTGACCCGTTTCAGGAAACTAGGCGTATATCGCGGGTCACTACGTCACAGGAGAGCCGTTTGAACGTAAACATTTTTTTTTCATCAAAATATGTTTTTGAGGCAGAAATGCCTTCTCGAACATGTGAACTTTCATGTGTCTTAATAACAAACGTGTATGCCACCTGTATATACGAATAAAATTGTTAAATTACAAACCTAGTTGGTTTAGCCACAGAAAAAGTCAGCAACCTTCCCGCTAGTCATGATTGGCTGAGAATGAGTGGGCTGGACATGCCGAGAGACGAGTTTGGATTGGTCTGCCATATAGCACGCGTCTGTCCATTTGAGCTAGTCAGTATGTCTAGGTAATCCTGTATAACACGGCTTTATTTATTTTTTACCACGTAGTAAAACTGCATAAGTGTTGCTCTCCACTTTATGGAGGACTGAGTTTTGAAATCAGTGGAATTCGAGTATGATAGCTAAGGAGATGGAGAAAACACCTGTCTCCTGATTACATCTTCAAACTAAGGGTAACCATGGCATCCGACAGGAGACAAGTCCATCCATGATATATAAGGGTAAGATAGTCTAGCTAGCTACATTTTCAGATATTACACATTTCTAATTTTGACAAGAAAGTGGTTTCATTTCAAGTTAGTGTACTATTAGCTAGCTAGCTAACGTTAGCTGGCTGGCTCGCTAACTAACATTACGTGTATGATCTTATTATTCATATCTCAGAGCCATTTAATTGACCAGCTAAAGGCTAATGTTAGCTAGCTAACATTGAACCTGGTTGGTTAGCTACCTGCAGATTCATGCAGGGTAGTAACGTCATGAGTTGGGATTATGGTTCATTGTTTAGCTAGCTTGCCACTATGCAAGTAACCATTTCGGTGTGTTCGATTTCAGAGCAATCGTGTGCCACAGCACAGAATAACTGATAAATTTACAAACGCTCAACACCCATTGAATATGACCGGTGTCAGTAAAGGTTGGCAAAAAAAGCGTAATTCAATTGTTGCAAGAAGCACAGTCACCGACGCTCTGGATAACATGAAAACAACTTAACCAGCTCTACTAGGTTGAATAAAATGGTCTGAGTATTGGTGGGGGCTAAAACTTAAGGGTGTGAACGATGCTGAATGGGTGTAGACAAAAGAAGAGCTCTCCAGTAGGTACCAAAACATTCAATGGCCATTTTCTCAAAAGTGAAGTTATAGGTTTATCAACTTCCAAAGCAGAATTAATTTCCCATTGTTACTCAAATGCAGTGTATGATATACCATTTTGTAGGTTTTATCAAATGTAAAAAACACAATTAAAAACTTTGCTACATAAGACCGAATCAAGGCGGTCGGTTACATGTGTAGATTCTAGGATTTTCTGGTGCAAAACATTATATTTTGATATGTAACACTTTTTTTTGGTTATTGCACGATTATACATATAATTATACATATAATCCAAGATGGCGTAGCAGTGCAGTGCAGACGTAGTTTGTTGTCCTCTCGTTTACTTTTTGCCTTTGGTCTTTTTTGTATATATTCCAATTTATTTTTCAATCTCTTTTTCCATTTTTAAATTAAATATACCTTCTAGTAATCCGCCTCACTCAATGTGACAAGGATCCGCTATTTCTTTAGATCCTATAGCCAAAACTTTCATCAGCCAGCTAATTAGCTAAGTTACTAGCTATTTAGTCATTGTTAGCCACTGCTAGCGGCCTTTACCCTCTGCTCAGGCACCAGCTGTTTTTTTTAGCTTGGATAATACCTGCCAGCCTCGGACTGTTTTTCTCCACTACAACGCCAGATTACTGCCGTAAACCCTGGACCATTGATCATCACAGCTAGCTAGCTGCAACTGAGTGACCCGGCCCCGAAGCTAACCCTGAGCCAGGCGCATCTCCCGGCTAGCAAACGAAATTACGACAACTACAATACCTCTTTCGCCATCTGGCCCGGTCCCTTTGTCGACACAGCGCCCCTCCGTACCACCACGACTGGTCCGCAGACTTAATTCCATCAGCTGTCCGGCCTTTGCCGGACGACGGAGCAAATGCTTCTTCTTACCCCGGACTGCTAACTTTAAACGCTGTGTCTCCCGCGTGCTAGCGTAGTAACGACTACCTAGCGGCTTCCCTGTTTCATCTATTGCTGTACACTGGACCCTATGATCACTTGGCTACTTAGCTGATGCCTGCTGGACTGTTCATTTATCACGGTACTCCACTTTGTTTACCTTTGTTTATCTGTTGGCCCTAGCACCGAACTCAGGCCCCGTGTGTAGTTAACTTCTTAGCGCTAGGGGTCAGATTATTATTATTATTTTTTTTAATAACGTGCCCAACGTAAAACGGACATTTTCTCTGGCCCAGATTGTAGAATATGCATATAATTTACAGATAGTCTCGTGAGTGGAAACATCCGAAGATTATCAAAGGTAAGCGATTAATTTCATTGCATTTCTGACTTTCGTGACCAAGCTAATATAAGGCTAGCTGTTGTAGCATTGAAAGCTACACTCACAAAAGCTTGGATATCTTTCGCTGTAAAGTATATTTTCAAAATCTGACACGATAGGTGGATTAACAACAAGCTAAGCTGTGTTTTGGTATATTTCACTTGTGATTGCATGATTATAAATATTTGTAGTAATATTTTTTGCATTTGGCGCCCTGCAATTCTAGCGGTTGTTTAGGAAAGGGATCCCGTAAAAGGGATCCGTAGCGCAGAGAAGTTAACCGACCCTCTCTGCTCATTCATCGCCATTTTACCTGTTGTTGTCTTAGCTGTTGTTGTCTCACCCGTTGTTGACTTAGCTAGCTCTCCCAATCAACACCTGTGATTGCTTTATGCCTCGCTTTATGTCTCTCTCTAATGTCAATATGCCTTGTATACTGTTGTTTAGGATAATTATCATTGTTTTAGTTTACTGCGGAGCCCCTAGTCCCACTGTACATGCCTTAGATACCTCCTTTGTCCCACCTCCCAAACATGCGGTGACCTCACCCAGTATAACCAGCGTGTCCAGAGATGCAACCTCTCTTATCACTCAGTGCCTGTACCCGCACCCCACCATACCCATCTGCACTTTAAGCCCTGAATCTATTCTACCACGCCCAGAAGTCTGCTCCTTTTATTCGCTGTCCCCAACGCACGAGATGACCAGTTTTGCTAGCCCTTAGCCGTACCCTCATCATACTCCTCCTCGGGTGATGTGGAGGCTAACCCAGGCCCTGCGTGTCCCCAGGCACTCTCATTTGTTGACTTCTGTAATCAAAAAAGCCTTGGTTTCATGCATGTTAACATCAGAAGCCTCCTCCCTAAGTTTGTTTTACTCACTGCTTTAGCACACCACCAACCCTGATGTCCTTGCCGTTTCTGAATCCTGGCTTAGGAAGGCCACCAAAAATTAGGAGTTTCCATACCAAACTACATTTTCCGTCAAGATAGAACTACCAAAGGGGGAGGAGTTGCAATCTACTGCAGAGATAGCTTGTAAAGTTCTGTCAAACTTTCCAGGTCTATGCCCAAACAGTTCAAGCTTCTAATTAAAAAAAATGAATCTCTCCAGAAATAAGTCTCTCACTGTTGCCGCCTGTTATAGACCCCCCCTCAGCTCCCAGCTGTGCCCTGGACACCATATGTGAATTGATTACACCCCATCTATCTTCAGAGTTCGTTCTGTTAGGTGACAAACTGGGATATGCTTAACACCCCGGCCTTCCTACAATCTGAGCTAGATACCCTCAATCTCACACAAATTATCAAGGAAACCACCAGGTACAACCCTAAATCCGTAAACATGGGCACCCTCATAGATATTATCCTGACCAACTTGCCCTCCAAATACACCTCTGCTGTTTTCAATCAGGATCTCAGCGATCACTGCCTCATTGCCTGCATCCGCGGTCAAACAACCACCCCGCATCACTGTCAAACGCTCCCTAAAACACTTCTGCGAGCAGGCCTTTCTAATCGACCTGGCCCAGGTATCCTGGAAGGATATTGAAATCATCCCGTCAGTCGAGGATGCCTGGTCGTTCTTTAACTTCTCTAGGATAGGGGGCAGCATTTTCACTTTTGGATAAATAGCCTGCCCAATTTCAACTTCCTTCTACTCATCCCCAGAATATAAGATATAAATATTATTAGTATATTTGGATAGAAAATACTCTGAAGTTTCTAAAATTGTTTGAATCATGTCTGTGAGTATAACAGAACTTATGTAGCAGGCAAAACCCCGAGGACTAACCATTCAGATTTTTTTTTTTTTTTTAGGTCACTGTCTGTTCAATGAGTTTTCATTGGGATACTAGATTTCTAAGGGACTTGTTTGCAGTTCCTACCGCTTCCACTGGATGTTACCAGTCTTTGGAAATTGGTTGAGGTTATTCCTTTGTGCAATGAAGAAGTACGGCCATCTTGAATCAGTGTAACGTTATGTGTACTGTTTGAGAGTTGCGCAAGACTAGAAAAGTAGCGTTAGTTTGTTGTCCTCCTGTATTGAAAACAGATAGACCCGTCTTCGATTTGACCGATTATTAACGTTTAAAAATACCTAAAGTTGTATTACAAAAGTAGTTTGAAATGTTTACACGTAACTTTTGAGATATTTTGTAGTGACGTTGCGCAAATTGGAAGCTGTTTTTTCCTGGATCAAACGCGCCAAATAAATGGACATTTTGGATATATATGGACGGAATTAATTGAACAAAAGGACCATTTGTGATGTTTATGGGACATATTTGAGTGCCAACAAAAGAAGCTCGTCAAAGGGAAGGTATGATTTATATTTTATTTCTGTGTTTTGTGTTGCGCCTGCAGGGTTGAAATATGCTACACTCTTTGTTTACTGTTGTGCTATCATCAGATAATAGCATCTAATGCTTTCGCCGAAAAGCCTTTTTGAAATCTGACATATTGGCTGGATTCACAACGAGTGTAACTTTAATTTGGTATCTTACATGTGTGATTTAATGAAAGTTAGATTTTTATATCATTTTATTTGAATTTGGCGCTCTGCATTTTCCCTGGCTTTTGGCCAAGTGGGACGCAAGCGTCCCCCCTATCCCAGAGATGTTAAAAGTAATTTCCTCACCATCTTAAACAAGCATGCCCCTTTCAAAAAATGTAGAACTAAGAACAGATATAGCTCTTGGTTCACTCCAGACCTGACTGCCCTTGACCAGCACCAAAACATCCTGTGGCGGACAGCAATAGCATCGAATAGTCCCTGCGTTATGCAACTGTTCAGGGAAGTCAGGAACCAATACACACAGTCAGTCAGGAAAGCAAAGGCTAGCTTTTTCAAACAGAAATTTGCATCCTGTAGCTCCAACTCCCAAAAAGTTTTGGGACACTGTAAAGTCCATGGAGAACAAGAGCACCTCCTCCCAGCTGCCCACTGCACTGAGGCTAGGCGACACGGTCACCACCGATATATCCATGATAATCCAAAATGTCAATAAGCATTTCTCTATGGCTGGCCATGCTTTCCTCCTGGCTACCCATACCCCGGCCAACAGCTCCGCACCCCTCGCAGCTACTTGCCCGAGCCTCCCCAGCTTCTCCTTCACCCAAATCTAGATCGCAGATGTTCTGAAAGAGCTGCAAAACCTGGACCCGTACAAATCAGCTGGGCTAGACAATCTGGACCCTCTCTTTCTAAAATTATCCGCCGCCATTGTTACAACCCCTATTACCAGTCTGTTCAACATCTTTCTTTTTGTCCGAGATCCCTAAAGATTGGAAAGCTGCCGCGGTCATCCCCCTCTTTAAAGGGGGAGACACTCTAGACCCAAACTGCTACAGACCTATATCCATCCTGCCCTGCCTTTCTAAAGTCTTTGAAAGCCAAGTTAATAAACAGATCACCGACCATTTTGAATCCCACTGTACCTTCTCCGCTGTGCAATCCGGTTTCCGAGCTGTTCACGGATGCACCTCAGCCACGCTCAAGGTACTAAACGATATCATAACCGCCATCGATAAAAGACAGTACTGTGCAGTGTCGTGTCTTTGGTAATGCCAGATTAATTGCTATGACATGCTATTCTATAAAATAATTTCTCCGTAATTAATATCACCTGATTGAACTAATCATGTAAATAACTAGAGAGGGACACCACGAAAGAATATTTATAGAGCTGTTATCTTCCGAATAAACTCTTAAAGATTTAGTAATATTTTACATCCATAGCCGTCCATATTAATCGTCAACTTACTTCAGTCTCATATTCTGAAAGTTGTAAATTCTTGGTTATCTGCAAGAATCCTGGCTAACAAGTTGAATCAGCAATACAAAATTGGGTTTAATTATTTATTTACTAAATACCTAACTAATCACACAGAATCACACATACACAATTAAATCATAACTTGATTACAAATTGCCGTCATAAAGGAAAACGTCCCTAGCGGGCGGAACAGATATGACAGCTTGTTACACAAAGAAAAGGGGGCTGGATTTTAGTGAAAGAGCGGGAGACTGGAACAGAGGCGAAGCTGTGCTATCGTAAATACAGTATCTTATGCATTCTAAATTACCGCCCATTTGGAAAAGGAAAATGCAATAAATATTTACTCTGAGCTGCGCTTCAGTAGGTTGGTGGTAGATGGAAGGCCGTGTTGCCAAACCGAGCCCTCTGTCCTTTGAAGAATGTCTCTGGTGGTCACTGGATACGTGTAGTAACGTCGTTGTGTAGTAGACGGGATACTCTGACTGTCCTTCCTAACCTGCGTTTGTAGCAGCTGTTGCTAACTCAACGACTAGGAGGTATCACTTCTGTAGTGAATACGAGTTCAAAGTTCATACCATTCACAACCAAAGTCCATGCTGATGTTGGCTTAGTTTTGTAGTTATTATCTGAACCATTCTGACATCGGATCGTCATCCTAATGTACCCGGAACAGAAAGTTATATTTTTGTCAATGGCTTTATATAGTGGAGGGAGAGGGGTGTGTCTGAAAAGTTTATAACCCATGCCTCTTCACAGGGGCGGGCCACTGTTCGAGCAGAGGCCCAAACTTATGAAAACCCAAATCTCTCATTTGGAAGCTAAAACTACATTTCATCTCTTCACAAATAATTTCATATTCAAACATTTGAATTAAACAACAATTCCATGTGAATCTGATGTTTAGACTTTCCACAGTAGAGTTTGTCATTCTATCATTGATGAGAATGTGTCAGAGGGCAACCGAACTGACATAATATACCTTAAGTACCACCGCATATGTTCAGTTGGTCGGATTACCAGAATATAGTTAATTTCCCCCCAACTTCTGATGTTCCCAGAATCTCTTTGGAATTGTTTACCAAAGGCGCTAACCAAAGTAGCTAATTGGATATAAATAACGGACATTATCGAACAAATCAAGCATTTATTGTGGACTTGGGATTCCTAGGGCTGCATTCTGATGAAGTTCATCAAAGGTAAGGAAATATTTATCATGTATTTTCTGGTTTCTGTTGACCAACATGGCGGCTAATTTGGCTATTGTTCTGAGCTCCGTCTCAGATTACAGATTATTATTTGCTTTTCCCGTAAAGTTTTTTTGAAATCTGACACAGCGGTTGCATTAAGGAGACGTATATCTATAATTCCATGTGTATAACTTGTATTATCATCTACATTTATGATGAGTATTTCTGTTGAAACGATGTGGCTATGCAAAATCACTTGATGTTTTTGGAACTAGTGAATGTAACGCGCCAATGTAAAACTCTGACTTTTTTATATAAATATAAACTTTATCAAACAAAACATGCATGTATTGTGTAACATGAAGTCCTATGAGTGTCATCTGATGAAGATAATCAAATGTTAGTGATTACTTTTATCTCTATTTCTGCTTTTTGTGAAAGCTATCTTTCGCTGGAAAAATAGCTGTGCTTATTGTGGTTTGGTGGTGACCTAACAATTGTTTGTAGTACCTTCGCTGAAAAGCATATTTGAAATTGGATACTTTGGTGGGATTAACAACAAGAACACCTTTAAAATGATATAAGACACATGTATGTTTGAGGAATTTTAATTATGAGATTTCTGTTTGAATTTGGCGCCCTGCACTTTCTCTGGCTGCTGTCATATCGATCCCGGTAGCGGGATGCAGAAATAAGAAGTTAATGCAACCGTTGTGTCAGATTTCAAAAAAACTTTACGGAAAAAGCACACCATGCAATAATCTGAGACGGCGCTCAAATATAAATACAATTTCTCCGCCATGTTGGAGTCAACAGAAATACGAAATTACATCATAAATATTATTAAATATACAAATTACATCATAAATATTCCCTTACCTTTGAATATCTTCATCAGAATGCATTCCCAGGAATCCTAGTTCGACAATAAATTGTTGTTTTGTTCGATAATGTCAATTATTTATGTCCAAATAGCTGCTTTTGCTAGCGCGTTTAGCACACATATCCAAACGCTCGTGCAAGTGATGCATAACGTCGGACGAAAACTTAAAAAAGTTATATTACAAGTCGAATAAACTGGTCAAACTTAGTAGAGAAACAATCTTCAGGATGTTGTTATCATATATATCCAATAACGTTCCAACCGGAGAATTCCTTCGTGTCTGTAAAAGTTATGGAACGCAAGGCGATATCATGAGGAATGCGCAAAAATCGCTGAAGCTGGAGACTTACATTTCCCTCACTAACTTTAAACATCAGCTATCTGAGCAGCTAACCGATCGCTGCAGCTGTACATAGTCGATCTGTAAATATCCCACCCAATCTACCTACCTCATCCCCATATTGTTTTTATTTACTTTGCTGCTCTTTTGCACACCAGTATCACTACTTACACACCATCATCTGCTCATCATCATCTGCTCATCATCTGCTCATCTATCACTCCAGTGTTAACCTCTCTGTGGTAGGTGGGATGATTGCCAATAGCCAGGGAAAATACAGAGCGCCATATTCAAATAAAATGATATAAAAATCAAACTTTCATTAAATCACACATGTAAGATACCAAATTAAAGCTACACTCGTTGTGAATCCAGCCAACATGTCAGATTTCAAAAAGGCTTTTCGGCGAAAGCATAAGATGCTATTATCTGATGATAGCACAACAGTAAACAAAGAGAGTAGCATATTTCAACACTGCAGGCACGACACAAAACGCAGAAATAAAAATATAATTCATGCCTTACCTTTGTCCCATAAACATCACAAATGGTCCTTTTGTTCGATTAATTCCGTCGATATATATCCAAAATGTCAATATATTTGGCGCGTTTCATCCAGAAAAACACAGCTTCCAACTTTCACTACAAAATATATCAAAAGTTACATGTAAACTTTACCAAAACATTTCAAACTACTTTTGTAATACAACGTTAGGTATTTTTAAACGTTAATAATCGATCAATTTGAAGACGGGATGATCTGTTTTCAATACAAAAAGAAAAACTGACAATTTTTTGGTAATGTGCCCCTCTTAAACAATTTACTTCAAGTGACCCTCATTTACGATTGCCGTACTTCTTCATTACACAAAGGAATAACCTCAACCAATTTCCAAAGACTGGTGACATCCAGTGGAAGCGGTAGGAACTGCAAACAAGTCCCTTAGAAATCTGGTGTCCCAATGAAAACTCATTGAAAAGACAGTGACCAGACATGATTCAAACAGTTTTAGAAACTTCAGTGTTTTTTCTATCCAAATCTACTAATAATATGCATATCTTATATTCTGGGGATGAGTAGCAGGCAATTGAAATTTGGCATGCTATTTATCCAAAAGTGAAAATGCTGCCCCCTATCCTGAAGAAGTTTAATCTTAATCTAATTAATCTGCTAAATTGTAATTACTTTGCTACCATGGCCTATTTATTGCCTTACCTCCTCATGCTATCTGCACACACTGTATATAGACTTAATTTTTTTCTATTGTGTTATTGACTGTACGCTTGTTTATTCCATGTGTAACTGTGTTGTTGTTTCTGTTGCACTGCTTTGCTTTATCTTGGCCAGGTCGCAGTTGTAAATGAGAACTTGCTCTCAACTAGCTTACCTGGTTAAATAAAGGTGAAATACAAAAATATATAATAAAATCCATATGTGTTATTTAATTGTTTTGATGTCTTCACTATTATTCTACAATGTAGAATGAGTAGGTGTCCAAAGTTTTGACCGGCACTGTATACATATTTTTTCATTGATAAATCAGAGTCGTGAACAAGCGCTACAACCCCGGCTGGAAAACTCCCTCCATTCCCCTTTCATGGTAACAAAAATGCCCTCATTTGCTGTATGATTCGGAAATGTTGGAACTGGGCCATGTCAGTTTCTAAAAGAAAGTACAAAGGCAAATTTGATCACATTTCTGTAGGTGTGGGCAGAATGTTTACATGTTTGCAGTGACTTTTTCCAAACTAAAAATGCCTGCCGCTTATACAGCGAGTCCCAAACAAACACTGGCTGAGCATTACACAAGATTGTCTATTTGAACAATTTAAAAGTAGGCTAAATGCTACAGCCCACACTTCTATGCAAAATACAAATTATGCTTCAATATTTTGTTAATCAACAGATTGTGTTTTATCTCCTGCCTTGGTATAGGCTCTGAGTTTAAATAGGAGAGCTACATCACAGCCTACCACACAGCAATACTGTAGCCTACCCATACCGTCAAATATTTTAAATAGGCTACCAGCCTATTTACTCTCGAGAATGCTTGGCCATTATCACGACTTCCGCCGAAGTTGGTCCCTCCCCCGTCCAGTGTCCCGCTGGGCGTCTGTACGTCCCGTCTGCTGTTCGTGACCAGTTGATCCACAAGTCACCCTCTGGTCATCCTGGGATCGGTCGGACAGTGCGCTGTTTGAGCGGGAGGTACTGGTGGCCTACCTTGGCTAAGGACATGAGGGTTTATGTTTCCTCCTGCTCGGTGTGCGCCCAGTGTAAGGCTCCTAGGCACCTGCCCAGAGGTAAGCTACACCCCTTACCCGTTCCACAGCGGCCTTGGTCGCATCTATCGGTGGATTTTCTGACTGATCTTCCACCCTCACAGGGAAACACCGCGATCCTGGTCGTTGTGGATCGTTTCTTTAAGTCCTGTCGTCTCCTCCCTCTGCCCGGTCTCCCTACGGCCCTACAGATTGCGGAGGCCTTGTTTACACACGTCTTGTGGCACTACGGGGTGCCTGAGGATATAGTGTCTGATCAGGGTCCCCAGTTCACGTCTCAGGTCTGGAAGGCGTTCAGGGAATGTCTGGGGGTCTTGATCAGCCTTACTTCAGGGTTTCACCCCGAGAGTAATGGGCAGGTGGAGAGAGTGAACCAGGATGTGGGCAGGTTTCTGCGGTCCTATTGCCAGGACCGGCCAGGGGAGTGGGCGGCGTTCGTGCCCTGGGCCGAGATTGCACAGAACTCTCTTCGCCACCTCTCTCCCTTCCAGTGCGTACTGGGGTACCAGCCGGTTCTGGCGCCTTGGCATCAGTCAGACCGAGGTTCCTGCGGTGGACGACTGGTTCAGGCGTGCGGAGGAGACATGGGAAGCTGTCCGTGTTCACCTTCAGCAGGCCGTGACACGCCAAAAGGTGAACGCAGATCGCCACCGCAGTGAGGCCCCGGTGTTTGCACCGAGGGACCGGGTCTGGCTCTCGACCCGAATCCTGCCCCTCCGCCTGCCCTGCCGGAAGCTGGGTCCTCGGTTTGTGGGGCCATTTAAAGTCCTGAGAACGAGGTTTGTTCTAGGTTACAGCTTTCACCCGATTACCGTATTAACCCCTCGTTCCATGTGTCTCTCCTCAGGCCGGTGGTGGCTGGCCCGCTCCAGGAGTCTGAGGTGTGGGAGGTTCCTTCGCCCCCTCTAGACATCGGGGGGGCCCCAGCGTACTGCGTTTGCTCCATACTGGATTCGAGGCGTCGGGCGAGGGGCCTTCAGTATCTCGTGGAGTGGGAGGGGTACGGTCCGGAGGAGAGGTGGTGGGTTCCGGTTGAGAACGCGTTGGACCCTTCAATGCTGCAGGAGTTCCACCGTCTTCACCCGGATCGCCCTGCGCCTCGCCCTCCGGGTTGTCCCCGAGGCCGGTGTCGACACGCTGCTGGAGCCGCGCGTCAAGGGGAGGGTACTGTCACGACTTCCGCCGAAGTTGGTCCCTCTCCTTGTTCGGGTGGCGTTCGAAGTCACCGACCTTCTAGCCATCGCTGATCCACTTTTCATTTTTCATTGGTTTTGTCTTGTCTTCCATCACACCTGGTTCCAATTCCATCAATTACATGTTGTGTATTTAACCCTCTGTTCTCCCTCATGTCCTTGTCGGTAATTGTTTCTTGTAGTGCTTATGCACGGTATGCTGGTATTTACCGGGTTTTGTTTGACCCATTTATTGTATTGTTCTGGAGACGGTGGTTTATGCATATTAAACGACACTGTTGTAAATCAGTTTTCGCTCTCCTTCGCCTGACTTCTCTGCTGCCAGTACGCACCTCACTACAGCTATTGAATGAGCGATGGATAAATGGTAGGCTAATACTTGTTGTGTAGCGGGAATAAACCAGTCATGTTAGAAAATATGATTATGACCTATACAATAAAAGTCAAAAAACCATGTTAGGCTGTATACTGCTATGTGATCTCCTTACCAACATCAAATGCATCGGTTTTATCATTACGTTTCAAAAGTCTATTAGCCTACCATTATAATTCCTGTGCATTAAACAACATTTTCCCCAGAAGAACAATATTTTCCTGCAATAGAATTGATTAACCACTAGAAGTTGTGCATACGCATGGTCTGAGCTGTACGTGAGATACGCACACTTTCCCATCAAGTTCAAAATGGATAAATACCAACCTGCGGGAAAACTGGCGCACGCAAGGTTGAAAGAGTCTTTCTTGTGCACACACCTTTGATAAATTAGGCCCCTGGAGAGCAGAACATGACAGAGCGGCTTATCTTTGATCTGGCTTTCCAAAGTTGTAATTAGTTGTAAATATGATATGACAACAATAGACCCCCCCAGTCCTGCCTCTAGGCAATAGAACTAAGAGATGGGGTGATACAAGCTTGTTAACATGAATCATTAAAACCAAATGTCCTGCTACCTTGTGGTTGGCTGATGGGCGTGACTGGGTCAGTCTTTGGCTGCTCTGTTGGCTTGGTGGCTTGTGGTGGAGACGGGGCAGATGGGGTACACTGCTGCTGTACTCTGGTAGTTGGGCAGCGCTCTCTGACCACCAATGACGTGGGCTTGTCCTGCCCTTTACTGTCCTGGACCAATCGGGAAGCCTGAGAGTACGTAATAGAATATAGGGAGAAGGGAGAGAGAGTTTAGTGAAACATAATATTTGACTAATGACAAGAGAATATTTATATATTTTAGGCTTACTGACACATTGTTACAGAGTAATCCTCTCCCATTTCCATAATTCTTGTTGTGACTGCTGTGTACTAACCTGTGAGGGCGCTGGTTGTATCTGGAGGTTAATGGCTGTGAGTTGTACTGGCTGGGCTTTGGCTTGGCTCAGGTTGGAGTGGAGAGCATGTGGGCTGATGGTGGAGTGAAAGATAGTTGCCTGCTGACTGGGTGTAATGGGTTGGTGGTGAGAGGTGGGTTTGGGCAGCACAGGGATAGGGCCTGGCTGGCAGGGGGAATGGGGGACCAGGGAGGGAGTCTGCAGGTGTGGCTGGATGGAGGCAGTTTGCAGTAGCTGGCCCTGGGTCCTCTGGGAAGCCTGGGTCTGCTGGATCACAAACTGCTGCTGCTGTTTGTGCTGCTGGACCAGGGAGTGGGGCTGGATCTGGGTGTATGCTGGAACAAGAATCGAGGATTAGGATACATTAAAAAAATCTTAGTTAAGTCAGTACATGTACACAAAAGTAAAATCGACTCTTCCCACCCAAAAAAAACACCCGAATAGTGGACCTCTGTAAAAGGAATTAATTTATTTGCCAGTACGCCTATTGTTGTCGAAAGACCTTGTTGAAAGCACAAGGCAGACTTGCCCTAAACCGTTGTCAAGGTTTTGACCAGCCATTACTCACTAATGTCATCACCTGACAGGGCTTCTGCTGACAAAATGACAACCTGAGGACTTAACTTCCCAGAACCCAGGGACACAACTCATCATTCATGTATTGTACTGTCGTTTAGTGAAATGGGCTCTACACAGCAACAGTCAGAGTAGCCTTGGGCCAAACAAATGCAGGAGGAAAGCCAGAGGGAAATAAGAAGAAGCCAATGCTCCATGACATGCTGTATGTAGTCATCTGTGAGTCAATCCCCCAAGCCTTCAGTTGCCCAAACACTCCCAAACAACTCTCCCAAGGAAACAATGAGGTTGGATCTGGCCCTCATCATTACTGAGAGGGAGGGTTCTCATGAATCATCTCTCCTAGGAGCTGTTAACCTGTTTGTCTCAGGTGTAAGCCCTAGGGTCTTACAATAGCTTCCCTCAGATGATCTTAGTAAACTAACAATGTCTGAGTAGTCTAACATTAACCTTCGTGGATCTCTTTTGATTATGAAGGATTGATGCCAAAGATATTAGGGTTCCTCCCTAGCCCCCCTTTTTTGGTATAATTTGTGTGGGATAGGCTCCATCTGGTATGAATGTTTCTCTGTTTCACGGTAACCACAGTCTACCCTGCTGTGAAAATAAAGACGTTTCCATCCGGCAGAGTTGCATGTCATTAGTCATTTATACCACATGATCTTCTGGAAAGTGCTTGATTTTCACGTTGCAAAACTCTATGAAACCCACAGCATGTGGTTAGCTATAGTTTCACTAAGTACAGGGTGAAGACTGACATCTCTCAGAAAGTAGCATGATAAAAGCCTTGGACGGATACTCTCAATTACATGATAACATAGTAAAGGTCTACCTACCACCCAGCCCTCACTAAGGATAAATGGAAAACAGAGGCTGTATAACAATTCAGCAGATAGGCCTAGCACTTGTGTGAACAGACGAGTGGATTTCCGAACGACTGCACACCGGATACAAGCAACAAAACCCAGTCCTGCTCGACAGCTTTCTCAAGCACTGTAATGAGTAACAGAGAAAAGTATTGGAAGGAGAGGAAGGGGGATTCATTTAAATGCCTTTTGTCCCTCAAGGCCTTTGGATTAAGGCCTCACTAAGCAACCACTCCCCCATACCTGTGTGTTGTTTCAGAATGTCTAGAGGAAAGGACTCAGTGCACATTCCCTATGGGGTTTCAATAGCAGACTCTGGAAAATACCGGAGTTTCTGCAATCTACTACTGCTGCTTAAGTTTAGAAACCTCACCCACACATCACTGTAAATCACTTCATTCATAACAAACCGGTAGAGTGCATATGGAAAGTATTCAGACCCCTCCCTTTTGCATTTTTTTTTTTTACGTGAGCAGCCAGGAATGATTGTGGCTTCCGGACAAGTCTCAATGTCCTTGAGTGGCCCAGCCAGAGCCCGGACTTGAACCCGATCGAACATCTCTGGAGACCTGAAAATAGTTGTGCAGAGATGCTCCTCATCCAACCTGATAGAGCTTGAGAGGATCTGCAGAGAAGAATGGGAGAAACTCCCAAAATACAGGTGTGCCAAGCTTGTAGCGTCATAGCCAAGAAGACTCGAGGCTGTAATTGCTGCTAACGGTGCTTCAACAAAGTACTGAGTAAAGGGGCATTTCAGTTTTTGTATTTGTAAAAAATTTGCAAAAAAGTCTAAACCTGTTTTTGCTTTGTCATTATGGGGTATTGTGTGTAGACTGATGAGGAAAAAAAGTTATTTAATACATTTTAGAACAAGGCTGTAACGTAACAAAACGTGCAAATAGTTAGGGGGTCGGAATACGTTACAAATGCACTGTAAATGTGCATATTATGTGTGAGCGAGCAAATTACGGAGTGAGTGAGAGTGTGTGTGTGAATGTGTAGGGCCCAGTGAGTGTGCATAGAGACAGTGTAAAGACTGAAATAAAAAGTCAATAAAAGATATAAGTTCTCTCAAATAGTCTGTGTAGCTATTTTGTTAGCTATTTATCAACTGTATTGTTTGGGGATAGAAGCTGTTCAAGAGCGTGTTGGTGTAAGACTTGATGCACCGGTACCTCTTGCAGTGCGGCAGAAGAGAAAATAGTCTATGGCTTGGGTGGTTGGAGTCTGATGATTTTCCGGGCATTCTTTTCACACCGCCTGATATAGAGGTCCTGGATGGCAGGGAGCTCAGCCCCAGTGATGTACTGGGCTGTCCGCACAACCTTCTGTTGCGCCATGCGATCGAGGGCAGTGCTATTGTCATACCAAGCAGTGATGCACCCAGTCCATATGGTCTCAATGGTACAGCTGTAGTACCTTTTGAGGATTTGAGGGCCCATGCCAAACTTTTTCAACCTCCTGAGGGGCAAGAGGCACTGTCGCACCTTCTTCACAACTATGCGTTTGTGTTTGGACCATTTTAAGTCTTCAGTGATTTGGACACCGGGGAACTTGAAGCTCTCCATCTGCTCCACTGCTGCCCAGTAAATGTGAATGGGGGTGTGAGTTAGTCTGGTAGAGAGGCATCGTTGGGCAGATTACGGTTCGGTAATCTGTAACTGTAGCCCCTGCCACATGCGGTGGGCGTCGGAGCCTGTGCAATGATTCCACCTTACTCCTATATAGTCATTTTGCTCGTTTGATGACTCTGCGGAGGTCATAGCGGGCCTTCTTGTACTTATTTTGGCTACCATGATCAGAAGAAGAGATCTCCGTGACTTTGAAAGAGGGGTCTCAAAGGAGCATAGAGGGTTTTAAAGGGTGTGTGTGTCTCAGTCACCAGATCTTAACCCAATTGAACACTTATGGGAGATTCTGGAGAGTAGCCCGAGACACTGTTTTCCACCACCATCAACAAAACACCAAATTACGGAATTTCTCATAGAAGAATTGTGTCGCATCCCTCCAATAGAGTTCCAGACACTTGTAGAACCTATGCCAAGGTGCATTGAAGGTGTCGGCTCATCGTGGCCCAACTCCTATTAAGACACTATGTTGGCATTTCCTTTATTTTGGCAGTTACATATAGCTTGAGAAGAAAAACTACACCAAACATATCAATACGTTGTGTGTTTTAAGTACTTGAAAATGGAGCTACTGTGTATGTACACATGGAACCATACAATGGCTTGATAATGTAACAGAAGAATAGGGAGATCCTTTTAGGCTTACGGAACTGCACGCCAAGTTTGGAAAAAAATTATTACACCACTGTGCAGTTAGCAGGGGCGTAGAATGAGACAACGTCTGCAAGGTGGTCTTTGGTGCTGTAGGTTTAGTAGTAGGGTGCTGGGATAGCTTCTATGTCAAGGAGGTGGTGAAGAAAAGACTAAAGTACACAATGAACCCAACTGCGGAACAGCTACTTCCAGCCAATCCCCATTGAAGGAAAATCCAGGCAGTCTGTGGTAGGAGAAGCAGACACACGGCTGCTCTCTCCTCTCGGAGGCTCAATTACTACACAGTATTAAAATAGACAACAATTAACTAGGTCTATTCCTGTGGCAGTGTTCTCTCAGATGTCGAAAATAAAACTACATGAGCCATTTGTTATGTAGCCTATTATTGAGGTGTTGATTAGAATTGTTTCATTCAAGTATTTCCTTCTTCAAAATGACTGTGAATCAACATAATGCATAATGAATGACCCAGTAGATGACAGTGCACATAGAATCAGTGGGAGCCCCTATCCAACCATAAACCCAGTCAGCCACCACAGCTGCTACTCCATCTCCCCCTAGTGTAATCCACTGAACGGACAGAGTGCTTCTCACATGTCCAGGGCACACCTGTCTGTCCCCCATGGCCACTACCAGGGCAGCCCATGTACATTTCCGAGTTTATGTAGTCAGGTTTTCAGATTCCTTCTCCCTTTCATTTCATCTGAATCGATTACTTAAACAAAGCGAGACAAAGACACAGTTGTGCAGTCGCATGCGCAGCTAATCCATCAAGTCTGGCACAACACACAACCCAAGCAGTGCTTAGCACGCACACACACACACGACGCACGCACACACACACAACGCACGCACGCACTCTCACAGTCAGAGTTAATCTGTTCAACTGCTGGCATAGATGCAGCCATTCTCTGTGACAAACCCATCCAGCTGCTGACCACACAATAAGTGGTCTAGAAAGACAACTGTGGCACAGAGCCCTCCATGGCTTCTCATTGAAAAAGCAGCTTGACTATTCTAGAGGCAGAGCCCATGTTCTCCCCTGTAGTAGTGAATACAGTGTGGTCGGTACAGGCCTCGACATGCCACGTACACAGGGGTTTAAAAATCCCATGACTGAAACTCAATTGTCTGCGGGGCCAAGTTAACCTCCCATTTCATGTAAAAAAATATATATTTTAAAGTAATGGCCATCATGCTTGTGGGGAAAGAGGTTCATTTTGAAATTCTAGTCCTTAAAAAAAACAAAATACAAAACAAAATAACATCTACATGACT
This sequence comes from Salvelinus alpinus, assembly GCF_045679555.1. Classification (NCBI taxonomy): domain Eukaryota; kingdom Metazoa; phylum Chordata; class Actinopteri; order Salmoniformes; family Salmonidae; genus Salvelinus; species Salvelinus alpinus. The sequence continues at coordinate 20,811,165 of NC_092097.1, forward strand.
GAAATCCATCGCAGTGACTGGTAACTCAACCCCTGCATACAGTAGAGAAATCTTATCAAAATAACTAGTAGACTTTTACAACTCTATTCTTAACTTACTGTAAACATAGGGTCAGGTTTCCAAAAGCAGGAACCTCAGGAAGTAGCAACACTGGTAACATAATTTGACTGGTTGAAATGTAACCGAACATAGAAGCGTAAAAGAAGCGCCTGAGCGGGGCCTCCTATCCGGTTCAGGGGAAAAGGAAGCTAGGTTGAAGATACTATATCCCTGAAAAACACAGAGCTGTTGAAATGTAGTTGTGTTCCTGAAATGTAGTTGTGTTCCTGAAGAGGCATGAGGAATGCCCTGTTTGTCAGGCTACTGGAAGCATGATTAATGTTCCAGACTAAATTGCTCAGTCACAGGGGCAGAATATTCAGCATCATCATAGAGTGCAGAAAAACCCATCCCTTATCACAATAGCCAGTACTGATCCTAATACTCTCCATCATTTTAGCAAACATGCCTAATTGTCCAAGGGTGCAATGGTGTCAATTTCATGAAATCCTAATATAGGAGTCTAGCCTGTGTCTGTAGAAGCTAGCTAACGTTAGGGTTGGATACATACCTGGAGTGCTGAGAGGCTGTCCACTAACAGCCGTGACACTGCGACTCATGTTTATAGCACGCACCTCCGTCACTATGCTCTCTCCCTTCTTGCTGCCGTCCAAGGGACCGTCGGGCCAACTGCCTTTCCCCCCAGCTCCCTGGCTCCCCTGGCTGGGGTTCCTAATCAGGGGAGAGGGCTGGATGGAGATAGGGCTCTGCTTTAGGCCGAGGGCCTGCAGGCTGTGTGTCTGAGAGGAGGACGTGGTCGCCCCTTGCTGGCTACGGATAGCCAGGTTATGGACCTGAAAAGACACAGAGGTCAGGTACCGGAGGCAATGAGACATGGCCTGGGGCAGGAGAGGTGGGGAGCACCACAGTCAAGGGTCCACCCACAGGCCATCTGCAGAATTAGTGAGAAATATATTTTTTGTTTAAATTAGGTATCACAGCATAACTGTAAACCTAATGCATTTGCTACAGCTAGAGGTTAAAGCAACAAAAAATTCCATGACTGAAACTTAAGTCAATGTCAAATCACCGGGCAAACTATGGCTCGAGGGCCACATTTGGATTTTTCGAAATTCAATGGAGGGCCGCACAGATTTTTTTAATGACCGATTTGTTAGTCAACAAAAGATTTACGGGCCAGAAAAATGTGATTTGAAAATATATAGTCTCCATTATCATTTCTACATACTTTCTATCTAGTTTTAGACATTGTGTGGCCAGGAGTGTTTAACCCCCCCCCCACCCCCCTCCAAAAAAATAAACTCATGCATCATCAACATGATGGAAGTCTGTCACAGTGAAGGATAACTTTAACCTTTGGCTATACCCCACGTCTGAATTATGGTGACTTGTGTTGATCTTCTATGCCCTCTAGTGCTGTTCCAGGTTACTACAGCAGCACTGTCTGTATGGCATTAGCCTATAGAGGTGAGATAATAATAGTGTACCTGTGAGGAGGACTGTTGTCCAGAGGACTGCGTGGAGCTCTCAGACTGGACTGCAGCCACTGTGGCCGTAGGTGTGAAGATGAGCTGGGGGGACAACGGAACAGCACGGCCTAGGCTCCTAGCTACTTGCACAAGGTTACTTTGCTGTGCCTGAAAGAAAGAAAAAAAGCACACACCAACATACAGTATATGTAAATAATCTCTCCATGGTTTTCTGTAGAGACAAATTATACTGTAAACAGCTGATCTTTCTCTGTTGCTTTCTCGCACTCTCTCATGCTCACTCTTACTATGCATAGTGCATCAACAAATCTTTAAGGGAAAAAAATGTAATCTAATCAGACTGAACTGATTCAGTTTGACATGCAGGACAACACTTCTTCACACTCCTTCCAGCAGGCTCATGCACAGTGGCGACACAAACAGCAAACAAACACTTCAGTGTTGGGGAAGCTTCTCTGAAAATATATAGTTTATTAAGCTACCAATTACTTCACATTGGAAGAAGGTAAGCAACACTAAAGCTACCCTTAAGAGAAATATAAGTGTACTTAACTAAAGGTCACTACTTCATGATAAATTATCATATCTAAATGTCATAGACAAAAAAATTGCAAGAACAGATCACTCTGGAGCAGTAGAGGCTGCTGAGGGGAGGACTGCTCATAATAATGGCTGGAATGGCATCAAACCATGTGTTTGATGTATTTGATACCATTCCACTGATTCCTCTACCAAGAGCCCTTCCTTACCAATTAAGGTGCCACCAACCTCCTGTGCTCTGATGTTAACAGAATGTGTAATTTAGCCTGTTAAACACAAAAACTGTTTCAAGTGAGAACTAGGCAGGTCTGATGTCGGGGAAAAAAGGAAATCCTTGCCTACTTCACCCCTATTTTATGTAGTGTGTAGTTTCAGTAGTTAGCTACATCGCAAAATAAAACACTACCAAGATTTGAATTTAGTTCAACTACCACCAAGCTACTGCAAAATGTAGTTCACTACTCCCCAACACTGGCCTTCATCACACTAAGCCTCCAGAAGTGCGGCTGAGCCAGCTAGTGTGTGTGCCAGTCGGCATGCTTCTGGAGGTTTACCATCTGTGCACGCAGGTACATATGAGCCTGACTGGCAGTGAGGGTGGTGGGGCTGGACGGGCTTCCCAGGATTACGGCCTGCTGGGAGATGCTGCCGGCAGGTGCAGAGCTGACACTCTGGGCTCGGCTGATCAGCTGGGCTGCAGCCGGGGACGTGGTCAGGTTAATCTGGGGACAGGGAAGACAGGGAGGATTACAAAACTTCCCCAACAAAAACACTACATATCTTGGAACCCAACCCCTTAGTTACTAGACTTGACTCACTGCACTCACTGTGGTCTGGGATGATCCTGTTTGCTGGGACGAAGTGGCATTTTGGGTGGAGCTCTGCCTTCCTGCCGCAATACTGGCCTGTGACATGACAGGTGAGAACCGTTAGCGGAGTATGTAGGGGTCAACACTTAAATTCCTCTTCATCCGAAGATAACTGTTTGATTCACCAACCAAACCCCAGCAATGGCCTCATCGCTCATCTTTGTCAAAACCCTAACACTAGCCCCCCGCCTTGTTGGAGGCCTGTTTCATTCCCTAGTTTAACAGTTCCTTGCGTCTCCGGTGCTCACCTGCTGTACAGCGGCCAGGCTCTGGAGCTGTGCATTGCTCAGGTGCTGCTGCTGGAGTGCTGCTGTCTGCAGCATGAGGTGCTGCTGCTGCGCTGCGTACATCTGCTGCAGGTACTGTGCAGCCGTGTTGGGCTGCCGGTGCAACGCCTGCTGGATCACCTTCAGTACACAGGGAGAAAGAAACAGGTTAGCGGTTGGGGTAATATTCTCAACAACAGGCTTTAAAAGGGGACTTACAGGGTTGGAGTAATACTTGGAAAAAAGAAGTTCCCATTTACATTGTTTTTACCGATCCATTAAAAGCAGGCAGAGATTCCTTGGGTGGAAATGTGTTCCTCCTGTTAGGGAGAGTAGGCTCACCAATGCATTATCTGCACATTGTAAGGGACTTTCTCATCCTATGCCAAGTCCTTCGGTCCCTGAGCACATCCTTTATTCATGACTCAAATTGACTGACAACCTCACCACAGTTGCTAAGGCAACAGGAGAAAGGGATTGACCCAGGGCACATGGCCTAATAGAGGTCCTCTGACCTAAGCCTCCAGGGGGCAGAGAGGGTGGTGATTGTGATGGAAACATCCATTCACTTCTCTCTTATTGAGCCCAAAGGACCAGGAGTCCACTATGTTGAGTAGGCAAGTAGTGACAATACTGCTAGTTCTCTTGCTAAGGGCAGAGGAGAGCATGCAGATGAGAGAAAGGGTAAAGAATAGAAGAGACCGAAGACCAGTCTGTCACCCTTCAAAACGCTGACAGTCTAATTCAGGCTGGGTTTCACATCAGTCAAGGGTCAAATAGCAGAGGATGAGCCTGGAACGTGGAAACATAGCAACACTGATCAGCTGTCATTAGTATTGACAGATTGCATGATGCCAGTGTACTACATCGAATAAACAATGAGATAAAAATATAAAATTGCAGTCTCATTTATTATAAGCATTCCATAGCATTCCAAAATTCCATAGTGAGCTAAGTGCAATACCGGGCGGTTTACAGTACATGCATGTTTTACCAGCAGATGGCAGTAGGGTAATGACAATAATTGTATTATTGCAGGGAATGCAATGGGAAAACAGTTCATGCAGAACATGTGAATGTGTTTGTCACACTGGACTGGCATGTTTCTTTTTACCCTGAAGTTTACCTGAACCGTCTGCCTGTCAGGAATCCCGCTGTACACAGAGATGTGAGGCACAGCCTGCCTCCCCGCACTGCTGCTGCTGGTGGTACTTGTGCTGGAGGCAGTGGTCCCAGTGCTGCTGGCACTGGAGGCTGGAGGCACATGTTCACTGTCCATGGTGCCCTCTCCTCGTTTGGCCCTTCCCCTGCTGCCCTTTGGACAAGCTCTCCTGAACCTACAAAACAGGAGAGTTACAATGAAGCCATAGGGCTCAGACATATTGGACCATGTCCAACCATGTCATGTGCAGTCACTGTGTTGGCCTATTCAGTGTAACTTCAAGAAGCAACCCTAAAGCCTATAAGCCTGTATAAGAATGACATGATGCAAAATGTTGCATGTATACATACTGTACGGTCTCATTTCAGCACTTGTGCTAACATGGGACACATAATTGAGCATAGACACCGGGCATAGACACCGGGCATACATATAGTAGCGATCCTCGCTATATGAGCCACATTACAATTTCTACCAAGTGGGTTAACCCTATTTGCGTGATGCACCTGAACGCACAGCCTGGACGTGTGAGGGGGCTGAGTAGTTGAAGCACGAGGGCATGCCTTCCCGTTGGGAGGGGGCAGTGTGGCGATCATCTCTATATCAGCCATGTTACAATTCCCACAAAGTGGGTTAACCCTACTGGCGCGATGCGTAGGGTGAACAGGAATTCTCAATGCGTTTCAGGTAAATATTTACTGGATTAATATTTTCAAATACACATACAATAATAATAATAACAATAATAATAATTTAATATTAGGCCAAATGGTCTTCCCCAATGATGTCACGCCAATCAATAATAGTGTGTTCCTCTGCAAGGACGCCGTTTGGCAGAGCGCAGGAAAACAGATCAGTGCTTAACAATGAACAAACGTGCTTAACAATGAAGAAATGCAATGGCAAAATGCGAGCATATTTTCCAATGAATGTAGCTTGGTAACTGCCATGTGTTTTCTACTGAATTGTAGTGAGCCAGAAATGTGTAAACTATAAATGCTGATAAATTCTAAAACATAAACGAACCATGGATTATGATTTGCGCCGAGAAAGACGTCAGTTTCCTCCTTAACTCGATTTAAAATCGCTCGTTGGTGGAAAGAAACTGGGAAAATATGCATACTGTAGGGCTGACCCCATTTAGCTGACCGGACGATTGTTTGGTTGATAAAACATTTTTTAGTCGAGCAGTTGCAAAAAATTTAACATAATAATTATGTCATGTCAGTGAACTAATCCATTGCTGAGGCCGCGGGGATGGCACACCAGTCTCATCAGTAGTACATTTACCGTTAAGTCCCATAATTTCTAATCTACACCGGCTCTGACGCTCGTCGGGTGTGGCAGGGTGTGAAAACTATTACGCACTACAAAAGGGAAACCCAGCTGCGAGCTGCCCAGTGACGCGCGGTTACCAGACAAGCTAAATGCCTTTTATGCCTTCTTCGAGGCAAGCAACACTGAAGCATGCATGAAAGTACCAGCTGTTCTGGACGACTGTGTGATAACGCTCTCGGTAGATGATGTGAGCAAGACTTTTAAACAGGTCCACATACACAAAGCCGCGGGGACAGACGGATTACCAGGACGTGTACTCAGAGCATGCGCGGACCAACTGGCTAGTGCCTTCACTGACATTTTCAACTTCTCCCTGACAGAGTCTGTAATACCTACGTGTTTAAAGCAGACCACCATAGTCCCTGTGCCCAACAACACTAAAGTAACCTGCCTAAATGATTACTGCCACGTAGCACTCACGTCGATAGCCATGAAGTGCTTTGAAAGGCTGGTGATGGCTCACATCAACAACATCATCCCGGATACCCTAGAGCCACTCCAATTCGCATACCGCCCAAACAGATCCAGATGACGCAATCTCAATTGCACTCCACACTGCCCTTTAACACCTGGACAAAAGGAACACCTATGTGAGAATGCTGTTCATTGACTACAGCTCAGCATTCAACTCCATAGTGCCCACAAAGCTAATCACTAAGCTAAGGAACCTGGGACTAAACACCTCTCTCTGCAACTGGATCCTGGACTTCCTGACGGGCCAGGTGGTTAAGGTAAGCAACAACACATCTGCCACACTAACCCTCAACACTGGTGCCCCTCAGGGGTGTGTGCTTAGTCCCCTCCTGTACTCCCTGTTCACCCACGACTGCATGGCCAAACACGACTCCAACACCATCATTAAGTTTGCTGACAACACAACAGTGGTAGGCCTGATTACCGACAATGATGAGACAGCCTATAGGGAGGATGTCAAAGACCTGGCAGTGTGGTGCCAGGACAACAACCTCTCCCTCAATGTGAGCAAGACAAAGGAGCTGATCGTAGACTACAGGAAAAGATGGGCTGAACAGGCCCCCATTAAAATCGACGGCGATGTAGTGGAGCGGGTTGAAAGTTATGTTCCTTGGTGTCCACATCACCAATAAAATATCATGGTCCAGACAGTCGTGAAGAGGGCACGACAATACATTTTCCCCCTCAGAAGACTGCAAAGACTTGTCATGGGTCCCCAGAGCCTCAAAAAGTTCTACAGCTGCACCATCAAGAGTATCCGGACCGGTTTCATCACCGCCTGGTATGACAACTGCCCGGCATCTGACCTTAAGGAGCTACAGAGGGTATTGCGTACGGCCCAGTACGTCACTGGGGCCAAGCTTCATGCCATCCAGGACCTATATACTAGGCGGTGTCAGAGGAAACCCCAAAAATGTGTTTCATCTCAAGGCCATCAGACTGCTAAAACAGCCATCACATTAGAGGCTGCTGCCTATAGGAATAGACTAGGAATCACTGGCCACTAAGGAATGGAACACTAGTCACTTTAATAAATGTTAACATATCTGGCATTACTCATCTCATATGTATACATTTTATTCTATACTATTCTACAGTATCTTAGTCTGTTCCGCTCTGACGTCGCTCGTCCATATGTATATAGTCTTTATTCATTCCTACGTGTGTGTGTGTGTGTGTAGCGTAATTTGTTATATATTACTGCACTGGCGGAGCTAGAAGCACAAGCATTCGCGGGTGTAGCATTCGGGTGTAGCAACATCAGCTAATCACGTGCATGTGACCAATAAAATTTGATTCGAAAATTGTCAAAGACTCCAGTCACCCAAGTCAGACTGTTACCTCTGCTTCCACACAGTAAGCGGTCTAGGCCCAAAAGGCTCCTTAACAGCTTCTACCCCAAACCATAAGACTGCTGAACAATTAATAAAATGACCACCCAGACTATTTACATTGACGACCCCAAAACCCCTCCCCACCATTTGTTTTTACACTGCTGCTACTCGCTGTTTATTATCTATGCATAGTCACTTTACCCCTACCTACATGTACAAATTACCTTGACTAACCTGTACCCCTGCACATTGACTCGGTACCGGTACCCCCTGTATATAGCCTCGTTATTGTTATTGTGTTACTTTTTATAATTTTTTACTTTTGTTTATTTGGTAAATATTTTCTTAACACTTTCTTGAACTGCATTATTGGTTAAGGGCTTGTAAGTAAGCATTTCACGGTAAGATCTACACCTGTTGTATTCAGCGCATGTGACAAATAAAGTTTGATTTGATTTACAATGTTTGTTTGGTTACTGTAACTTCTGTTAATGCATTCAATGTATTGGAGTGGACATATTGTTTGCAGAGCACACAACCTAAGCTACACTTGTGATGAACAAGTTTTGGTTTATTTCATTCCATTTACAGGTTGTCAGTTTATTAAATTGTGTTTTGTTTGGAGTGCTCCTGTCAATGTTGAGTAAGCGTAGGCATACACATGTGCCAATTTGGGGATCTGATAGTATTTCTGATTGTCTTACCACACCTAATGAGCTGTGGAGCTTCTCAAAGTAATTTTTTCTTCACCTCAAAACAGAAAGTAAACAAAGCCTGTTTTTACATCCATTGAGAATGACAATAGATCCTCAATTTAGCCCACTTGGAAAAATCTTTCCAGCACTTACTTCTTATCCCTTGCACAAATAGTCTACAGATGTGTCTGTCTGGAGCTCACTGGCTCTGGAAAATGAGGACCCAGAATATTTTATACAATGTTGCAAATTTGTTAGTGCAAGCTTGAGGCTGGACCAAGTTGATACAATGTTTCCATCAGGATATTTTCTACCTGTAGGCTGCAATGTTTATTTGTAGGTTTTATGTATTAGTACATAAAATAGTTGGCAATGGCAATAGAAGTTACTTTTTGATTTGTATAATTTTCAAATAGATATTATTTTTATTAAGCACATGACAAATGATTGAGATAAGACTTTATTATAAAATAAATTAAACTGTTCCACGAAAAGGTGCATATGAAAATCATAACTGCCACGTAGATCGGTACAAATGTTAAGATAAATTGGCACTCCAAATGAAAAAGATTGCCGAACCCTGGTGTAGCCTACTACCAGCAACTTCGGAAGCGTAATGGTAGAATCTGCGAAGGCCAGCAGCAGTGGGAGGTGGTTTGTTCAGGAACAAGCTTTTTTCCCTTCTGGTTAGGCCTTCTCTGGCTCCCCCGAGTCATTTGTGTGTCTTGATTACTTAAATTACAGTGTGCTTAAAGCATCCGACAATAGCCTACATATAGTTGATTTTATTAAACACACAGGGTGTGTCTATATATGTAAAAATACACGTTTCAACCAGTCGAAAGAACAGATTGGGGACAACCCTAGCATACTACCTTAATAAAACAATCTTCCACCACCATTAATACACATATAGATAAGTGAATGTGCCAATACTTCTGGTCCCATAAAATGGGGGGGACTACGTACACAAACTGCTGTAATTTCTAAATGGTTCACCCAATATGATTGAAAATACCCTCAAATTAAAGTCATTGTACCATTTAAAATACAAAGTGCTGGAGTACAGAGATAAAAAAAATATATAATGTCACCCAATACTTTAGCTACGCCGAGATGCAGTCCACATCATCACAGGCCCCATCACACTATGTGTGAGCTCTCTAGTGAATGAAGCCATTCAGTTTTGTTTGATTTTGTATTGAAATACATAACCGAGAAAAGGAATTGAGTTTCAGGGGCCTTTTTAAATAAACTTTCCCCACCATTCTCAGATTACCACAGCAACAACTCACTTTCTTCAACATGTCTAATGGTGAGCATGATGTCAAATAAGGGGAGAAGAGTGCATTCTGAAAGACAATTCCAGTGACACATTTAAGTTAAATAAAAGTATCTAATCACAGCTGGTGTCATAATGACTAAAGTTAAAGTACACTGATACTGAAACTGTCTACTATCAGGCTCATATTAGGCTTTTGGTTACTGAACCCTTTCTGTCTCCAACATGTGAAAATGAGCAGATTAGTAGTGGACTCTAGAGCAGCGGAAGCATCCCAGTGACTGACTGTCCCCCTAGTGCCATACTGTTCCATTAGCAGAGGATGTGAGGTTCAGAGTACACTGGGCAGATGAGATGGAGTGGCTGAGAGAGCAGAACAGCTGAGGGGTTAAGGGAGATTGGAGGAAGAGAGGGCATAGGGCTCAGGTTGAGTGTTTGGAATGGATTGTGGATTTTGACTGTGTGAGTGGTTGGGGTAGGGTTGCGATGGAAGTAATTAAAAAGGTCTGTAGTAGCTATGCAGCAATTCCTAAGCTATTTCCTCTCCCCTCTTAATTATATTTTCAGTGGGTTAAGGCAAGGTGTCATATGATACAGCCTAGGCCTACATTGCACAGTAGGTTAAGAACCATCCAGTGAAGAAAAACCTCACCTTGTTCCCCCGTAAAGTTTGGTAGTGTGTACTACCACATGCAGAACTGGACTAGCTAATAGGTGCCATATGTTTACTGGTTATCCATGGCTATAAGCTACAATACAAAAGCCTTTTCTGCCAATAATTCCAATCATTGAGAGCATTACTTCACATCTGGATGTCCCCCCTATAATTAACTTGCCTGCCCCAGTGAGAGATTTATGCCTGACATCTAGTCTGGTTACACAGTGATTTTAGGTTGAACAAAGCCTTGTCCTCCTCATCGTGGTGAAGCATTCCACAGGAACAGCCTGGGTCTTAAAGCCCGTTTAGGCAGGGAGGGATTCCCCTCTGGCAACGCTGCTGCCCCCATCTCTCCAAGAGGAATCACTCATCCATCAGTCATGGAACCCCCACACAACCAGCTCGGCTGGCAGGCAGCAGGAATTCTGCATTGGGTTGATTAGAGCACGGGGCTACACTAGGAGTGGGCAGTATCATAAACCAAGCCCCTACACACCAAGATGTTACAAATCCATGGCCCACAAACCCCTTCATCCAGTATTAACAAAAATAAATTATATTCGATTCATGGGCTTGCTCTTGTCATTCCAAGACTAAAATATCTATCTGTCTGATGTCTGAAGATTTGCATATAGTTCAGAGGACAAGAGCTTTAAAGACAGACAGAGGCAGACAGGCTGTCTATACAGAGCTAAGAGTGCAGCAAGGACAAGAGCACCATCACGTAACGAGCTCTAGCTGATTTGTAATGACACACAATAAATATATACCACAAAACACAGTCAAAAACCATGATCAATATAGGAAAAGAGCATAGGATATGTACATTAATGGCTTTACAGCAAGGCTTATGGCTATAATAGAAAGAGGGGTGCCACAGAGACAAAGCCTATGATGCTCCTACCTCCTCTGGCCCCCCCAGCGTGCTGCGGGAGTGTGATGACCCATCCCCCGGGACCCTGGTCCTGTAGGATGCTGCTCCTCTTTGTCTGACTGTGTCTGTGTGATGGAGCCAACCAAACCTCAGCCTCGCTCTCTATCCTCTACGAACACACTGCTCTGTTCCCCATCCCAGCATCAACACAGACACAGCCCGCCAACCTATCCCCTGCCTTCCTCCTGATTATGTGGTATCCTAGCGACAACCAACAGGGTGCCCATGGAATCCCCATGCAGTGCAGCATGCCGATTGGTCGGCAGCACCCCCTCTAATATAGATGGTGGTAATGATTTCACCCTTTACCCTCCCCCTGCCAGAATACTGAATTTGGTAGCATGAAGCCTCAACCACATAATATTCAAACCAGCATCAAAACCATATTGGGTAAGTACAAAACCCAATCTGTAAATGTATAGTCCCATCTATTTATATATATTTTTTGTTTTTTTTATTACAGAAAATTTGATTCCATCTGTTATTAGGACATGGGTTATAACAGTCTATAATCATTCATTATTATAGTCTACACACACATCACGAACATTCAGGATAGGATCATATATGCTAGTCATGGGAATCCTCTAGCAAATAAGCTAATCGTAACTGGAAAAAATATGCAATATTATTGGGTATTATGGCAGTCTGAAAGATTTATTGAGTATATTTCTGAAATTAATTATCTAAATTATATCTGACAGAAACATGAAGAGCCACACAATTATAAAGAGGCATTTCATTATAGAGCACATTAATTGAAAAGATAATTGAAGAGGACTACAGATATGAGCAAAATTAAATTGGTTTTGTTTTCAGTGGAATTCAAACGTCACTATATAAAACAATACTATAGCCTATGCATTGCATTCATAAGCCTATAGAATAATAGACAGACAGGTGTAATCAGCTGCTTGATGATGGCACTCCTCCCAACCACATTAAAAACACCAAAGACCATCACACCTTATAACATGTCTGGCTATATGAAATGCAAACATTTCAGTGGTTTTCTGCCATAACGTATTGATTGGGGCCTGGCAGGCATAGCTTTCATTGATTATAATCTTCTCATTAGCATATAGATTAGCCTAGCTGCCTGCCGGTGGAGGAGAAAGCATGAACCTTGAGTTCCAAAGCAAGGAAAATGAGCTTGGGGACTGGGATGGGTCGGGAAGGGTTGGAGATGAGGGAGGAATGGGAAGGGAAGGCTGTCATGAGTCAGATCTGTTTGATGCAATGTCTGACTGACAGCCCAGGGCTTGGGATGGCCATGGTGTGGCTTGTTTGTATTGGAAAACAAACATGTCCTCTGAGAAAGGCTGGCGTCTAGCCTACCCCACAAACCCTCCCTACCACTGTTTGTCTGGACCTCCTGTCTCATGGCCATCCCAAGCCCCATAAGAGCCTCTTGGAATAAGAAATGGGCATATTGAGTTAAAAAGGTGTGGAGTTAATGGTGTGGACCACAACTTTAACTCAATATGCCCATTTCTTATTCCAAGAAGCTCTTCTGGGGCTCTAAAAGGGAAAAACACTCATCTATATTTAGAAGGCATACAAGTTTTTTTTCTTCTTCTGTGGGACAGCTTTGGCATGAATCAATTCCTTTCACAGTTCCTGTATCTAGGGTACTGCAGAATATTCATCCTCCAAAATATCTAACAATGATCTCGTGGCCAAATGTGTGTTATTAAGTTATAATTAAGTATATGATTTGATATTTGGTAGAGCAGTCTGACTGAGCGGTGGTAGGCAGCAGCATGCTCGTAAGCATTCATTCAAACAGCACTTTCGTGCGTTTGCCAGCAGCTCTTCGCTGTGCTTCAAGCATTGAGCTGTTTATGACTTCAAGCATATCAACTCCCGAGATTAGGCTGGTGTAACCGATGTGAAATGGCTAACTAGTTAGCGGGGTGCGCGCTAATAGCGTTTTAATCGTTGACGTCACTCGCTCTGAGACCTTGAAGTAGTTGTTCCCCTTGCTCTGCAAGGGCCGCGGCTTTTGTGGAGCGATGGGTAACAATGCTTCGAGGGTGGCTGTTGTCCATGTGCCCCTGGTTCGAGCCCAGGTAGGGGCGAGGAGAGGGACGGAAGCTATACTGTTACACTGGCAAAACTAAAGTGCCTATAAGAACATCCAATAGTCAAAGGTATATGAAATACAAGTGGTATTGAGAGAAATAGTCCTATAATAACTACAACCTAAAACTTCTTACCTGGGAATATTTAAGACTTATGTTAAAAGGAACCACCAGCTTTCATATGTTCTCATGTTCTGGGCAAGGAACTTAAACGTTAGCTTTTTTTACATGGCACATATTGCACTTTTGCTTTCTTCTCCAACACTTTGTTTTTGCATTATTTAAACAAAATTGAACAGGTTTCATTATTTATTTGAGGCTAAATTGATTTTATTGATGTATTATATTAAGTTAAAATAAGTGTTCATTCAGTATTGTTGTAATTGTCATTATTATAAATAAATAAGCCGATTAATCGGCATCTGCTTTTTTTGGTCCCCCAATCTGTATCGGTGTTGAAAAATCAGAACCGGCCGACCTCTAATCCATAGATTAGGGCCTAATGAATGTATTTCTATTGACTGATTTCCTTATATGAACTGTAACTCACAGAAATCTTTGAAATCTTTGCATGTTACGTTTATATTTTTGTTCAGTATAGTATGAGAGAACTACAACATGCTCTCTACCTATTAGCTAGCCCCGACGTGCTGAGGCTATCCCTTGCTTTGAAAGCATCGGCACACTTTTTTCCATTGACAAAAACATACATCCCGTCTGTCACGAATGTTAAATACAATTATTTTAACTTAGTCTGCCGATTGTCCAGACAGAATATTTTGAAACAGAACTATGAATTTCATCCCAATAGCCAGAAGGGGGAACAATGGGAAGCATTGAACTACAGAAACGTAGCCGTGGCAATATATTCATTTTGCCGATATTTGTACCAGTTAAAGAAACTGGGATATTATTCCATCTACGGAGGTCAGATTGGACTGATTTGAGCTTCTGTTAAAAGGTTTCTGGCAATGGTTTCATCTAAAAGGAGGAAATATATTTACTCCCAAATATTTAAAATGGGAAAAATGACCCCCCTCCATCGGGGTCTTGAGGCAGTACGGCTGATTTGGTTAGATTCATTTTATAACTTGAGATGAAGCTGAAATATATCTACGATCTTCGATGTTTTTGGGAGCAATTGAGATACATTGTCTGGATATAGTAAAATATTGTCTATGTATAATGAGATGAAGTGATCAGTAGATTTTAAACTCAATTCCCATGTCTTTCAAGACAGACCAGTGATATGACCATACTAGTTAATCAAAAGCTTTTTCTGCATTGAGAGATAATACAGCCTAAGGAGCTGTTGTTTCTGATGAAGCTTCTAAGATATGTAATAGTCTGAGGTTATCTGAGGATGAACGCTTTTTAACAAACCCGCTTTGAACCTCGTGGATCAATTTGGGTAAGAAAGTCTCTAGACGGGAGAACATTTTGGAAAACAGTTTAATGTGTGCTCATCAAAGATAGTGGGGTGATGGTGATAACACTCGGTGGCATCCTTACCTTTAAAAAAAATAAAAGCTAAATTATTGCTGTATTCACATCGCTCACAAATTAACCTTTGTGGATGGCTGTATTAATAATTTTGAGCAATAGTGAACATAACGGATTCCAAAATGTTAAATAGACCTCAGGAGGAATACCGTCCCAGCCAGGTGATTTGCCTTTATTCATGGTATCCAATGCCCTTTTGAGTTCATTGAGAGGGATTTGGGCTCCCAGCGAGGTGGCTTCCTCTGAGATAAGTGGTTCTTAATTATTTTAGAAAGGACTTTGTCTGGCTTGATGTGGATTTACAAATCAGAGGTTTACAGTTCATTGAAGAAGCGGGAGAATCTTTGATTGATTCATTTGGGTTCCGATTGAAACAGGGGAATTACTGATTCAATAGTTGCTATATCAGCTAATCAATCATTACTGCATAGCTTGTTGGCCAGTAAATGGCAGACGATTACCATGGAAGTAATGGTTGAATCTAACCCAATGGATGGCAAATTCTGCTTGGTTTTATCAATAAATTATAAAGTTATGTCTTGACTTTGGAAAAAGTAACAGCTACCTGGTCTGAAAAGTGAGCTGAAAACAGTTAACATTTCAAATATCTTCTTTCATTGTGATTTATTCAACCCAGACGCAAATGCAGTGACATTCTTTTTTATAAAACCTTTGGTGGCATCTCATAGAATCCATGGGTCATCGACTGAATTCTTATTGATCATTATGAATTAATTTAGTTCAATTTCAAATTGATCACAGAATGTAGAATTTTGTAGTGATTAAATGTTGAAATGCCATCTTGTGGCTCTTAAGAGACTCTGAAGTATGAAATTGATTTGTGAGAATGCTATTAACTTACAATTTAAGTTCATGCTGTCGATTTTGTTCACTCCATGGAAATCAAATGTATGCCATCCCTTGAGGTTGTAGAATGGTCAATGAGTACTGTCCAAAATGACAGTCAGTGTACTACATTTGTTGGAGTGTGTAACGAGAGCGAGAAAGTCTCCCTTGATCCAGAGGCCCGATAGGACTGGGGTGTAATTGAGCCGTCTGCCTCTGATAGACTTTTCTTACACAGCTGAGTAGTACAAAGAGAGTCTGGCCCCCTTCCAGGTGTGTGTACTGGATGCGTGGCAGCGGTGTCTTGTGCGTATGTGTGTGAGTGTTGACACTCCGCCACACGTGGCCCATTCCCTAAGGAAGTGTGGTGCATACTACAACACCCATACCAGATGTACCCCAAGGGACCTGCCTGCTCACTCTGTTCTTCTCTACATCGTAATTTAGAATGCCACTTAAGGCGTCTGCATGCTTTCCAAACAAAACAATTCGGAAGAGGTTTTGGAATTATTATGATGACATTTTTGTTCATTTTTGACTTTGGTGAGGGTTTTTTCGGGCACACATTTTTTCTGAAGGCAAGCCAAAGTCCGGAGTCGAAGTCTATGTCCTTTCGTCAGTGATTGGTCAACAGTAAGGAAATTTCAACAAAGTGTTTGGTGTCATTCAACGAGAGATGTCTTGTTTTCATGCACATTTTTAATTGTGAAATACTGCACCAAACATCTATTGCACGACTAAGGTCCCCGGGCAAAAACATCCAAATTAATAAACATATTTCTTGAGTTATCTTAGATTAATTCCGACTATTTTGAGGAAGTGTATACTGACTAAGGCGTCTCAAAACAAACAACCCATACTATTGCGGTACTTCAAGCGAAGGTCTTTTAAAGGGAGTATGAGAGCACACTTGTTCCCGAACTGAAACATGCTGATGCCTTTAGCCTAATTGTTACGTGTTAAAATCCTGCTGACTCCCCTGTAAATCTAAATAATAAAACCACAATATCTCATCCCATACCGAACATTCCTCACTTAATCCACTCTATAAATACCTGTATCAAACAGCACTCCCAAAGCCGCAGATTAGTAATATGCGTCAACCCAGACACTATTCTATGACTCAATCTCAAAAGAACCATTCCCCTACAAAGGTAGAAATAGGTCAGGCATGATCACTGGTAGTGAGCACAGAGTATTGAAAGCCCTGGCCTCATCAGAAGACATTTAGCATGCCAGCTGTGAGCCAGCCTGCCCCTGGGAGGACCTGACAAGACTGGCAAAACCAGATGTTGACTGACTTGGCTCCTTACCAGTAAACTATCTTCGATGCAGCTGGGTGACTGGTCTGCTATGCCCTTGTTTTGTCATGATAGTCAGGGTCTGGCAAGGTCTTCCAAAACCCTTGGCTGGATGTTCTGCTCTGGTACCATTCTCAATGTTTTAAGAAATGTTTGCGCTGGGACACAATGTGCTGTGACACCTCAGTGTCATAATGATAAATACAGGCTAGCCTGCCCTTAGACATGAACTGTCTCACTGCTTACTTTGAACTAACTCTAGTTTCAGTCAATAAAGTGAAATTGGCAACTAATCTTGTTTAGTCATCGATGAAAAAAGATTACTTTTCAGTTACAAGCCAGCAGACACTCACTGACACTCCTGGTTCAAACTAACGCCAAGCGTCCATCCACAAAGGGGCCCAGACTGCCATGACAGCAACAGTCTTTAATTATCCCACTTTCCCTGGGATGCAGTAGAGGGCCAGGCTTAATTGGTATTCCCTGGTAGAAGACAAGGGGCCTGGGATGCTGGGTTCATACAGCTAAAGTCTGCAGAAACCAATCCCCCATGACCAGGTCTCTTCCCTGTGGGGGATTTTATTTTGTACTTTATTTAACTAGGCAAGTCAGTTAAGAACAAATTCTTATTTACAATGACGGCCTACTGGGGAACAATGGGTTAACTGCCTTGTTCAGGGGCAGAACGACAGATTTTTACCTTGTCAGCTCGGGGATTCGATCCAGCAACCTTTCAGTTACTGGCCCAACCACTAGGCTACCTGCCGCCCCAAAATGATGATCTCTGTGGGAAAGGATTAGCTCTCCATAAGGAGGTAAATAAATACAAATATTTGATGAGGCATTATGGGTGGGCCAGGGGCAAGCCAAGGGGCAAGGTCAGTGCCCCCTCCTGCTTATTTACAGATTAGGATCTAAACCATAAAATAATTCTACTTTAATCCAATACCATAGATTTGCATGTTTCAAAAGTCTTTCAGAAGCCTTGAATGCAATTGAATCAGTGCCTTGGCCAATAGCATGTTGTGGTCATATATTCTGAAATCTGAACAGCTGATTAGGTTGGGTAATATGAGTGTGTTGAGAATCACACACAAGTTTTTTTGTCACGAGTCTTGCCCTTGAGGCAGAACTGAGCAGTTTCCACTGGATGAGCAAGCTGCAAATGCTAAATTGGTTATATCGTAAAAATTAATAGAAACAAAAATGTGCTTTTTGGTCTTAATTTAAGGTTAGGCGTGTGGTTAAGGTTAGGGATAAGGTTCAAATCTGATTTTGACTTTGTGTCTGTGCCAGCTAGTGACCACTGCAGAGCTGCTTCCAGTATGAGTCATCTCAATAAATGCCAACCTGCCACTAACACACACTATGATGGGTATGACTGTAAATTGAGAATGTACTATTTGAACACACTACTCCGAATGATTCTCCCAGAGCACTGTGACCTGGGGTCCAAGGGGAGATACTCTATCCATAATAATTTTCAGTCATACTGAGCAATAAAAGAGAGTCCCAGTACAATTAACCTCAAAAGCCTTGAGGAAATTCTGGGTAATAGAACATACTTTTCTCCAGTTTGACAGCTAACATAGTGACTATTGGTATAGTGCCTTCAGAAAGTATTTACAGCCTGAATTTTAAATGAATTAAATATTTTGTCACTGGCATACACACAATAACCCATAACGTCAAAGTGGAATTATGTTTTTCGATATGTTTACAAATGAATAAAAAATGAAAAGCTGAAATGTCTTGAGGCAATAAGTATTCAACCCCTTTGTTATGGCAAGCCTCAATAAGTTCAGGAGTAAAAAATTGATTAACAAGTCACAAATTGCATGGACTGTGTGCAATAGTAGTGTTTAAAATAATTTTCTCACGGCTACCTCATCTCTGTACCCCACACATACAATTATCTGTAAAGGTCCCTCAGTTGAGTAGTGAATTTTAAACACAAAGACCAAGGAGGTTATTGATTACACTTTGGATGGTGTATGAATAGGCCTAGATTCAGTCCCTACAAAAATACAGGTATCCTTCCTCACTCATTTGCCGGAGAGGAAGGATACCGCACAGGGATTTCACCATGAGGCCAATGGTGACTTTAAAAACAGTTACAGAGTGTAATGGCTGTGATAAGAGAAAGCTGAGGATGGATCAACAAAATTGTAGTTACTCCACAATACTAACCTAAATGACAAAGTGAAAAGGAAGCCTGTACAGAAAAAAATAAAATGCACCTGTTTACAATATGGCACAAAATGAAAATAAAGAAATTAACGTTAGGTCCTGAATACAAAGTGTTACGTTCGGGGAAAATCAAACACAACACATCAATGAGTACCACTTCATATTTTCAAGCATAGCAGTAGCTGCATCATGTTATGGGTATGCTTGTCCAGGACTAGGGAGTTATTTATGATAAAAATAATCAGAATAGAGCTAAGCACAGGCAAAATCCTAGAGGAAAAACTGTTGAGGAAAAACTGTTTCAGTCTGCTTTCCAACAGACATTGGGAGAAAAATGAACCTTTCTGCAGGACAATTACTTAAAACACAAGGCCAAATATACACTGGAGTTGCTTACCAAGACATTTAACTTCCCTCAGTGGACTAGTTAGTTTTGACTTAAAATCGTCTAGAAAATATATGGCAAGACTTGAAAATGGCTGTCTAGCAATGATCACAAGCAACATGACAGAGCTGGAAGAATTGTAAAAAAAAAATGTATAAGATGCAAATATAGTGTGTTAATGGTTGAGAAAAAATATTTTGTCCATTTTGATTTCAGGCTGTAAAAAAAAGTGGAATAAGTCAAGGGGTATGAATGCTTTCTGAAGGCACAGTATGTAATATGCACATACACAAACATACACATTGTACGGAGTTGTGGGGTAGTCATGTAGCCTATCTTGTTGGTCTCATTTGGGTCACTGAAAGAGCCATAACTAGCCTGTTACTACAATGAACATTCAGACTAGAGGTCTACATGGATCCACCTGTACCCGAACACTCAAGACCCGATCCAGGACCCATAGGGGTCTGGATCCAGAATTTGAAATAAATGTCACGGGTCAGATCTGATTGTCACCCGTCACGGGAATGTGTAATTTTAACTGACTTGTCCGGAAGGACTAATACAGATCCGAACATGACTTCTGCAAGAAAGAAAGAGTATAATTTATGCTGCTGCTTGTTGTTGGTCAATCATAAGTTACCAAAGCGGCAATAGGCTACAGTCATAGAGCCTCCGTGTGGGGCAAAAGTTAGAAGATATCTAATCAGTTAATTAAAGAAGGGTAGGCAACAATGACCAAGAGCCAAAAGGTAGGCTGCTACTTTATATTCTGAATGGAGATGTGGTTTGTAACTGTAGGACGAGAATGTGCATGCAGCTTCAATTAGCCTAGCTAGCTAGCTTAACTAGCTTCTCCCGGTTTCATGCAGGCAAGACCAGTAGTAATGTTAATCATATTGGCTGATACATAACCTAGCTATGGCAGCTATTAGTCTACTATGGCGCAAGTTGGCTTGGTTTGTTGCCCTCGCTCCCTCTCTCCTCCCAGTGTCACTTGCTCACACTCACAGTAGCCTACGCACAGCCCCCGCTAAGAGCGTCACCTCGCTCTACCTCATGCTTTACAACTCCAGTTAATAAACCATCTTCAAAATTGACTTTTCTGCTGCTTCCTTCACTCGGATGGAAACGGGTCTGACCAGGTCTGGTTGTCATTGGGTCCGTTCGGGAACGGGTCTCTATATTAAAAAAATATACATTTATGCATATGGGGTCGGGATGGGAAAGCCCCAGGTCCATTTCGCAACGGGTCCAAAACTAAGGCCTCTAGTTCAGACATGCTGCACTTGTCAAAATAACCAACCCTTCCCCCTCACGACCTTGGGTTCGTGACTCAAGGGACACGGTCTCAAAAGGCACCAACCTATCCCCTCCAAAAGTGTCCAGGGAGGGAGCGCTGTGTTCGTAGATGTGCAGCCCATGCAAAGGTGCATGCAAGAGCTGAGCACCAGCTAACTGATCCTTGCATCTGTTTTTTAAAACCAATTCCTTGTTTAATCTAATCCACAAAATAGTTCCGTGTAGGCCTTCTAACTGATGTGTGTTCCTGTTTTTTTGCACGCATGCACTGAAGTTCCTCTTGTCTAGCTAGCTAGTAGCTACTAATGTTAGCCAGCCAGCTCTGTCAGTCAGACACGGAAGGTTGCTGTCAGCTCAAAAAAAGGTCCCTCCCGACTAGCATGCACATGCTCAGACAAACACGGTCATTGACCGCAGAAGTACAACTAGAAGACCGAGGCCAAGAACGGCCTTTCATAACGAAATAAAATGTTGTTGCCATACCTTCCACGAAATCCTTGTACTTCCCTGCTTGGAAATACTCTCGTGCTTCTTTCCTGCTATTCTAGCTACACCATTACTGGATATTGTTGAATACGATACACTTGGAATAAACCAGCGCGAGTGGAGGAGCAGGGGTGTGAGGAAAAAAATCTATGCATTAGCGTTCCGAAATAGAACATGTGACATGTATTCACCCAATGGACAGAACGTGTACCTCTTTGGCACTCCCCCTTCCCTTTCAGACCCGGTCCCTCCGGTACCCTTCCATGCGCCTGTCAAATCGGCACTACGGAACCTGTCATGGTCTCCATAGCAACACATAGGGATTTAACCCTTGTCAGGCTTTTATTGGCTCATGCCTTTATATTGGTAGCTATGTAGACAGCGCAGTGTTTGAAAATACCGTATGATCAAAAAGAAAGGGAGAGCAAAAAATAAAATAATGTTGCATTGTTAAATATCTCCTCTAATGAGGTCAGCATCAATTCTGAAAAAATAATGTCAAAATTGGCATTTTCAAAATGATCATATAAAACCACAATTACATGCGAACTGCTATTGTCTTCCACTAAATTATGGCAATTCTCGCCCAAGGTAGAATTCAGGGGTGGGGGAAGGGTTGCAACCCCATGTTATATGTCAGAGGGTAGGGGCTGCAATGCATGCAAATGTATTCAAATGTCAGGGCTATCATAAATACAGTGCATGAAAAAAATGCACTAGGCTTTGTGGCTCTGGGGCAATGTTGATTGGTCACAGATGTAATAGTCCATATGTGGCCATAAAATGTCATTTATTTTGGGAAACCTCATTATGGGGCATGTGTGGCATAGAACCTTATCCTTGACCTCAGGGGGCTGTGTACCATCAGACACCTATTTGAAGCCTCAGTGAGCTTGAACAGTTGCCAGATTTTCCATAATTTTTCTCTCATTAACCCAAACAACATTTCTGAATCTCATTTTCTATTCATCACCCTCCCTCATGCAAGCTACCACACGGTCCCGTGTGGCTCAGTTGGTAGAGCATGGCGCTTGCAACGCCAGGGTTGTGGGTTCATTCCCCACTGGGGGACCAGGATGAATATGTATGAACTTTCCAATTTGTAAGTCGCTCTGGATAAGAGCGTCTGCTAAATGACTTAAATGTAAAAGTAACATGTATTATAGTCAGCTTCAGAACAGCAACTATTGTACATGATCATTGTGTATGTGTGTTACATCTCCAAGGGACAGACAGGCTATTTCTCAAAAATCTAAAATGTTCTAAAGATGTAATTTTCTACCTTTCTTAAAAATGAATCAAAGCCTTATCCATCAACTTTGAATCATGGGGCTGAGGCAAAATGTTGACCTATGATAATAATATGGACATAGACTAGATGAGTTGCTCATGTTTCAGGGAGCCCCTCTTGTGTTTCCTGTAACATGAGGAGGAAGTGTATTCATTGGCTTGCAAATGCTGAATAATTTATCAGAATATGACTTATTTGGTTGGACCATGAGTTAATTATCTGCTCTTTCATAGCCCCCTTGATACCCAGCTCCCAGAACCTTCATAGACGGGACGTTCCAGTAACTTGGTTATTCCCAAAAGACCCGTTATTATGAGCTGAAAAGTCAGGCAGCAGGATAATGCAATAGAATACGGTATCTCAAATGAACCATGATGAGGTGTGTTCAATACACCATTCTGGCTGACTAGAGTGAGTCTCAAAGCTCATGTTTACACCATATCATGAACAATAATGGAGTGTGTATTATTCATGAGAATCATAATGAAATATTAATGATGGCTCCCTCAGTGGCGTGTAGCCTAGCGGTTAAGAGCGTTGGGCCAGTAACCGAAAGGTCTCTGGTTCGAAACCCTGAGCCGGCAAGGTGAAAGAAATCTGCTGTTCTGCCCTTGAGCGAGGCAGTTAACCCTGAACAACAACTGCTACCCGTATATAGGTAGTCCTAGATCTGAAACTAAACTGAAATGGATGTATTTATATATACTTTTGTGAGTAGAAGAGTTAGAATAACATGTTATAATAATAAAACATTAAAAAAATTAACAGATTCTGTGTTGTGGTACTGTTGTTGGCCAGATGTGAGGAGTTCTTAGAGAATGGACTCATTGCATATGGAATGAGCTGCAGCAAGGATCACACCGTCTCTCTAATCAAAATAATACAGCCACCTGCTGGTGGAAAAATAAGCTGCATTAATCAGGATGTGGTACCCTATCTCTACAATGATTACATTAAATCTACATGGAACACATAACCAAACAAAAGCAGAAATAAAAATCAACATAATACAAACAAAATGTGATAAAAATGGCTGAAGATAGTGTGCATCAGAGATGAGCTATGAAGTCTTAAAATACCATCTCTGGGGCACACTATCTTCAGTCTGCTCTCACAGATTTGAGAGGTGGCCTAGTTGTTAATTCAATTAATAAACCTGAGATACTTACTGGCACAGGTTCACTGAATGGCCTTGTATATAGTGAAAATGGCTGAAACCCCATGATGGGCTGATGGTCTCCCTGAAAAGCTAACAGCTTCATAGCATTAGTGAGTCAGGTGATGAGAAGAGAGGAGAGAAAGAGGGACTCTTGTAGATAAGTGAGTCATCTGTGGAAGGCTGGGACTGACTGACATTCGCTAACTTTCTTTTTCCTCTCTTTGTCTCTCTTTTCCCACCAGGATCATATATTCAGAACTGTTTCTGTATTCTCCTATAACAGATGGTCTTTCTGTTGTATTTATTGTTATGGTAACAGAGACTTGAGGATGACTGTTATTAATGGGGTTAAACAGATGCAGATCATCTCCACCGAGAAAACAGCCTTGATGAAGGGGCCATATGTTACTGAGGTAAGCGCCTCCTTATTTCATTGTGCAACGGTAGGCCATTTATACTTATACTTTTGTCAATGTAGGCTACTTATATTCCAATATAGGGTAGATAGATTTTATGAACTGGTTAGTTTAATGGAACTTGTTACTTTAAAGTGAATATCTTTCAACTTCGATTTTGCACTCCCTTGTATTATAGTGCAGTAGCTAAAGGGTGACGCATGAGTGATGCATGCTTTATTGAATGAGTGTCAAATAGATCAGTGTGACAAAAGAAAAGCTGGAGAAATTCATTAAACAATATTTCTGTGGTAGTGTAAGAATCCGGAAACAAAGTACAGCCCTACACTGTGTTGATAGGAGAGAGTCAATGATGAGGGACAAGGCTTGCATTCCTGTGATAAGATAATTGTTTGGTATGAAAGCAGAAATAATGTGCTGTATGTATAGTACATACCAGACATATTTGACTGGTTAGTATAGGTTACAACTGTAACATAAGTTGACATGGGCGTGTAAAAACAATTGGGCTGAACTCACTGTGAGCTCTGCTAGTCAGAATTCCACTCTGACCGTGCCAGTCAGTTTGACATGTCTGTTGGTCACTGTACATCACCAATCAAACTAAAATGGGTCACATATCACAGAGGGCAGTGCTGTCCTCATAGCATATCTATTTTGGCTCTGCAGGTTACCCCAGAGTAAGCTCCTGCTCTCACCTGGCAATGTGTTGCAGACAGTAATCTTGTCTGGCATGGAGGGTCAAGGTTGCTACTGAATGTCCAGCTACATGGCCATGTCATAGAGCCTGTAAATATACAGCATTTACAAGTTAGTCCTTATAGAAATAGACCTATAAACTTAATATCTTATTCCATTAATGTATCAAAACTGCTGAACTCCATCACTATGCTATTACAACGCAATTACTAAATTATATGTAACAACATGTTAATGCAATGTTGTTAGCTACCAAACTGGATGTGATTATTGTGATTATTGTGACTTTGCCATTGTAATTGTTTGTAAGCTTGTGTAGTCTAAAATGAATCTATGATCATATGCTATCCATTTGTTTTTTTGTATGCTGTTCTTTGTATGCCATTTTTATATTTGAGAATTAACCAATGATATTAGGCCACACTTGGCCATGATTACAGACACCTGTGTGTCTTTTGACACTATATAAACGAGTCATCCCGCAGTGTTTGTGATTATACCCTGATGAAGACAGCTTGGCTGTCAAACGTTGGATATTACGTTTTTGCATCTGAGCTCCTAGAGTGTGCGGCTCTCCTTTATTTTCAAATGCAATGTTGTTAGCTACCAAACTGGATGATGATGAATGTCATTTTGATGATGACCATAAGTAATGATGATTATGGACATGACAGGGCTCTGCATTCTATCAAGAAAATGAACAACAGTCTGAGTAACATCACAACATTATAATATTTCACGACACTAAGGTTTGAAGTTGCATGGCAGCTGAGGGCTACCACTACACAGTACATGACAAACGATCAATCATCGCGCCTGTAAAAGATGCCCCCTTTTGGCTTTGGCTGTAAAGACAGCTTAGCTAGAGGTGGCACTGTGTTGGCTGGGAGCTTTGTGAAAGCTGGGTGTGAGGTATCTGACTAAACTCAACTCCATGGTGAACAATGTTTCTGCTGAACCACACCAACGAAGTTGAGCAAAGATCAGGCTTTGTGGAATTCAACTCTGACTATATCGATTCACACATGGTCAATTCTTCAAAGACTCCCGAAAATGACAAATCTGCATGTGCCAACTGAATCTCAGATGACGTAGGCTTAGATTGTGTGATTTGATTGGACAATGAGCATTTGGAGACCTAGGCACATGCACATTCTCGCTGAGTTGCCATTTTCAAGAAACAGAAACGAGCAAAGAGTTGGTGATTGAAAAAGTATTGATTTCAGCAAACAAAGATAGGCATGCAACTACAGAGGACAAACATAGGTACAAGGTAGGCGTTTCATATATTATTATTTTTTAAAGTATTAACCTTGGTCGAATCGATGTAGTCGGACCTGAATTCCACAAAGCCTGGTCTCTACTCAACGTTGTTGGTGGAGTTCATCAGAAACTTCCTTCACCGTGGAGTTGAGTTTAGTCAGCTAGGTGTGAGGTCTTCTGGCAGGACGCAAAGTGTTTGAAATGCCAGTGTTAGGGGATGGACAGTGGGGGGACAGTCTGAGAGGTTACCAAAGGACAAATAGATACTACTTCACTAGACTATTACACTACGCTATACCCAGTCCAGAAGAACTCAGAGGTTACTGTCTATTAAATAATGTATCCAGATGTGACTATTATTCCTGTATGGCAAAAGTTACATGGAAATTGGTTACTTTTAATAGGAATAAAAACTGTTAATGTTAATTTGAGCAACATGTCTTTGGTTTGATCAGATAAAAAAAATGTCTGTCTGTTGCTGTTCATACTTTGGTTAAGGACCTTGGACTTGTGTGTTGGTCCACAAGGGGGAGCCAATATGTTACAAACAGCTTCTGACCACAGATTTTATCTTGGTCATACTGACATAGAGGGCATGGCTTGTTGGGCCCAGTGAGTTATAATTCTCAAAATGAATCTTTCATTAAATGATAGATTCACTGCAAAAATGCGTTACTGAAAAAAAAGACAACATACTGTAAGGTCAACATCCATATACTGTCATCCATGAAACTCGCACTGGAGTCCACTTAAAGCAAGTAAAAACTGGACTCGTTTTAACTATGGTACTACTTTATGAATCCAACCAATACAATGTTGCAGTTTTGCAAAAGACATTCAAAAGATCAAAATAAGAATTACCTTTTAGAAAGCAAAAAAAGGAAGGAAAGCAACGAAGGACAAAGACCATGTCCAGGGGCGAAAATCTGATATCAACCTTGGAGGGGACAATTACATTAAATTTTCTCAAGAGCAATTCCTGAGGGGGACATCAAAAGTAGTGCTGTAACACATAGCCTACGTTGTAATATGTTAAATGTATATTGAGGAACCATAATCACTACTACTGGATAATTGATAGGTACAGTAGTTAAAAGAAGGGTTGTCCCAACTTGTTCAAATGTTTAAATCATTATAATACTACTACTAATAATAGTTATAGCAGTGCTCCTTACCAGTCCAGTATGTATGCAGGTATTCGTACTTACAAACAGCAATATCAAGAAAGGCCAGTAGGTGACAATGGTACTGTACACTGTATGGGTGTAGTTTTCATAAATACAATGAACATGGTGCGATCACATCTAAAAGAATCTCCATTGAGAACCATCACAAAGTTGGTCTCCGGATTGAATTGACCTTTTAATTAGACTTTTTCTGATACATTTATATAGTCATTAAATATCTGCCACTGGCCTGAGTCTA
Organism: Salvelinus alpinus; assembly: GCF_045679555.1. Classification (NCBI taxonomy): domain Eukaryota; kingdom Metazoa; phylum Chordata; class Actinopteri; order Salmoniformes; family Salmonidae; genus Salvelinus; species Salvelinus alpinus. Next base: position 20,838,617 of record NC_092097.1, read on the forward strand.
CTACAATAGCTTTACAATAACAAAAAGCTTAAAATAAGTACAGTTCTAAAAGCAAAATAACTACTTCAATGAAAAAGTCAAATAATCAAACAAAATATCCTTCAGTGTCTCAACTCTTCAAACAGCAGCTATGGACAAGTATGTCGCACAAAGTATGCAATTTTAAATAAAATAACAGGAAATAAATAATTTGTAAGTGTACTGTCATGTACTAAAAACTGAAAACTACTAAACAAAAGAACAAATTCCAATTACACCAGGGGTTCTCAAACAGGGGTCCATGGACTAATTGGGTTTCCAGTAAGTTTACATATAATATAGAGTGGAGGTCCCTGAGGACCACTCAAAACCTTGCCTGCCTTGCCTCAAAATATGCAGGGGTTCCAGTACCCAAAAAGGTTGAGAACCACTGCTATACACACTACTGAACAAAAGAACCGAACATATGTTTGCGGGTTTCAATGGATCCAACAAATTGCTGGCAGATATTTTCCCTCTTGAGACTGTCCAGCCTGTCTTTATGTACATTACAGACAACTACGCCGTTCAGTCTCTCTTGGCCCATGCTAGCCTGTAGCCAAGTCTTTAACCTGCGGAGTGCATTGAAACTCCTCTCAGCCTCACATGAAGACACTGGCACCACAAACAAAATTCTGATCAGCACCTCAACTTGGTCAACCAACCCCTGCACCTCCACTGGAAGCCTCCTGAGGACCTCTGCTGCCTCTCCACTGCTGCTACAGGGGTATTTGTTGTGAAAGAGAGGGATCTGCACTGAAAGAGAATCTATGTTCACCTCTGGGTACTGATCTAGAGACTCATCCAACTCCCCCGTGAGAAGCGCTCTTTCCAACTTTTGCAGGACGTTTAGACTGTCCTGGTCAAAACGGTTGCCAAACTGAACCTCTACACCATCCAACACTTAAAAGAATGCTGCCCTATAGTGATCCACTGCTTTGCCAGCAAATTGTCTTGAGTGTGACTCAATGGATTCAATGGAGTCAATCAATGTTGTTGCTTTCTCATACAGTGCAAGGTAGCTTTCGTCATTTCTCTTGCCCCTAAGAGATGACCGCACACACTCGACTGCAGCCTGCATACCAGAGACAGTCTGAGTTTTCTTCTGCAGTGAAATGTTTAGACATTCAAGCTCTCCAAGAACAGCAGAGGCAAGTGTGAGGCCCAGCACAGCCTTGCCTTTGCTGAAGTGCTCGATTAGCAGCACACACACATATTTACACAACATATACTGCAACCTTTTGTACTTTTAATATAGTTTGTTTCATATTGGCTGGCTTCCAACAATAGCTGAATTTGTAAAACTAGCGAGCACAAATTCCGTTTCTGTGGTGTTTGCTATAATCTTTGCTACCTGGTTAAATAAAGGTAAAATTAAATTTAAAAAAGTTCACTAGCGACAATTTAGCTTTTGAAATGAGACCATTAAATATAGTGTTCAGTTTGGACTTCAGTTTATCGCTAACCTTATCACAGGGACTTTGAAGCACTACAGCTGCATGCTGATCTTGGAATAAACTGACGATAGCAAAGATTCAATCTTTGACGACGCCACATCATTGGAATAGGTACTAGCTAGCTTGATAGTTAATGTTTGCTTTAGTTTGCGCGCTAGCTCTGCAAATTCAGCTATAGTGTGTGTGAATCCTGCCAACATAAAACATCGCTATGGTGCGATTGACTGGATTAACCTCACGTTAATTACGTGCATTGAGTGCCTTTCGGACAGTAAATACAAACCCTCTCTTACCTTGCCAGCTAAAAAACTGTCAGTGGATCAAACCATTGTGGGCAAAGGGCGGGGGGGTCGCAATCTTTTGAAACTTAAAAACGCGCTATTAAGTGTCTATAATCAACACAAGTGCTTTCATTGCGTATTATTAATATTATTGAAATTACATAGTTATGTTTACAGTGATAGATTGGGGGGGACAAATCATATTTTTCCCAGGATGGGGGGGTCGTGTCCCCCCCGTCCCCCCTGGGATTTCCGCCTATGACCATGTCATGTGTGTGTGGCTTTGTGGCTTTGTGAGAGCAAAGATGGAATATTAAGAATCTAACAGCTTTGCATGCTTGCTTGGCCAGCTGAAAAACATAAACACTATAAATTCACCTGTGACTAAATACTATATTGACAAAAATCAGGACTAAAAACGTTCCTCTCTGCTGGGTGAGGGAGTCATCTCAGTGTTATTCAGTCTGGATTTCCTCAAAGGGGTTTAAAAATAGATGGTAGGAAGGACATGGCTAATTGTTATCTTGAACAATGAGAATTCCTGAAGTAACACGCTCTACAGTATATGTGGTTGTTTCCTGAATAGACAGTCTTTCTGGTTTATCCTCAAATGATTTATTTATGCTTCAAAGTGACTCTACCCGCCTCATTATGCCTTTTTGAATGTTCCTGAATGAAAGGGCTTGGGAGTGGCTTTGGAGTTGCCACTCGGACCTAAGTTTCCGTGTTTGTGCTAGAAATCCTCAGTTTGTTCTTCATTGTTGCATACTTCTTCAATGTGTCCTCCTGAATGTTTGTATTTTTAGGGAGTTTGGCTGTGTTGTGAGGAAGGATATTTGGATATTTAGTACAAAGCTTCAAAAGTTTTCACTGTGTTCTCATGGGAATGGTTGGAAAAAAAATACATTCTAGTTGGTGTGTAAAAGAGCACTTTGCTGTCAGATGTAGGGCTATCCTGTACATTTCATACTATAGAACATCAATAAACAACAGTCAAATAAGTAATTGTTCCCTAAATGTATATCCTGTCTATCCTCTAGTAGTAGCTGCCTGTCAGGCCTTTCGACAGCCACACAAACAGTGAGAACCTTTCACTCTCCAGGCATATCCGCGGGGTCCTACTCTGGGCCTTGTCTGAGCCTCAGCTCTGGCCTGCACATGAGCTGTAAGCCCCACTAGGTTTGCAAAGAGCAGCTTAGGAGATGGGGTGTCTGCCTCATTTGAGGTGTGCTTGAATGACCTTACACAGTGCACACATTCATTACCACAATCCCTCGACATCCAATACAAATAAAAAGGATTTGCGCTGTCAAATTTAGAGTGCCCATTAGGGACAAATACTCAATGTTCATCCTCAAATACAAATGATAATAATGTGCAGCACTGCTCCGTCTGGTTCAGTGGAATGGGAGTGTTGTGAATGCAAACAGTGAGTTCACCTGAGGTGAGTGAACAGGAACCGCCCAGGCTGAACGCTACGGCAGTGCTGCAACTGTTGGCTTTGATGTGGTGGTTTGGCCCATTCCGCGCAGACTCTCGAGCAGGGGTACATGCTGTCTAGACATGCGCATGTTGATTTTGTACATCCACACCAGACGTGATCCAAGACACGTAGGTTTAAATATCAAAACAAACTCTGAACCAACTATATTAATTTGGGGACAGGTCGAAACACATGAAACATTCATTGACATTTCGCTAGCTAGCTTGATATGAATGTTTACAGTACTCTCCCTGTCCTGCATCCTGTTTTCATGGGATATCATGGAATAAAAACACTGTTGTCATGGGATATCATGGGATATTAACATTGCACGTAACGTGAGCGGTGTGGTAGGCAACTAGATTCAGCTGTGGACCGATGTTTGTTGGAGCAGATAGCAGAGGTGCAGAACATAATAATTTGTACACTGCAAATTGACCACAACTTAGGCCAAAACAGAGATTGTATTTGAAAATAACAATAATTTTACAACTTGATTACATTGAAACACAAATCACATTTTTGGCTATCAGTCACATTGGTAAGCAACAGGTGTAGACTAACAGTGAAATGCTTTGGCTACTTTCCTGGTCTTTTTCCAACAATGCAGAGTTAAAGATAAAGATACAAAAAAAATTGTAGTGACATGAGGAATAAATACACAGTGAATAAGGAATAACAATAACGAGTATAAATAACATGGCTATTGTAACGGTAGTCGTCATATTCCTCCTCCTCGGACGAGGAGAGGCGAGAAGGATCGGAGGACCAATTTGCAGCGTAGTAATTTGACATAATGAATTTATTTAAATGATAGACGAACACAGACCTGAACAAACGAACTTACATGACACGAAGAACGCACGAACAGGAACAGACTACATATACGAACGACAAACGAAACAGTCCCGTGTGGTGCGACATACACAGACACAGGAGACAACCACCCACAACAAACAATGTGAAACCACCTACCTTAATATGGCTCTCAATCAGAGGAAACGTAAACCACCTGCCTCTAATTGAGAACCATAT